>NC_136599.1:5713426-6203426 GCF_910589615.1 Taurulus bubalis
AACGAGGGGTATTAATAGCGCCTTTCAGTTCCACAACACCCCGGAGAAGTGCAAGCAAAGCAATGCAAAGCTCTGGGGCCAAAGATGACGTTTTTACTGTCTGCTTTTTTAGGGTAAAGTTACATCAACCAGTGACTCAAAACAACTCTTCACACTTCCTGGAAGAGCTGGCATGCCCCTCCTCCTCCTCCACGCTAATCCTGTACCTTCCTCTCTTACTATCTTCGGCACATGCCCACACACACACACACACACACACACACACAGACACAGACAGACACACATCCTCATTCATGAAAGAGGAGATTTGCTGACACAGACATGCACGCAAACAGATAAAAGCGCCACATTGTTAGCAGTCTGCTGTTTGGGAAAGTTGCAACCCGACAGAAGGGGCTCGAAGTGGGCAGCAGAGTGCCGACGACTCGGCAGCTGGTCGGCTTTCTGCAACCTGATGGAGGGAGCGTTTGTGTCTGGAAGGCCGTTAATAATGGCGATGGGATGATGAGGATGTGGAGGAGGAAGTGTGGAGGAGGGAGATGGCAGTGAAGAGAAGGTGCAGAGTTGGGTATATGAGGACGGTATATACGGCGACTTCAATACAAGCGAAATGCTTAAACGTCTGAAAAGCACCAGCATCCTTTTCTTTTCATTCATCTCCTCCCTCCTTCACCTCCGCTCTGCCGTCTGTCTCTTTCTCTGGCCACACATCTTCACGACAAAAGAGACGGCCCCCTAACACAGAGAGTGTCTGTCTAAAGCTGACAGAGTTACAGACTGTCTGAGTCTGAATAAGTCTTGATCTGCAGAGGTAGATACACATAGGCGCAGTTATAAAGGGAGGCGGAGGAAGGGCTGCGAGGAGAAAGAGACGAGAGAACACAAGAGAGCGTGAGTGCGTGAGAAAGAGAGAGATATACTGTAGGGAGCTGGAGGGAGAAAGTAAGTGAGAGACGGAGGGAGAATAGATGAGCATGAGAGTGTGTGAGGGAGATAAATAGAGACAGAGCGAGCAGGAGGAGGAGGAGTGTGTAAACAGCAGAAGGTTCAGTGGGTTCAGTGTGCAGTAGAGGAGCTGAAAGATGGGCATCAGAACTCGAAGCCCAGGGGGCTGGATAGTGGAGCGTGACTCACTTACTCATGCATATATTCACACACACACACACGCACACACACACACATGTATGCACGCACATTCAACAAACATTCAAATGCTATTTCATTTCCAATCATTAGACAATGAGACAATAATAGAGCCATTTTAAAAGTGTGTCGTATTGACACCTTTTTTTCCCCATCTTTTTATTACCGCACCACCTGACATGTCCCTCTTCCTGTTCTCCTCTCGTTACTATTTTTGATGAATTTATTTAATTATTTTCAGGACATTGCTCCATGGCAGCGTTCAGCATCCCTGTTACATAAGTGGAACGCAAACGCCTTTCTGCATTGGAATATGCTGTGGTTTTTGTTGTGTTGTGTTGACTCACAAAATACAATATCACACACACATGATCTGACATCTTCACGAACGAGAAACACAAAGTATAGCTGCATGGCCTTTATATTTACATGTCACCCTTTACATTTGACTGTACGGTTTGCTTTTTTAAACTTTTTTTTGTCTGACAATGACTAATATCCACAAGAAGACACTTGCTTCACTGCTGTGTGTGTATCAGTGGCACGGCTCAGCATGACGAGTCAAACCGATACTGTCAAGCAGCCTGTTTTCTCCACATGAGTCACTAGATCTCATTTAGGCCACCGAAAAACACTGCACACACACACACACACTTGCAAAACTGACATCACAAACCATCATGTTAACCCAGATCCGATGCCTCCGAGTGCACGCTTTTCACGGCAATGGCAAAAAAAAGCTGTGACTATTTCAAAATGTCAGACCTCACTGAGTGAACTACACAGCACGCACACCCAGAGAGAGAGAGAGAGAGAGAGAGACACTGCCAGAAAGTGTTCCTCTCAGAACAGGTAGGTTTACTGCAACGGGTTGCATTGAAGGCCCTGGTTATGAAGCGCTGCTGCTTTCAAAGACGCTGTCACTCACAATGCTGCAAGACAAAGCTCACTTTCACACACAAAGGGGTTGTGCACCCTCGGAGCTGAAGCAAGCGTAATCCTGACAACTCTCCTTGTCTCACAAGCGCCGGCTAATTAACACCTTGACAGAGACGCGTTCTCTCTTCTCCGAGAACAAAGGCATCGCTATACTGTCGCCTCTCTCCGTCCTGCCACGTCTAGCAGGGAGGCTAAGAGGCATAAGTTGGCACAGGCAGGTGTGCACTTCTGTGCGTTTTTGGCACCTGGATGTCTGTTGCCATGGTGACCGACAGAATATCCCCCCTGTATACTGCACAATGTGATATTTTTAATGAAGTTTGAGCTCTCTGACTTCACTGTCTGGTGCGGCTGTGAAGATGTGAAGTGAAGATGTGAACTTTTTTTTCTTGTCACTGAGGCTGAGCTGTGTGTTCTGCAGCTTATGTCAGCCAGCCGGCTCACTGTGTGTTGCTCAACCAAAGGGGAATGCTAACTGTAGTGCCCGCATGAGTAGTGTGTACATGTGAATACACATGTGAGTGTGTGTGTGTGTGAGTGCATGCGCCAAATGTGTATATTTACCACAGTATGACTCATAAGCCACAACAGAGACTGTGCTGCAGGAGATTGAGACAACACAGTTTCAAAGAGGAAGCCAGCACTGATAGTGCTGAAAGAGCAACAGGCACAACACACGTGCACACACACACGCACACACACATGCACATGCACACTGTGGAAATCCCCTTTAGTTCACCTGAATGAATTTAACCTGGGAGTGTCTGAAACCTGAAATATTCCTTTTTAATTGCGATTGCGACTGTGTTCAATATCTGGATGAAACACCTGATCTGTTGATGGTCAAGATGACTTCTGAAAAAGGAAATGACTTGAGCTGGAAAAGTCCTTTTTGTATTGCAACTTGTTGAGGCACTCTCATGGCAACACACTGCACACAGCAGGCGCTTCTTTAGCGGGAGCTGAGGTGTAATGCGCTATCTCTTCCAGCAGATGGCGATGTTGACTCACCAAAGAGGATTGAGAGTCACTGGTTTGTACTCTACAGTGACTCTTCTCTCACATCAAATGTCAATATATAATCACATGGGAATGGGACGTAGCAACAGGCCATGAATCATTCCATATTATATGTCTCTCTCTCCTTACGACGTCTGCGATGAGTTTTCCATGACATTAGTGGCTCCACTGCAGCAGCAGCCTCCTCCAACCGAACATGTGATGCAACCGGCTGTTTGAAGCCTCTCATTATGGAAAGGGGTCCAAGACTCCATGCTGCTGCTGAGTGCCTATTAACCCCCATGTGTGACAGTTGCAGTGTGTGTTTGCAGCAGTGTGTGTGAACATGTGCCTTTTTAATGGTGCATGTGAGTGTGTGTCTGTGTGTGTGTATGTGCGTGTGTGTGAGTCTGTGCTTAATTACATGCTAGCAGTACATGCTTATGCGCGCTGTTGTTCACGCGTGTGTTAAGAAACCGCACAAAAGCAACAAGGGGAATGTTGATTCGCATGCGGCAAAGAATTGATGATGTTCTTTTTATTGAATTTTTTAAGACACGCGAGCACCTCTGCAAACTTACTCAGTAGTTTAAGAGATCGGCGCGACCTTCTGCTGGTATTAATACAGAGTCAGTGACTCACTTTCTCATAACACTTCAAGTCTAAATGTTATCAAGTAATTACAAGAGGGCAATGGCTTTCTCGCCTTTTAATTAGCTGTCAAGTCTGCAGATGTAAATGTTAACACGTTGTGTGGATGCTCTCTTTTTCAGAAGGTAAGTTTGTCACACTGTTCATTTGACAAGTTCACCGACTGAATTTAAACATTATGTAAAAAGACAAAGCCGTACACCAGCAAATTAAGTTTTCTACAAACTGGGATCTCAAAATGTACCTATGGCTGATTATTAACCCATTAATGAAGAATAGCTGATTCGTTAGACGGTTAAAGGGGGAACCTGCATGATTTTACACAAGCATCATGGAGAATGGACTTATATGAAATGAGCCGTATAATGTCTTTTGTGGCTCTGGAGAAGTTCAATTATGGAAAGGATCATTCACACCCCCCTCAGGATGAATCATACTGACTTTGTGATCCTATTAATATTAAACAAATGGATGTAATTTGCTATTCAAGGTCCTGAGAGCACAAATTATAAACATTTTAACCTTCTTGGATTGTAACCAGGTCAAATCAATTTGCCCAAATATGAAATAAAGGAAATGCCTCAGCTGTACTCTGTGTTCAGTGATAATTAGCAATAATAAGTAGCATGCTAACAGTGAAAAGGTGTTAAACACGGTTCACATTATACCTGCATTTGCATGTTAGCATCGCCACTCTTAGCCTGCTAGCATAGCGATGTTAGCATGCAGCTCATGGCAACACTGTGCCTTTAAGTACAGAGTTACAGCGCTGCTGCAGAAACTGTAAAAACATAATCTTGCTTCACTTAATCTTGTTATAGATCAAAAATGTATGGACATGCGTACAAATGTATGTACATATGTACATCTCTCAGGATGTCCTCAACTTCATAGAAGTGCAATAATAAATTCCTTTTCATAACTTAAACTGTATACCATAATTAGAAAATGATACGGTGAAAGAGAAAAAGTTAAAGAAAAAATAGAATTCATGTGTAAACAAACAATTAACTAAACATAATATGATGTAACACATGCATTAAATCGATTGTATCACATAAAACATAAAGCACTGTGAAAGAGTCAATCATGTGCATCTTATTAATATTAATATGCAGTGCCTCCTTTTCAAATCGCAGTTAACTTCTAAAGCTTTCATCCTACAAAGTGAATAAATAAATAAAATTATATAAATAAAAAAAGGGGGGAGGGTGGGTATTATGTAATAAAATTAAAATAAAATAGCATCTGCCCTTCCTTATCCTGTTGACCCCCACGTTGTCACCAGTTGGTACAGGCCACAATGCAGTAGCCCACTATCACTCCCCCCCTCCCTACGCTGCACAGTTCCCTACAACCTTACAGAGCCTGACAGAGAGAACAAGAGTGTGTGTGTGTGTGTGTGTGTGTGTGTGCGCGTGTGTGTGTGTGTGTGTGTGTGTGCATGTGTGTGTGTGTGTGTGAGACACACAGAGAGGCAGTGGAGATGAGAGTGTGAAGCAGTGAGAGGGAAAACCTAGAAAGAACAGCACAGGCGACCAGAAAAGGGGGAGGGAGGCAACAAAAAAAAAAGCAGTGCAGAGTAGAGGAAGGCGAGGGGAAGAAGGGGATCTTTGATAGTCCCGGTGCCAAAGTCAAAAGATGTAACGACTAGATGAACAGCCACCGCATCACACACCAGCATCCTGTCCTGCAGCCTTGACAGGAAGGGACAAGAAAGAAAATCCACACACACTCAAAGCCAAAACAACAGCGGGGTCCCACATCCACGGGATCATGTCGTCCACTGGGTCAACCAACCACAACAAGCGTCTGGCATGTAAGTAACCAGCAGCGTGGATGAGTTAACAGAGAAGTGAGCAGACTTGAAGCACTGTGCAGTATAACATAACTTAATGTGTATATTGTAATACTTAATGTGCTTTTTTTTCATTCTAAGCAGGTGTTTACATTCATTTACACAGTCCTATAGGATATGTGTGTATTTGCATATGGCCTGTAAGGGAAAGTGTGCAAAGAATATTAATCCCCTACTACGGGTTTCAGCTCTGCATGGCTCACGATTCACCATTTCCAACCAAACTTAGCTCATTATGCAAGCAGTTTAATTCAGCGTTAGTTGAACAGGTTAACAGATCAACTGTACTTTACGTGACACAGTGTGAATATGCACTGCATGGCTGTTACATCATGTTCTCTTTCTGAAAACTAGATCCAAGGATACATTACATTATTACTCAAACACAGACACATAAAAAAAGCTGAATTCCACATGTTCACGTCTTGGTCCAGCCTCGAAAAAACAAACATTATTAGCAACTATAATGTAAAAATCGCATTGTTTCGTCTCTTCTTGACTAAATTAGCCTCGACAGCCTTGATGGTGGTGCGACACTACTGGTACAGATGAGGTTTAATCACAGTGGAGAGATAAGCACCACTCATTAAGAGTCTGACTAAGCTACAGGAAGAAGGTACTTGGGGAAGACAGGCTAACAGCCACCTGCTTGAGAGAAGCGTTGTCTTGCTTCCTAAATGAACACACAGCCTCACCAAGAGCTGTTTTCAAGTGTCGAGAGAATAATCCGCGTGCTGCTGTGGTGAATAAGTTCCTGTGTGTTTGTTAATGTGTACAGACGAGAGCACATGAGCTGTGTGGAGACTCCTGAAAGCTCTGTTATGACTGAACTAAATCGGGAGCAGTGGGTATGGCCGGAGGTCATCTTTGCATTTAGCCCCGAGTGAAGTGCCTTAATGGCTTTGAGGAATGGCCTGGGAATACACAATCTGATCACACACACTCACAGGCGAGGTTCAAGACACAATCACAGCTCTGGGATCAGAGGAAACTGAAGATGAGAGCGGGACGCGGCGATGAAGACTTTTTTTAAACGCGTTCGCATTTAAAGTAAAGCAGTCTTGACGATGATGACGGTGGGTGTCGTGGAACAGGTGGGCACAAATGAGCCGCCTGGATATACTTTCCACTACACGGCTGTGTGTGTGTTTGTGGAAGCGTGGCGGGGGAGGAGGCTGTTGTGGTGCAGTGATCTCACTCATAAATGATTTATGCTTGATGGACTGCTGTGGCCACGAGGCCGGCGGAGGAGAGCGATTGGCTCGGTTAATAATAGTAGTAATACCTACAAATGATGCAGCTGTTGAGAGCCGGTTGACGCCATCATAGTTTCCCCGCGGGGGAATTAGGAGCGGCAGGAGAGTGAGGGTGGAGTTTGAAGATGTATGGGCTGTCAAATGAGTCTGGTCATGCAGTTCAACTGCCAGCTCTCTCTCATTCTCTCTGGTCTCTCAAAAACAGAAAGATGATCATGGGATTTCTTTCCACTTGCCACAAGGGCACTGAATGCTTCAGCATGTGACTCTGCTTCAATGGGAACACTTGTTCCCTGATTCCTTTGCAGTTCCCAGGACTCCTGATGTATGACTGCAGCATTAGAATGACACAGAGCCGGGGGTTAATGACGCATGTGTGATGTTTTCATCCTGGAAAAGATGCCGATAAGGTCGTCGAGAGAAAAAGACGGCAGAGAGAGAGAGAGAGAGAGACGGAATGATCATCGCATGCTGGGAGTGAAATAAAACGACACGAGAGAGAGAGAGGCCGGTGTGTGATTTGGCGTATTGAAATGGGGATGGAGGCGGAGCAGGGGAAGTGGCTGACGGATCAGACCGTGGAAGAATCATCAGAAGGATTGAAAGTAAATCATGTGCTTCAGCTCAGCTGCCACCTCTGGCCCTGGATCAACTCCCCCCCCCCCTTCCCACCACCACCACCTCTACATCATTGGTGTTAGTATAAAGAAGTGCTAATGATCTGAGAGACAGCGATGCAAGAGGGAAAATGCATAAAGGAGAAGGAATTAGATTGGTTGAGGAAACGAGGACCACAAAGAGGATAAAGAATCAAAAAAGAATAAATGCAGTGCGTGTTTGCCTTGACACATAACAAATGCCCAGAATGCATAGCGTCACTGCACCCTTGTTTGTGTCAGTATGAGACTTAGCTGAGGCAAGCAGACCCCGTAATGCTCTTTGCCTCAAATCACTGACACTACAGCTACTTTATGCCGGGAATAATGCACAGCAGGCTCAGGTTGCATAACACCCCATTCTGTCTTCTTTTTCCTTTTCTTCCTTCCTTCCTTCCTTTCCTACATGCTCAGAGAAAACAGAGATGTACACACACAGCCGAGGCAATAAACTGCGTAATCATGCAGTTCATACAATCCAGCCGACTAGTGTTGTTGGGTGTGCGGCTGAAGGATTGCACCAGCATTATGTAACTGTAAGCCCTGGGTAATTATTGTGCATTGTAGGCTGAGATGGAGCAGGGCTTTCTGGGTAGGGGGCATGGGTCCTGTGACAGATCAAAAGTGTTATGGAAATTTCAGAGGGCAGCGCTTGCTGTTGAGCTTAGTGTTTACAAGATGTGTCTTTCTGTCTCAGTCCAGAGGGGAAGTATTATATGATGAACAAACAGGAGCCTCTACGGCGAAAGAGCAAAAAAGTTCAGTATTGCTGTGTTACATTGCATCCCAAACATTAGCATGTAAAGCAGCTCAACACGTCTTTTTAGCCTCCTCTGCTCCTCCTTTTTTTCAGAACTGTGCCACTCATATTTACCAACTTTAGGAGTCAACAAGTTAAGCAAACACTCTATAAGCTTTGGTCTCTCTGACAGTGAAATTGACAGTTAAATCCTGGTATCTTATTTTTAGCCTTTACAATCAAAATCACAAGCTATCTGCTCAACCCTAGGCCTCTGGCTCAAAGGTAACACTTGTGAGATTTATGTAAAGGTTAACGCTCCACAGTGGAGGCCGTCAGGGCCTGCTAAGCCTTCTCTGCTGGCATAAACAGAATCACAAAGTTATAGCTATTTTATATTGTTTTATTGTTAAACAGCTGATCCAATGAATGCACAGGTAGAAAATCCCTGGCCCGCCACTGACGCTCCACCAATGGCTGGAAAGGGTTCGCGGATCTGTGTATATTTCAAAGGGTATATGGAAATGAAGGTTAAATATGTCATTTCTGCCTAACAAAACTACACTTTTAGAGGGACGCAGTTGCAGCCCATCACCTCCTGCAAACCACAACATCTTAACATGACCTGTGCACAGACTGGTGCTAATAAAGTGAAGCAGAGGTTTGAGGCCTGCTAAGACATCATTTATGGTTACAGCTGCATGACGTGTAGTTTAGTTGTTCTCTTCTTCTGCTGGGATGTCGCAGCATTCATAATGGCATTTTGTTTGTCCGGAAGTAGCACAAATGCTAACACCACCATACGCGCACGCACCGTCAGCGTTCTTTTGCTGTGTGCTCATTTTGTTGGCTAGTGTTGTCGTTTTGGTAGAATTGGTTATCGTGAACCTTTGAGTTTATTTTGAGTTGTGGATGAAAATGTTGCGACATGTTTAACATGTCCTTATACGGGGTTTGTTGCGGTTCAACAGTGTTTAGCATAGCTCCAAACATTAGCATACCTGGCTAACTAGCTTACCAACAGTTGTAACTTGCTATATAACTTTCTCACGATGATTGTAAAACTTCAATCTAGTCCAGCACAAAAGCCTTAAGTGCTCAGACTACGCCTTTATACTCTCGGCTTTGTTTTTTTTAAGTAGTTGTGGAACCTGAACTGACATTGTTCCTGATCTTGCTGGAGTGGTAACAGCAACAGCACTGCAGCCGTGTCCCAGAGTCATCAGCAGTAGAATGCACTCATACTTAATACTGAATTTTATGGTATTCTTTCCAAGTAATATTGTTTCTACTGCCCATCAGTGGTTGCAACAAAGCCACGCTGTGTTTTAATGTAGTGTCTATCTGGTAAATAAGTGTGGAGCCAGCAGATGTAAAGCCTTGTACCTCTCCTCTCTTTTGCCTTTTTTTTCCTCTTTTATAAGCTCTGTCTCTCAATATTCCAGGGTCAACACTTGCCTAACAAAAAAGCACTCTAAAAGATGAATGGGTGGCCTTGTCGTCATTTGTGCTCACCAACTCTTGCACAAACTTGTTTTGTACATCAGTGCCACCCTTTTGCTGATAGTGAGTGTTCATACCTTCAGTTATTCATCATGCAACAATTACTCATCTTCTTATGATCAGTTTCACTTTTGCACAGCCTTTTAGAGACTTAAACCTATTGACTTAAACGTATTAGAAGAATATGATGATATAAATCGCCCCCAAATCGCCCTGCTGGCTGTTATCTTGAAGAAGGTCACCAGCACATCTGTGTCTGATTGTGGAGGAAAACATGTCATGCATAGTAATGCACACACGACCATCCTCTCCTGTTGACAGCGTTCAACAAAAACTGCCAACGCTGACTTTGATTCCAGCAAAATGATTTTGTTTCTGTTGGCATCGTTGGGCAATTTGATCAAAAGGCAAAACACTGTATCAAATTTTACACCGTATAACATCCTCTCCACTCACAAGGAGCAAGGAAGGTTTTGAGCTGCATTCTTGCCCCAGGGCTCCCAAAGAGAACAACAGACTTTGCAGCTGCGCTCCAGAGACACGAAGAACACCAGTAACAAATGCAGTTTTTTTTCTTCACTTGGCTAGGGAGAGATAGGATTGCAAATCTGCTAATTTTCCCTTTAACCAATTTCCATGCAGACCTCCCACACGTCTTGCACAGCAGACTCAGAGGTTATCTGGATGAGTCAGCTTTTGACATACATGTTTTTTTGTCCCCACGCTGGGGCAGACAGATGGAGGCATGCAGCTGAACTTGTGCGTGGGTTGGGCATGTCCACTTGAGTTGCAAAATGTTATTTTAAGAGAGAGAGAGAGAGCGAGAGAGACCCCCTAGCAGGCAGAGCTGAAGTTTACATAAGCCATGCAGTTCCATCATCAGAAGCCTCGTCATTGCTGTAACAGCCTGTAGTAACTGGTTTATTTGTCTCAAGCTGCCCACTGCCACCGAATAACAACTGCTGAATGACCACAGACACTGGCGGGTGGCCACTAGATAGCAAGACAAGGGGTTCTGGCAGGTTGGCATGTTGAGGTCTCCCTAAGGAGTATGTCTCTTAAATATGATGACATAGCTTGATCTGCAATGCCAAGTATACCATGCAAGAAGTTCATTTTTGATGCGTGGGCCATCTTGCTGGACAGATGGGAAAATAACTCGGCTAATAGTGCAGTTTACAATTTTAGTAATTGTACAAAAAAATGCATTTGCCCACTTTGCTTCAAAGCCCAGCGCTCTTCATTTGGGCGCTTCATACAAACCAAAAGTAGCACTTAAATGCTCTGTAGACGAAGTGATGTGAATGTTGTTACTGTGCATGCTGCATCCATCTGCTGGCATCATGTAAACAAGTTCATCATGGACGCTTGGTACACACACTGGTTGACAAAATGAGCATAAACTAAATGCATGCATAAATACACAAGCACACACTCTCAGTTTATGTGAACATGCTCATACATACACTGCACGCACACACACACACACACACACACACACACACACACACAAACACACATTGAAACACTGGTGACATGAATCAAAGTGTCAGCTCTTGCAGTGGGAGAAGGCACAATGTGTGCTGAGGAGGATGCAGCACAGTTACACAACCACCAGCTGGTCATCGTGGCAGAGGTCGATGCTGGAGGTAGACCTGGGGACAGTTGCTCTCTTGTTTTTCATATCTGCATTGTCACGCATAGAAATAAACAAATAATATCCCAGTAACGTCAAAGATGCCCTGTAACAAAGATGACGCATTTCAAGCTCCACCAATGGCTGGAAATGGTACGCGGATCCCCACCCTCAAAGTTTGCATAATGTGGTGTATTTTCTCTTGCTAACATTATAGATTAACACATTTTACAGCCATATTTATCGTCACAAATATGAGGGGAGTTCATCGTTGATGTTAATCCCTATCTGAAACTAACGTGACAGTTCCTCAATATAGAGGGTTTTTTTTGCATTCGGGTCAAAAAAGAGCAGCTATGTGAAACAGGAAGTCTGCAGTGCATCTTTGCTTTAGACCAAACAGAGACTATGAGTTAAATCCTTTTCAGTCAAGAATGTTTTTTATGTATTGTTTTTTTTATTTTTTTCATGAATCTCGTTTGGGGGATCAGCGGAGACGGACAACTCGCAGCGGGTGTTAGACAACGATTCTGCTCAGCACCCAAAGCTGAGGGAGAGACAGTGCTTTTTTGAGGACGTCTACCAGAATGATGTCGACAACTACCTGCCCTCTGCTCACCTGCAGGTGGACTGCAGGAAACGTAAGTGACTTTTTTATTTGTATTTATAGGTTCAAAATACATTAAAAGCCTGTTTTAAAGTGTCACTGTGTATTAACACAGTTTAAAAAACACCTGAACATTTAGAAAACTGTGATTCAAGGTGGTGATATGTGTCACTTTTGACATAAGCAGTGCATGTTCATGTTTCATTTGCTGCTCTGCATGTGCACGCAGCCCCCATGGGCAGTATCTCTTCTATGGAGGTGAACGTGGACGTCCTGGAGCAGATGGACCTGATGGACATCTCGGACCAGGAGGCCCTCGACGTGTTCCTCAACTCAGGCTCAGGAGCAGATGAAGGAGCGCTGGCATCTCCACTTCCAGGTGCACAGAAGGCCTCTTGAGCACAATCATGATATCAATTTTCACATGCAGATTTGTACAAAAGCAGGCCAAAAAAGTGTCTGATGTTCCGTGTAACGATTTCATCAACCAGACAATAATGTAAATTGCGCCTTATTAAAAAACTGTAACATCAAAAATGTGGAATTCTACGTACACAGTTTTATACAGTATACGGTTTTGTGTGACATTTTAGGCGAGGATGAGGAAGAAGAGGAAGAAGATGAGGAGGACGAAGAGGACGAAGAGGCAGAGGTCGTGTACAGGGAGCGCGCGCCTTTGAAGAGGCAAGACGAGGTTCACCGCGGCTCAAAGCCCCGCATGTCCTCCACGTCATCGGGTTCCAGCGACACCAGCGGCGGGGGAGTCGACACGCCCGTGATCCAGTCGGACGACGAGGAAGTCCATGCCGACACTCTGCTGCTGACCTCTGTTCCCCATGCCAGGGACGAAGAAACGGAGGAGGAAGACGAGGAGGAAAGATGCCTTGCAACTCCATAAAGAGATGTTCATTTTGCTCTCTGTAGAAATACATGTGTAAAAAGAGTCTCTCTACATTTGCAAGCCTTATTTAGGGCGGGGGGACCCCAGCATGGTTGACCTGGCTGTGATTCCCTCCTCCTTTGTCAATGTTTCCCTGAGTACAATGGATTTTGTTCTGTACAACCTTAAAACCCATTTGTGTTAAACACTCTACTGATGTTGAAACTCGTGGCGTGATTAAGTTAAATTTACAAAAAAGATGAGTCATCCCGTTCCCATGCACTAACATGTTCTGGCTGAGAGGGCACAAATTATTCTTTGGGCCTCTCAGTGCCAGAGGGACATTTTTTGTGTGTCTTGAAAGCCGGTGCGCTGAACAGCCATGTGAAACAGGAGCGCAAACACAAGTAAAAGAACAGAGTAAAGGCCTGTTCAGTGAGCTAAATCCATTGAAAAAGGAAATCTAGCAAAAGCAATTAGAGCTTTTTAACTTTGACTTACACCTACACTTTGTGGCCCTTGGATGGCCCTCATCTTGACTGGCATTTAGATGACAGTAGCATTCCTCTCATAGGAGTTACCAGGCATCACAATGAGAATTAAAGTCATTAACACTTGATTGACATTTGGCATGAAGAGCGACTAGATGGGAATGGACCGACTTCAAAGGAGCAAAGATTGCAGTTTAATTATGAATCTTCTATTTTGTGTTCCAGATGAAGGCAGCAATTTAGGCACAATGAGCTAAACCCAACAATACAAAAGTTATTTGGATGTATTGCCGTGTGCATGTGCAAACTCGTCACAGTATGACAAATGGAACTGTGTTTTTGATATGCATGCCATCTCGTTCTCGTTATTATACGTTATCAATGACGTAACTGCAGAGTGTTGCATTACTGTGTGAGTGAGTTACTCTTCTCCTCCGTGTGCGGTGGGATTTGGGAGTTGAATATATTTGACCATGTGGCGAGGGAGTAATTTATCTGAACAATAATTTGTTTGTTTCTGCACAGCGTATCTGTTTGTGTGGGTGTGTGAGTAGGTGGGATTTGTGTGTGTGGTGGGTTACACATTGCAAAACAACAGGTGTTCCCCTGGTTCAACCCATGGCATCGATCAAAACAACCTTTTTACAGTGTCAAATGATGTGTAGAATACTTCTTCCCCCCACTTGAACTGAACACCTTGATATGAACGAAATAAAAACCAAACCGTTTAAAGACTTTATGTTTTTTCTGTGCTTCTGTTTCTTCACCTCTACTCGATCTGAGTAGTCCACACACACACACACACACACACACACACACACACACACACAGTGGAATGCAAAACATGTCGGCGACAATTCAAACACTGCTCGAGATGTCTGTAGACTTAAATGATTGTTCAACATTGTTGCTGCAATCATTCCTCCTGTTTATATTGGATGTTCGCCGGCAGTTTCAAATGCCAATGAGGAAGTAACTTTAAACCTGCATTTTTTCTAATGGCCATCAAGGGGCGACTCCTCTGTTTGCAAAAAGAAGTCTGATTGTATAGAAGTCTATGAGTCTCACTGGATTTATTACTTCAGCAAACATGAGTTCATGGTCTCAATTGCTACTTTCAAGTCTTCAATATAGCAATTAATTTTAATTTTGTAAATTATGGTTACATTAAGAGTATGATAGACAAAAATACAGGGTATGTTTTAGGTCAGGGCTACCTTGTGATCAATAGTCTGCTACTTTAGGTATACAATTAGAGCTTTATAATGATATGCTGTCTCTACTCCGTGGTCCAAATATAGCCATTCCCTATAGTTTCCAAAAAAAACAAGATGGCGCCTGACAAAATCCAAGATGCCGATGGATCTAAGCCAAAATTCAAGGCTTCAAAATGGCTGTCCACAAACCAATGGATGAGGTCACATTGCCTACGATCACTTCTTATGTTTAGTCTATGGAACAGAACATTGTAGGTTTTTGAAAGGATTGAGATGAAAACTTTGATGACGCGTGTCAGGAGCTATTTTTACAATTTGAATGTCATATGTCCCTCGACTATAACGCCCTGACTCACTCTGTTGTTTCTCTCCTCTCTCTGTATTGAGATTTCCGGTTCTTCTAGTTTCACAAGTTTTCCCGTAGTTTACTCTCACGCATTTTCTTCGATACATTAACGGTAATTTGATCGAATGTACGTGCTTTATATCATGACAAGGACTGGGGTCGCTTGCAGCACTGTTCGCCTGCACTGAACTGCTGTCATGAGACGCTGCATTGGTCCTCACATGGTTCGTCTCTTCGGGATAATACACAATAAATCATATTATCACTTGACTTGCCTCGTAAATTAATCCCACTACAATAACTTCTACAAGATTTATATCAACTTGACATCTGATCAAGAAGGCCCCAGGGGATCCCCGGGCTGCACCGGTTTGCGTGTTCTCCTCGGCGCAGCGCGTGTTCAGTTTGACAAATCTTCTCTGCCAATGCCGTACAGCTTATTCTGCTGTTGCTATAGTGTTCAGTTGGGTTGAGGTCAGGACTGCCGGAGGCCATTTACATTCTCTCTACTCCTTAACTCTGCAGGTAGTCTCTGATGAACCTGCTCTGTGGGGGCGAGCGTTGCCATCTTGGAGGATGGAGTTCAGTCCCAAGGGCGCAACCCACATACTCAGCTGTGCTGCTCAACCCAGAAATACATGTTCCTTACAAATGGGGCACCGAAATAAACATTCCAACGCCTTTCCAACGATATAAAGGTTATTGCCAAGAAGCATTGTTACATGAGAGAAATCGTCCACCAAATTTCCGAACTTTTTGTTTTTATATACATAACTCACCTGAAGGATTATTAGGAACACCTGTTCAATTTCTCATTAATGTAATAATCTAATCAACCAATCACATGGCAGTTGCTTCAATGCATTTAGGGGTGTGGTCCTGGTCAAGACAATCTCCTGAACTCCAAACTGAATGTCAGAATGGGAAAGAAAGGTGATTTAAGCAATTTTGAGCGTGGCATGGTTGTTGGTGCCAGACGGGCCGGTCTGAGTATTTCACAATCTGCTCAGTTACTGGGATTTTCACGCACAACCATTTATAGGGTTTACAAAGAGTGGTGTGAAAGGGACTGCCGCATCCAGTATGCGGCAGTCCTGTGGGCGAAAATGCCTTGTTGATACTAGAGGTCAGAGGAGAATGAGCCGACTGATTCGAGTTGATAGAAGAGCAACCTTGACTGAAATAACCACTCGTTACAACCGAGGTATGCAGCAAAGCATTTGTGAAGCCACAACACGCACAACCTTGAGGCGGATGGGCTACAACAGCAGAAGACCCCACCGGGTACCACTCATCTCCACTACAAATAAGAAAAATAGGCTACAATTTGCAAGAGCTCACCAAAATTGGACAGAAGACTGGAAAAATGTTGCCTGGTCTGATGAGTCTCGATTTCTGTTGAGACATTCAGAAGGTAGAGTCAGAATTTGGCGTAAACAGAATGAGAACATGGATCCATCATGCCTTGTTACCACTGTGCAGGCTGGTGGTGGTGGTGTAATGGTGTGGGGGATGTTTTCTTGGCATACATAGGCCCCTTAGTGCCAATTGGGCATGGTTTAAATGCCACGGCCTACCTGAGCATTGTTTCTGACCATGTCCATCCCTTTATGGCCACCATGTACCCATCCTCTGATGGCTACTTCCAGCAGGATAATGCACCATGTCACAAAGCTCGAATCATTTCTAATTGGTTTCTTGAACATGACAATGAGTTCACTGTACTAAAATGGCCCCCACAGTCACCAGATCTCAACCCAATAGAGCATCTTTGGGATGTGGTGGAACGGGAGCTTTGTGCCCTGGATGTGCATCCCACAAATCTCCATCAACTGCAAGATGCTATCCTATCAATATGGGGCAACATTTCTAAAGAATGTTTTCAGCACCTTGTTGAATCAATGCCACGTAGAATTAAGGCAGTTCTGAAGGCGAAAAGGGGGTCAAACACAGTATTAGTATGGTGTTCCTAATAATCCTTTAGGTGAGTGTATATATATACATCTCATTCTCAACTACAATCCCCAAATCTGTATTGTTAGACAGAAAAGTCTTAAGTAAAATCACAATCATTGACATTATATGAATTGATAAACTTGTAGCCTTCTGTATTTAGGCAGTACAATCGTTTTTTGGTTATGCCAATTCGAAGAAAGGCAGGTGTGTATTTGACAACTATTTACACAAATGTCATTTAACCGAAACTAATGGAACATACAGACTGGTTTTCTTTAATTAAGCAGTGAGGTGTATAAACCGTCGCCTGCAGTTTTATCTCATCGTGTGACAAAACAACAGCACCTGTAAGGTGACCTGAGGCGAAATCCGTTGGTGACGTCCCATAAAAGCTGTTGATTAGAGATGAAAAAAAATGTTATTATGTTCCCACATTGACAGGCAACTGACTAGCAGAGCCAGTTTGAGTTTGTTTTATGAGTAAACATCTTTCTGTTCAATTCAGATTTCAACTGTAGGGATTCTTAGTTTTTAAGACCATGATAGAGTTGTTTATATATTCATAAAGGGCCTTAGATCAATGTGTTTTTTGTCATTTAAATTTTTTACGCATTTAAACATATGATTATTTTACATAGATACAAAAATTAGGTTTCACAAAAGTAATTCAAAAACAAAATAAAAATACGTTCAGCCATTAACTTAAAGGCATTTGATTTGCCTTTTTTTGCATTAAAGGGATATTATTAATGTATATTAATAGAACGTATGTTTTCTATATCTGAACACAGCCTAATACCCAAATATGCAGTCCACTTGGGGTCCAATTAAACTGGAACATTTATCAAACCCAAAGGTCTATCATTTCCTGGGTCGGTGGGGTCTTTATATATTTTTTAGGATTAAGGATATCAAAGCTTTGTTGTATGTTTTTGGAAGCTCGCCCAATGAGAGCGGTTCTTCGTCGGCTGTCAGGAAGGGGGCCAATTTATCGACATACTTGTCGATAAATACATCTGAACCAGGCCATTTTCCAGGTTAAATTAAAGCAGTTTTGACCTCCTTCACTGTTATGCAGCTGTCCAAATATTTGTTATGATCCACTGATATTTCTGGTAAGTATTTTTTAGATACATGTCTTAATAATTATCCACCTCTGGATCAGACTCCAATTTATAAAGTTTGCTGTAAAAACTTGCAAACACCTGATGTTTTTCTTTTGTATTTGTTACTTTTCCAGATTTCATCTTTGACTGCTGGTGAAGCATAACTTTTTGTAAGTCTCTTTTTGTTGTAATTGTCTGGCAAAAGATTTCACCCCCTTCTCATATAAATTACTTTTTAGTCTGAATAGGGCATACTCTGTTTTTTTATTGTATATTTCATTTTATTACATTTTTGTGTGCATTCCAGCAAAACCCGTTGACAGTATACTTCACCAGCAATATTTTAGTAACATTTCTCTGCTACTTATTGGAATAGAGAAAAATAAAATATACCGTCTATTCCCTGACTTCAAGCCCAAGTACAAAGCCCCGTGTTGTGTTGGAGGGTATTACATGTTATACTCATGTCCACCTTTTCTGCCTTGGTGATGTTTTATTCTACTGTCAGATGCTCGCTATATTTATTGTATATTTATTTGTTTAATTGTCTGGAGTTTTTCCCTCTCTTTTCTGATTGATTCTTGTTTGCAGCAGAATAAGATACAGATAAATAGAGAACGATTAGAGGTAAATACAACTAAATAAAGAATAGAAGTAGGCTGAAAAATAGAGACTATGCAAGAACACTTGAAGATGAAGATTACAAGGTGAATATACTGTACAGTGGTATGGTTCATTTTATAGTTTAATATATAAATAACTGTAAAGTATGATTAAATATAACAACCAATCAGCATTTCCTTCTGAGAGATCATGAAGAGGTGAGACATTTGGAGTGGACATTCTTTTCCTTTGAGTGATACATGACAGCCGACATGCCGAGACCTGTATGGCACCTGTAATCAGCAAGTGTATGGATTATGCTAAAGAACACAATGTGACTGACATCTGGTGTAATGAGCGTCAGGGTGGCTTAAAACTGCACCAGTGGATCAAAATTTCACAGGACACTTTGCAATTGGGCTACCGTTCCATGTGATGCAGGTCAGCCGTGAATAAGACATGGTAACCGGAGCCGAGCCGCTGGAGGGCTGTTCACCTGAGCCCTGTTTTCTCAGCACAGCCAGAAAGTCCAATAAGTTCACATAATCTTTAACAAAATATTGTTAGCTATAGAAGACAATGCACAGGTAGTTTTACATACATCATATATATTCTTTTATATTGTGTCAATATTAACATGTACAAACGCGGCATTTGTCAGATTCCTCCACACGGGGACACACAGCCTTTTGTTTGCTGCAAAGTCAGCCAACCTGTTGCCTGCAGGCATTGTGGGCTGTCTCCTCTGCACTCTTATTCAAGCTGACTTGCTCACTTGGACTATTCCCACGGAGGATATCAAGCACAGTGGACCAGGATGAGGACCATTTCCCTGCTTCTGTTGGTATGACATTCTCAATTATCTACAATTATAATAAGGCGTCATGCTATTTAAACAAGCAAATATTTGATGGACATTGAACGCGAAAAGAGTCAATGTTTTGTTTTTTGCAGTCGTAGCTGCTCGTGGTTACACGACACACATGCGGCTATTTGGTTCAAACGGCTGCATGCAAATATGGAAAAAGTGATCAAGCAAAACCAGTTGTATGTGTTGCATCGTGAAAATACAGGGCATGTGTACGTGGTAACATGAGCTCATTCACTAGAAAAAGAAAAAACACACATTGTCCCCCCTCACAGTCTCAAGCCCTGTGGTGTTTTGGCTCACTTTCTCATCTTTTGCAGTTACGCTGAAAGGCAGCTCCTTTTCTTTTAAAGTAAGAAACAGGCTTTACCTGCTTAAGTCTGAGCACATGAACTTCTTTAAAGTCTTTAAAAAGATCCCTAAGTACTTGTTTAGTTCACTGGGACATGACTTCGGTCGAAGCTGAATAGATTGCCTTTTAGGTTGGCAGGTGTCACACCTTGCGTTCCAGTAAAATGTGTCATTTGTGCCAAAAGATTTCCTGCACAAAGGTTTTTGTTAATACACACCTGGTCTAGTGAAATGCTGACTCGTAGATCAACATCAAAGTCAAGAGGGGGAAAGTATGTGATGTCGTCGCTTTTTGGCTTCATTTTCTTTCTTTTTTTACACAATTATTATGTATTATTTATGGTGTATTATTTATGATTTTAGATTTTTTTTGATATTTTGATAAAATAAATAAATAATCTTTTAATATTTTTTTTTACATTTTTTATTGTAATTGTATTTACGCTGTGTATTTACGCTGTGTATTTACGCTATGGTTTCGGAGTTAAAACACTCAGAGCATAAACTACAAAGTCAGCTTTGTTTACGGGCGGCGGCCTTTAATTAACATCGCTCTCCTTTCCTCATTCCCTAATAAACACAGGCATAAATCATCATGGAAATTAACAATAAGTGCAGTGACTCACACGCTTTGCTATTGATTGAAGTTTTGATGTATTTTCATTTCCCATTATAGCTGCCTAAGGCGTTCATTTTTTAGCGTCTGTAAGACTGATTTAATCAAGACAAAGTTACCATATAACTAAACTTATTTTCTCTCAGCTGTTACCGATATTTACTGCGCTAAACAGGATGCACTGCTCAAAGGCAAATTAAGGGAAATTGGTTGGCTAAACAATTGCAGTTCAGATGAACAGGAAGCTATAAGATGTTCCCCAGCTTCCCACGACACAGAATGAGAGAGGATAGAAAAGGAAAGAATGGTCTACGTTCGTCATGAAGGAGAGGCAGCAAGGCAGACGGTGAAACCACAGTGTTAAATGTCACACTACAAGAGCAAATTCAAAAATAAATAAAGCGTGATAAGAGGTACCTGTCATGGAGTGTTTTATGATACTTTTCTTTTCTGTTGCAGGTCGTATGCACGGCCTTGGCAGAGTCTCGCCGCGACAACTACCTGAGGCGTGCCAAGCGGGTAACTGCTCCGTGTTTGGAAATCCAAACTCCTGCCAAAAGGTTTTCCAATTCCATGTAAAAATGATTACAGTTCCATGTTTGACACGTACACTCTGGTTTCAACAGGAGCTTTTGGTGCGTTCCAAAAGAAGATGGGTTTTGTCTACAATCGAAATATACGAAGAAGACACCGGGACGTTCCCCAAGGAAATTTCGAAGGTGAGGACATCAAGTTTGTGAATGAAATAACCGACCGATCACTGTAAAACCTGATGAGTAAGGTCAACTCAAATAGTTTAAGGAAGTCGATTGCCTCGAACCATTTAAGTTAAATAACTAAAATCCTTTTAGTGGAAAAAAATGGAGTACTCCTAACTCAAGTATTTATTGTTAGGTATAATTAAGTAAATAAAGGACTAGTACCGTAAAAGTCGGGTTACAAGCCGCTACTACCTTCGGCCAGTGTTCCCGTTAGCTCCCCACTGTAGCCAGCTAGCACTCCTGCTAGCGCTCTGCTAGTTCCCCGCTAACTGCCGCTAGCTCTCCGCTAGCTCTCCGCTAGCTCCCCGACAACCACCGAAGGTAGCGGGACCAGCCTCGGCTTGACACCCGACTTGGGCAGAGGGAACGCGGGCAGTAGCAGCAACAGTGGCCAGTAGCAGCAGCAGGGAGCTAGCAGCAGCGCTAGCAGCAGCGCTAGCAGCAGCGCTAGCAGCAGCGCTAGCAGCGGGGAGCTATGCCGTCATACCGGTGCATAGCCATAACAACTGTTGTCACTCTTCGGCAGGGAGCAACATTTCATCTTCACTGCTGAGGGCGCAGCGGTCGGAGCTACTTACGTGTCATGGTTTTAACTTTCGTCATGGTTAAAACTTTATAAGAACAATTAAAAACCCACAACTAACGCTCTTTAACAGGGTAAAACACATGCGACACAACAGTTTGTGACACATACACAATTTGTAACACTAATAATGGTACATTTATAAAATTACACCGCCGGACTGCATGCTGGGTAAAGCTTACCCACTTCGTCGCAGGAAGAGACCCTTCCGGTCTGCTGGTTACAATAACGGTGTTATGGGATAGTACGGTATATATTTCTCAGTAGCTTCCGTAAATTGATGCGAATTAACGCAGAAAAATGTACATTTACATACACCTGTCTTAACGACAGGTCAAGGATCAGCTACGTTTTCGAACACATCCACTGTCTATAAAATCAATTTAGATCAAATGAGTTAATACAACACATTGGATTTGATACACATAACTTGAAAGTCTACCAGAAGTTGATCAAACTCCAAATGACTGAGTCATTATGACTGCAGTCCACTTACGAGTTCATGTTAATGTATCACTCAAGTAACTACAACTTTATATGCCATTTACGTTGGGTTAGCTTACTTCTTTTATTAAGATGAGCTAGTAGATTTTACAGTGATGCTAGCGGCTCGCTATCCCGGCTGGAGCGAAAGGAAGCCAACAGTAACAGCTCCACACTTTGCATCTTGACCCCAGATGTATAATGACAAGAAGGACATTGAGGGCCAATTGTACCGTATAAGTGGGATGGGTGTGGACGAGGAACCAATTGGAGTGTTCACCATCGACGAGAACACCGGAGCCGTCTTTGCCCACAAATCCGTGGACAGAGAGAAAAACGACCTCTTCAAAGTGAGCTGCCAATCCCTATAATGATTGATACAATTTTTTAACAATTTCTAACCATTTTTTTAACCATTAAAATGTGTTTTTCACATGTGTACCTTCACCCACAGATCACGTTTGACATCTTGAGCAAAAGGACGGGTCTAAAAATAGACAATGAACTATCTTTCAACATAGAAGTAAAGGACATCAATGACAACCCGCCGTTTTTCGAACCCGGATTGCAAGCAGACGTGCCAGAAAATACGGTGGAGGGTGAGTGGCTCAAATGACTCGTCGAACGTGCATTACATCTGCCTGCAGTCGCTTCTCAAACCCGTTCGCTCTCGTTTGCATTCCTCACTTCCTGAAGGGACTCCGCTGATACAGCTGATGATGACGGACAAAGATCAGAGTGACACGCCCAACTCTAAAATCACCGTCAGTAAGCTGTCACAGAGCCCCGCACAGCCCAACATTGAGCTGAAGCAGATCAATAACAGAATGGCCCATCTCAGGTTAAAGGAAGGATGTTTTGACTACGATGTGAGACTCACTGTACTTCCACCAATGGGCAGCTGCATTGACATGGAAACACACACACACACTGATTTGTTAATCTAAAATATCATCTTTTATAACATGTTTCAGAAAGTGAAGAAGTATGAAATCGTTGTTCAAGCAACGGATCATGGCAAGCCGACCCTCTCCTCCACTTCCGTTGTCACCCTCAACATTGTCGACAGAAACAGTCATCTGCCGACGTTCAAGGAGAAGAAGGCATCTGTTTTTATTTATTATCATCATGATTGAAGCTGCTTTTCGGAAATGATGTCTGATGCTAAAAGATGAAACTGTTCTGTCTGTCCAGTACCAGGGCGAGGTGGCAGAATCAGTCACCAAGGAGGGCATTTTAAGGATCGCGGTCGACGACAAAGACACTCCCAAAACTCCCGGCTGGCGCGCCAAATACTTCTTCATAGGCGGGAATGAGCAAGGAAGCTACACACTTGAAACCGACCCTGTGACGAATGAGGGTATTCTGAATATCATCAAGGTACTTTTGCTGCCTTAGTTAACAAAGCTAAAAGTACAAAAATACATTAAAAAAAGCAGCGTGCCTCAACTTGTGTGTTTCTTCTCAGGGGAAGGACTTCGAGCAGACGACTTTCAATAACCTGCTGATCGGAGTGGAGAATGAGGAGCCCTTGTTTGTTTGTAAAAATGGAGCCCCGGGTGGCGCGGGCACTCCTCCGTCTCCAGACACAGTCAACATCACAATAAAAATTATTGACATAAATGACCCGCCTTACTATGAGAAAACCTCGTTTCACGTGTACGTGGCAGAGGAGGAGGACCCGGGAAAGGTGTTGTTCACTCCGAAGATTAGCGACGACGACTCTGACGTATCCAAAATCAGGTGTGTGTCTGCATACTGAATTATGCTTCATTGCCCATTAAAAAAAATCTATTTCGTGCAAAACATTTTGTGTGGCAAGAACATTTTATTGTTGATTAGATATGTTTCTAAACTACTGCAAACACATCTTTGGCCAGAATTTGAACGGAAAATGACCCGACAAATGATTTGCATGCACAAGAGAAATGACTGCAATGTGATGCTTGTAGATAATATGTTCTGCTCCCCTTCCACTTTCCCTCCTGTGATTAGACATGTGCTGATAGAAGATCTAGCTGGCTGGGTGTCCATAGATGAGAAAACAGGAAAAATCACATCAATTAAGAAGATGGACAGAGAGTCATCCTTTGTCAGTGATGATGGCATTTACAAAATCGTCATCGGAGCCGTAGATGATGGTATGAAGGAGCCCTCCTGTTTATTCTCATCAAATACCAGCTGGATAATGTGATAATGAAAACGTAATGCTGAGATAAATGAAGTGGTTGTTTTTTTGTGCCTTTGCTGTGGCTTCCAGGTGAGCCTCCAGCCCAAGGTACATGCACTGTTCTGGTCCACCTCGGGGACATCAACGACCACAAGCCCAGCCTGGTCAGCAACGGCTTGATTTTGTGTGGAAACAAGGGGAACAAGGTCATGGTGGCGGCCTCGGACGCAGACGCCAAACCTTTCAGCGGGCCCTTCACTTTCAGCCTGGGGAGTGATGAAAAAGCTCTGGCGGAGCGATGGAAACTAGACCCCTCTTTTGGTCAGTGCATATCCTTCATATGAAAAAAACAAAAAAACAGAAGCGTTGAAATCAAAGTGACACTTACACGCCTCTCTTTGCATCCTTCTCCAGGTGAGGAAGGTGGGCTCATCAGCCGGACGACGCTTCCTTTTGACAACTACTCCGTGCCGCTGCTCATCCAGGACCAACAGAGCTCGGTTGGGCGTCACACCGTGGAAGTGATGGTGTGCGACTGCGGAGAGGGAGATGTTTGCCTTCCCAAACTGGCGCCCTCGTCCAGCTTGGGGCCGGCGGGCATCGGACTTCTCTTTTTGGGCCTCCTCTTATTCTTGCGTGAGTTTGGTAATCAGTGGCAACATTGACAAAAAATGATCTGAGGAAATCTTGGGGTATTTTGCTTTTATTATAGACATTACAACAGATAGACTAGAAAGGAGAAAAAGTGAGGGGACGACACATCTGTCAGTGAACTACTAGACATGAGTGAGGATTCAGTATTAATAACAAACCAAATAAATAGATTGGATTCAACCATTACAAGACATTCTTTTAATATAATCATATAATCTAATCTAGTTCTGTCCTCACATAGCTCGTGGTGACACAGCATGTGTGGAATGGAGTTGGTGTGCAAGTCATAACCTATTGAATGTGTTGACCTGAATGGGACTATACATACACCTATCATTTCAAGCCGTTCCTTCTTTTTTTTTTTCAACAACCTACATTTTTTCAAGACAGGGCTCTCTTTTCAGGAACGCCCAGGACACAATTAAACATGTACACTAACGTGTCAGCTCAAGAAACAGTATGTACATGTTTGTTTTTAAGTGTCATTTTAATGTGTGTCTGCAGTGCTGCTCCTCATCTTGATTTGTCAGTGTAGAGGGAAGGATTTCCAGCACATGCCCATGGTGCAAGATGAGGGCAACCAGACCCTGATCAAGTACAGCCAAGAAGGAGGCGGGTCCGCATCCATGGTGGGTTTTCTTAGAGGGAGTAAAACAGCGACAATATGCCACTAAACCACTCACACCTATTTTTCTACTTATTCTGTGTCTCTTTTCTCTGCAGAGTGAGCCTACTTTACTCCTGACTCCTACAAACAGTTTGGCTGTGACGGATGGCGTGAAAATGGGCACCATGCAGGTATTCCTCCTCCTCCACCATTAACCTGTCAATCTCTTTATTGTGGTTGACTTTGCCGCACGCCTCAGGCGTGTCAGTGTGGACGAAGTTTCAAGGTGTGTCAAAGAGTCTTAAAGGACTCAATAGAGAAACCGAACAATTTACATTGAGTAAACGGTCAGTGGCTTTAAAGAATGCAGCTTCTAATCCCACTGAAAAGTGGATGACTCCTATAATCCAGTTACTTTGATACTTTTTTGTCTATTTAACTGACGTGGCGACAGATAGACAGGTATGTGCACACTCATTTAATAAATTGCAGGGTTTGCGCAGCGTTGTGAAACAAATACCTCAGGGGTTGACCTTAAGCATGTGACACGATGCAAAGAAGATATACCGGATGCACACATCACATGTACAAAGCATTATTCAAGTTTGAATGTGACATGAAGTTTGGTTGTGAAACAACAGACGTATATGTGTAATGAGTTGATTGAATGGGATGTCTTAACCCGTATATGATTCATGAACCTACACGCTTCATATTCCAAGCTTTGATCTTATGGCTGTATTTCCCTATTCAAACACTTGATGCAATGCTTTGTTAAATGCATTTTTACGTGCCTCTGCTTGCAAGGTTGCTTTATTATTTTTGCATTGCTCAACTAGTCCCAGATGTCCCAGAGGCCTCCAGTGATGACCCAGGACATGGATACGTACAACAGCGTCGGGTATGGCATGGTAAGCAACATAAACCTTTTTAAATAGTCTCTTTGTGTGTGCTCGTATTTCTACACAATGAAGAATTATGATAATGATAGAGTCACGTTTACGGCAGCTGGATGGACTTGTTTGAAGGATTTAAACAATAAAGTGGCTTACTGTGATAGCTGCAGACATGATTTAACGACCTTACTGTACATGTCCTCTACAGATGACCTCTAACATGACCTCTAACATGAACTCGATGGGCTCGCAGTGGCAAAGAGACACAATCAGAAGCCAAGGAGGGCAGAGCAGGGTGAGTGATTACAAAAGTTGCCTCGTTGCCTTTTTTTGTCACGTTGCTCTTATAGATGTGTTTTTGGAGAAAATCAGCAACCTCCTTAAATCCACAAGGGGGCGCCACCCTATTGGTTGGACGCTCCATGAGCAACACCTGATGTCTACCGTCTGTGTTGCACAGATACTTGCATTGAGTACCAGCAGGAGGCCTTTTCTTCCCAGTTGTTTGCATATTTGTCTGTTTCTGTTCTTTACAGAACGACAGAGGTTTTGAAAAGACAACGACTAATAATGGTCTATCTTCATGTGTAAATACAGCAGTTTTTAAATATATAACTGGTTAAATGATCGCATGTATACACACTTACACACACATACGTGATTTGCAGTTCTATTTCATTTGATTGCGTAACACTGGGATGTGTTTCTCTACCTTTACTGATATAAATGAGATGAATCATGATGCAGGTTAAAACATTTTCTTTGTAGCATGCTTTTTTTTTACTGAGTGGCAACTGGTTCCAGTTAGTTTTTAATCCACACGTGGCTGTAAGTGAGGATCCAGTTAAGACTCAATCTGTTTATTTCCTTATTTTCAGTACTCCACATGGAATTCAAACATGATGAACACCTATAAGGTAAATAGTGCCCTTCATTGAATTAGTATATTTTAACTTCACTGCCAACACTTTCGAATGCATGTACACTGTTTTAATTAAGTAGTAGGAAGCTACATGTCCGTAATACGTTTGCCTGTAACGTCCTCCTCTCTCTCAACAGGGAGGCGCCTCAAGATACACCCGCTCTGTGAGCCTGAGGTCCAACCAACACATTGCAGACCACATCGACCGGGTAAGGACACACGTTGCAGCGTCTTTGGATAACAGTGCCATGAGCCGAATGGACAGTCCGCGGTTGTGTTGTAGTGAATGGGATTGAATTGAATACAGTTTGTAACATGGATGAAAACAAAATCACTATGAAGTTCTTTTGAATCTGCTTCAAGCGATGAAATAAGTAGTAAGTCAACTTTAACTGGTCTCAATTTAGTCCTGATGCATGTATGACGTGTATAAGTAAACATGCACATCAGTGAGAGGATCGGCTATTTCTATAAAGTTATTCTTGATGAAACCACCGGGTCGGATTCACCAGAAACTTCTTCAGCTCAGATCCCAGCTGGGGTCCACGACAGAACCAGAACCAGGACTGCATACGGGGGAAGACGGTCAGACCCCTGCTGCAGTAAAATGAGTGGTTTTCTAAAGGGACTCAGAAACACTGCCTTCTTTTTTTCACAGGGACCGCCAGAATCAACACAAAATGAAAGTTCATGAACATAAAATGTGTGTATTTTGGACAAAAATGACCCAAAAATCATTTTTTCTGATTCCTCAATCCCACAGAGAATGTACGAGATTGATGATCGCCCTGTTTCCCGGCCGGTGTACCAGCCCCACGAGTACGCCTACGAGGGAGAGGGCAGCAGATGCCAGTCGTTGGACCAGCTGTCACTCAGCAACCTGGGGGATGATCTGATGTTTCTGAATGATTTGGGGCCAAAGTTCAAGACCTTGGCGAGCATCTCTAACCAGACAATTAAAGAGAAAAACATACAGCTTTGAACGGCCACTGCTGGACGGAGATTTTTATATGACGAAAGTTGCTCTTCGCTTGCGATTATGGACTGATCTGACTGGATCTTTGGAGAAAAGATTGTACCGCAATGCTTAGATGTTGTACTTGTGCATTTCAGACTTAAACATCTCACACATTTAGTCAGACGTTGTGTGTCAGCATCCATCCACGAAACAAGGATTATGTGGTATTTGGCCTGCCTAAAGATGTAATTGTTGCACTGAACAAACTGTCATGCTTTGGTGGTTTTGAAAGGTTCGGGTTTTGACAGCAACTGGGTGTGTTTGCTCGTGGTTTTATTCGCTAGTGTTTGAGGGAGTGATTGTTGACATGTTGCCAGTGCTGTAGGTTGAGTCAGGGTAGTATTTTTCAAATATGTTTATGTTGTAAAGCTGTATGTTTTTCTGTGGGAACTGGACTATTTCATAGTATATAAGATGTTACCCAAACAAAGAGAACCCTTTTGTTAATAAGAACCAGCAGTAATCGGTCATTAGCCAGTGAAACTGTTCCTAAGCTGAGGTACCGCTGTTAATGATCTGATACAGGGAGGTGGAGTTTATCCCGTGCATCTGCTGTCTTAAACGTGGATTCTTTGAAATGCTGTTTTTGGGATGAAATGTGCATTTGCCATCACTGAAGGATGTGCTGGTAGCAACCTTTTAGGGTGAAATCTTTTTACTTTTTATGATTGAAAAAATCTCTAATAAAAATTTACAAAAACAACATACTGTACTGTAGTTGCAACCAATGTTTGGGAGTAGTGAACACATTAAACTAGTAGTTGTAATACATTTTGCAGTAGCTTGCTGGTATATTCACATCTGCATAGTGATTGAAGTAGTTAATTTACTTTTGATTAATTTATGTAATTAACTACCGAAACTACAAAATGGGGCTAAATGAAGCTAGATGAAGTGGGTTTCTTTTCTGCCATGTGACTTTTTTTGTATTAGCTTCTTTTATATTGTCATATCACATGCAATTGTATCTTCTTTTTTAATTTTTTTTACCAAAAAAGCAGCTTGTGTGTGTGTGTGTGTGTGTGTGTGTGTGTGTGTGTGTGTGTGTGTGTGTGTGTGTGTGTGTGTATATATATGTATAAGTATTCATCGGGGGCCAAGAAAAAGAGATTAGGAGGTAATTATCTCCTGGTAGAAAGCAATGCTAAGATTAGCAAGCTAGGCTAACTAGCTTCCCCTTTTCAAACTATCTTCTCGTTTTGTGTTCTTTGCATTGAAATATGAATGTGTTCGAGATCCAAAGGAGACCTTATTTGTACCTTTGCTACAAGCATTTCTTAATATAAAGGAAACAGCACACAGTGGTGAAGTCAGGTTGCCATTTTATTGAATATTATGCTCCAGAAGAGAGTACACATATCCAACAGGTGTTACTGTGTCTCTGCAATCTGACATTATTTCACTTCAATAAACATCATCAATGTTTGCAACAACATTATGTTAATACTGACTCTTTTTACATCAACTATGCATTATTTTCCAACATACATGTTTTTTTTAATGTAAAAACACATGGGTAAGTGCCTTCAAAAAGGTGAATTTAAGATATGATGTAAAATCGAGAAAATGACCCCCGACTCCAGAGGGTTAAGGTACAGAATTAGTATTAAGCCAAGATAACTATTTTCAAAATACAACACAAAGAAGAAAAGAAACAAATGCTAAATTAAGCAAAGGCACTTTCCCTTATTTCATAACATAATCAACATGATATAATCACTAAAATAAGTTATGCAAGTTTTGACATGAGTTTTGATAGTATATGTCAACATGTTAGTTTTGACAAAGCAATAATAATCAGGAATAAGAATATAATTAAAATGATTAAAACGTGATTTAAAAATAAAGTTGAAACTGATTGTGAAGCACAAACCAGTCAGATGAACAGAACAAGTTCAAGTTAACATGGGATGTTACTTTACTGTGTAAACTTTTCTTGTAAACCCATCTCTCTATTAACAGACCAATGATGTAACAAGTCAATGATCGTATTCAACTGGATGCAGGTAGACATAGTCGTGTTCATCATAAACATAGAAGGCTGGGTAAAGCTGATTCACTTGTTGCTTTCTTGTTTCCATCAGACAGAGAGGTTGTCTGCAGTGTTTGGGTCCAGGGTGAGATCACAGCAATCTGATGGAGAGACCAAAACAAATGCATTAATTATGATTGTCAAGCGGGTTTCTGTAGGACAGTAATTATTTTGACTCAAAAGCATGATTAAACTTACGCCAGATCAGATCTCTTATGTCTATTGTTGATAAAAATAATTTTCAGCGACCACAATGCCCTTCTGGTAACAGTAGACAGTTGCTCCTTCGTACTTCTCATTTGGAAAGGCTGTGATGAGGAAACGGGAGGTGCTTTCTTTCCCAGGTGAACTGACATGCAATTGGAATTGTTGTGCTTGTTCTCTCATTCTGGGAAAAAACTTCCTCTGAGTAGAACCACTGGTCTTCATTGGTACTCCCTAATTTAGGGAAGTCCAAGTAGGCAGCCATCTCATCAAGGAAGGCATCCCCCCTTTTCATGGATGTGAAAACAAAGCACACAACAAACTCTTTATCGCCAGCAAGAACCTCTCTGTCCAGCTCGGACTTATTTCGGACGATCTTTGCTCCCTCCATCATATCTACACAGGATCTGATGACGTTGATTTCTCTCTCTTTACCTTGACTGAATGGTGAGTTGTCTCGGTCTTCTAGGATTTTTTCTGCTGAGCTCTCATCTTCTTTACCTTCACGGATGGAGGGGAGTTTCTTCTCCATGGTCTGCTGGATGTTAGATGCATAGTACTGACACACTTTTTGGAAGGTTTCTAACTCTTCTTGAAGAATTGGAAAGTTCTCTACCACTCCGTCTTCCAGAGAATCCTTGCATCGCATTTGTATTTCCCTAAAATCTTCAAGGGTATTCTGCATCTTCCTCACCAGTTCAACGCTGATCTGACTCTTCAGCTCAACAGCTTCGAGATCCAAATTATTCAGTGGCATCAGCCATACCTTCACTGGGACAGCATTCTCTCCTTTTTCTCCCAGTAGCTGTGGAAGTTGCACATAGGTCTTCACTGCATCTTCATATGTTGCAGGGTTGCTTTCAAGGATGAAGTCTCCGATGAATTTGCAGGAGAATTTATCAGTCAGGGTTTTTTCTTCATCAGTCAGCTTGATGCCAGCGTTCACCCCAACACTAAATGAGGGGATCTTCTTTACCACAGCTTTCATGTTGCCCTGGATGTCCTGAACGCTGCTGGCCTCTATCTTCTCACTGTCGAACACAAAGAAAGCATTTGCCCCATAGACGATGCCCGTGACTACATGTGTTGCCGAGCTCTTCTTAATGACATTCATTTGGTGGTGGTCTGTGGTGATATGGTCCATCCCTGACAACTGTTTGAAGTTGGTGGTTGATTTGTACTGACACGTCACTCTAATCTGATTCTTGAATTTCTTCTGATCATTCAGATACTTGGCAGATCCTTCAACTTCAATCAGTCCACTGAGGAAACTGGCCTTCAGAGAAGCGTCAACATCCAGCAGAGAGGACTTGGATTCAATGGAGTCAGATGTAGTAATGTAAAATTCACTGCTGGGTTGAACGTTTTCAGTTATCTTCCCTTGTAGAGTTTCATTGTCCCACAACGTCACACCTTTAGAAGTTGGAAAACATAAAGCAGGAGGACCATTTAGTTAAAGTGAAGTAATTTTATCAATTTAAAAAACAGAACGAAGAAGCCACGGTTAAGAGGCAGAGGAGGTTATATATAATGTGTTTTTCTACTCAAAAATTCTGAAAACCAAGTAAATTATGACGGCAGTTACTACTAGTAATGTTCTACACGTTTTCAGTTAATTTGCTAATCTTAAAATAATGTTGCGGTCTTTAATCCAAGAAACACGGACAAATTCAACAAGAATAACAACAATTAAATTGTCTTATTTGTCACAAATCAGCTACTACTACAGCATGCTTCCTTAAAATTGTTTTGGAATTACAAAGCATTCAATAATTATTTTAACATTGAATAAGAATGTTAAAAAGGTGAGGATTAAATAGTGAATTGGTTTCAAAGTTCCTTTAAGCAAAGCTGTTATAGGCAGACACATTAGAAATATTTTGAATAAGAAATGTAATCTAATGTAATGTGTGTGTGTGTGTGTGTGTGTGTGTGTGTGCATGTGTCTCTTAGCCCGAACTAGTTGACTTTACTAGAAATTCGCGTGGAAACCCGTTGCCTCAAACCATTTAAGTTTTTACACATGGAAGAACTAAACAGGTCAAGTTGTGTTAACTTAGAACCTTAAGTGCTACAGTAGACATATTTAGGTCCACGTGTGTTGTGGGTGTGTGCGTGTCTGTGTCTGTGTGTGTATGTGTGTGTTTCTGCTTCTTTTCATGACTGACTCGTCTTCCTCTCAGCGTTCCAAACACAAGGCTTGAAGATAGCAGCACAAATGAGGCTGAGAGAGAAGAGAGGACGACAAACCAGGGAGACCAGAGACATGTGCTTGTTGGACATCATCTATGGAGCTGAGAAAGGGACATTTTGCCATGGCAGGAGGCAGGACCGGCTCCAGACAGCCACGATCCATGGAAACTTGAGGCGAGGAAGGCTTCCGGAAAGAAGTAGAGTTAGTAATGTGCTTTGAAGAGACAATCATTTATCCAGAAGGAGAAAAAGAAGAGGAGGAGAAGAGGAGAGAGGAGAGAAATAAGAGGAGAAGAGGAAAGAGGAGCTCAGTGTATCCTAAGATGTCCCCCAGCAGTCTAGGCCTAGACTGAGGTTCCTCTCTCGATCCTACTATGCCCTGAAGAGATTTGAGACTGAATCTATGACAGTATACTGTGCCGATTCTGACCGCAGACTACGTGCAGACAGACGCACAACCAAGCCGAAGTACTAAGGACCGCTAATGTGGTAGTTCTGCTCCAAGGCCAGCCGGGAGATATAATCCATCCAGCGTGTCCTGGGTCTTCCCCTGGGTCTCCTACCAGTTGGACGTGCCTAGAAAAACCTCTAATGGGAGGCGTCCAGGAGGCATCCTGACTAGATGCCCGAACCACCTCAGCTGACTCCTTTCGACACGAAGGAGCAGCGCCTAAACTCCAAGTTCCCTCCTGATGTCCGAGCTCCTTACCCTAACTCTAAGGCTGAGCCCGGCAACCCTACGGAGGAAGCTCATTTCGGCCGCTTGTATCCGAGACCTCGTTCTTTCCTACCTGCCATAGGTGAGGGTTGGAACGTAAATTGGGTTGGAACCAGTAAATGGAAAGCTTTGAGCATGGTGGTGGATTTTACGGTAGTTAATATTGTTCCTTCTGGCTCGTTCTCTTGAGTGTGCAGTGTTTTAGTGGCGCAGTTTTGTTGGATTGTTTTGTCATGTTTTGTGATTTTTCTCTCTCGAGTAGCTTTGCTTCCAGTGTGAAGTTAATTTGCAAAGCCATGCTTACAAAGCAGCTTCACCAGCACTGGTTAATTAAGGCCATGCATACCATGATTTAAAGATGTAATCATTAACCACTATCAATACTTGTGTTAATTCATCCTTACACCTGCACGCTAGATGCAGAGGTTGTCAGTGTGGGAATGCTGGCAGCAAAAAAAAGTCCCACGGCTCGTGGAAAGGTTTCAGAGTTTTTCACCCTGCATGTCAAGTGATAATCCCTCCTGACATTGTGCTGCGCACTCCAGGCCATTTCAATGTCAACACCGAGCGGCTGTCTTCAGTGTTGGTTTTTGATCAAAACTACATTGACGGTTGTTTGGCTGCCAAATACCATCTTATAATAATTATAAGTTTCAGTTTGGCTGTGTGTTTCCTCTGTAAACTGCTAAAGGCTACCTCATAAATGCCTGTCAGTCTTTCAGGAGAAATGGCAGAACTTGTTTTTTGATTAATGCACATGCATGAGCTAACTAGAGATGCCAGATGCAGTAAAGGTGTGGTATAGAGAGTCGGAAAACTGAAAATATGTCACACTGACCTTGTTTGATTTGCTCACATAACTCAGTGACAAAGGACATTCCAATAAATATATATATATGTTTATTTCTGCTGTAATGGTGGGCATTTTAACAAGGGGGTCTTTGCTTTTAGAGCACTTCAGGAATACTTCCGCTCCGTCTTCCTTTTCAACCTCTTGTACAGTAAACTATACAAGCTGAGAATGTAGAGTTCCTCTACATGGATTGATGTGCCTTGCACGGTTGTGAAAAGAAAGGGTCAGTAAAGTCAACATATGAGTCTCATCTTGCCTTCCCAATGGAGCAGTAATGAGCTGATAAGCCTGATTTGATCTTCATGGATTAAGGTCCTTAAATATATTTTACATTTGACTGTGCCAAGTCCACTGACCTCAGGCGATCTACAGCGCCGAAATAGTGCCAAATATGTTATATATCTCCTACGTTTTAAACCGCAGCTTGAGGTCTGTGCTGTGAACTGCGAAAGAGTTGTGCAGTAATGGAATATTACAGAGGAGGAGTGAAGCATTCCTGTGACCAGCCTGCAAATCCAGTAACTGGCGGATGCTTTAATCTGCGGCTCACAGATGAACACCAGGAAAGGCATCAGCCAGAGAATTTCCACAGAAGTAAAACAATGAGCACAGACAACGCAGTGTCTTTTGTAAAAGGAAGTAGTTAGACAATTAATTGTGCGCTAATAAAAAGCAACTCAAAGTCTACTGTCGACAGAAACAAGGATTTCGTTGAATCTTTATCAATGCAGCTTGAGTGAGAGTAAGTGAGTTCTCGCACTTTTGGGCTGAAATGACATTTATTAGATGGTAATCTGACCTTTAACCTTATATTTAATTCCCATCCTCATACAGTTGCATTACATTAGAGCAAAGTGATGTGGCAAACTATTAAACCATGTAATAATGCATGTGTTTTTTTCTTTTTCTAAAATAACTTTGCAAAAAGCAAAGAAAAAGCAGTGCCACTGTGCCACATCTTCTAGTCCAGCAGGTAAGTCTGCTCCAACATCGGAGCACGATTCCCTAGAATTCAACTGTAATGTGAGTAAACTTCAATTTGAAAGATCTTTATCTTTCTTTCGTTTTCTCTCGCACGCACGCACACACACACACACACACACACACACACACACACACACACACACACACACACACACACGCACGCACGCACAGTCAACAGAAACAAAACTGTCCTGACAAGCTGGCAGTGATTCACCAACATTACCATGGAATTATTATGACGAGTCGGTTATCATCCTTCCTTCCTTCCTTGGAAGGGTTTTATTTCCACACCGACACGCCAGCATACTTTTGCCCTCTGAATTTTTTTCACACTAAACTATATTTTCACAATGACAAAATTCTTATCTGTGCTGAATTGTATAACCATGTCTTTCAGAATGTTTGATCAAGCTTAAGCTAACTGCTAGCTTGTTTAAAATACAGATAAACTGTACCCTCTGTGCTTTTTAATGTATTTACAGGATGCATTTTTATGCATTTATACCCCCCCCCCCCACACACACACACACACACACACACGTACTTTGTACACACCCAGCTGCTAAAGGCTGGACCTATAAAGGTGCATGTGAGACACAGGCCCTCCCACTCACAGGTGCACAGCCAGATCCTGCGTTGGCATGCAGTAGAACCTCCATTCATGTGCATCCCAGGTCAACTCTATCCACAGAGGAACTAACATCTGTAAAAGCATCTGATCTGGATTATTAACTATGGAGACAATACACCTCGGCCTTCTCCTGATGCTGGTAAGAAGTTATCTCAAGTGTCAGTATTTCTGGACTGAAGGGTTGCAAATATAAAACGGTTTTTTTCTTCTGTTTTCTGCTATAAAGTAAAGGCGATTTGGAAAGTACCAAATTAAATATCAGTAATAATGACAATGCAGCAGAGCCAGGTCTGTCTGTCAACATGACAGATTATAGATGAAATACTTGATCTCATCCCTTTGGCCGAGCAGCAGAGTTTATTAATTACATTTTTATTTTTTTAAGTCTTTGCAAATAAATACACCCATAATAATAAATAAATAAATAACCCTTAAAAACCTCCTACATGTGCCTAATCTGACATGAGTACTGTGTTTCTGCAGTGTTTGGGATTGCACGCGTCATCTTCAGAAGTTTTGAAGCGGCAGAAGAGAAACTGGATCATTGATTCCTTCAGTATTGACGAAGGCTACAGCGGAGTGTTCCCCTACGCGCTGGGCAGTGTGAGTATCCATCCGTCACACAGGGCTACACGACAAGAGGCAGGAGGGTCGTCACACAATGGTCTGCTCTGTTGCTGCAGGTTGAAATCGAGAAGGACCTCACCTTTTTCAAGATAACCGGTCAAGGTGTTGACCAGGACCCCAAGGGCATTTTAGAAATCAACAATAACACCGGCGAGATTACCGTGCATCGCCCCGTCGACTATGAGGATTACCAAGTTCTAAAGGTTTTTATTAAAACAGCATTATTACTCTGTGTGTGTGTGTGTGTGTGTGTGTGTGTGTGTGTGTGTGTGTGTGTGTGTGTGTGTGTGTGTGTGTGTGTGTGTGTGTGTCTGTGAGTGTGTGTGTGCTTAGGGGTGTGTGTTTATGTGCGGCTGTGTGTGTGTGTGATTGGGGGTGTGTGTGTGTTTGTGTGTGTGAGTGTACTTGGGGTGTGTGTGTGTGTGTGTATGCGTGTGTGTGAGTGTGCTTGGGGCATGTGTGTGTGTTTATGTGCGGCTGTGTGTGTGTGTGCTTGGGGGTGTGTGTTTGTGCGCGGCTGTGTGTTTGTGTGTGTGCGTGCGTGTGTGTGTGTGTGTGTGAGTGTGCTTGGGGGTGTGTGTTTGTGTGCAGCTGTGTGTTTGTGTGTGTGTGTACGCGTGTGTGTGAGTGTGCTTGGATTGTGTGTGTGTGTGTGTGTGTGTGCATGTGTATTCATGTGCGGTTGTGTGTGTGTGTGTGTGTGTGTGCTTGTGGGTGTGTGTTTGTGCGCGGCTGTGTGTTTGTGTGTGTGTGTGTGAGTGTGCGTGTGTGTGTGTGTCTGTGAGTGTGTGTGTGCTTAGGGGTGTGTGTTTATGTGCGGCTGTGTGTGTGTGTGATTGGGGGTGTGTGTGTGTTTGTGTGTGTGAGTGTACTTGGGGTGTTTGTGTGTGTGCATGTGTGTGTGTATGCGTGTGTGTGAGTGTGCTTGGGGCATGTGTGTGTGTTTATGTGCGGCTGAGTGTGTGTGTGCTTGGGGGTGTGTGTTTGTGCGCGGCTGTGTGTTTGTGTGTGTGCGTGCGTGTGTGTGTGTGTGTGTGTGTGAGTGTGCTTGGAGGTGTGTGTTTGTGTGCAGCTGTGTGTTTGTGTGTGTGTGTACGCGTGTGTGTGAGTGTGCTTGGATTGTGTGTGTGTGTGTGTGTGTGCATGTGTGTTCACGTGCGGTTGTGTGTGTGTGTGTGTGTGTGCTTGGGGGTGTGTGTTTGTGCGCGGCTGTGTGTTTGTGTGTGTGTGTGTGTGTGAGTGTGCTTGGGGTGTGTGTGTGCGTGTGTGTGAGTGTGCTTGGGGGTGTGTGTTTGTGTGTGTACGCGTGTGTGTGAGTGTGCTTGGATTGTGTGTATGCGCGTGCGTATGTGTATACGTGTGCTTCTGTGTGTGTCTTTGTGTGTGTGTGTGTGTGTGTGTGTGTGTGTGTGTAGCAGTGCAGGGTTTCATCATTTCATAATTCTTACATTACAGCTGGACTTCCAGGCGCTCGACAGAGAAAGTCACGTCATCGACACGCAGCTGGGCATTGAGTTATTGATCATCGACGCCAACGACAACCCTCCACTGTTCGAACACGACGTTTACGACTTCAACCTAGCAGAGGCAACATCACAAGGTGACTCGCCATTTCTTTTTCTCACAGTAATCTTTTCTGCAACTATTATGAAATGATGTAAAACAACTCATGTATCCTGACACTGACAGGCAGTGAAGAGATTAAGATTATGGCAACGGATGGAGACAGAAGCAAGAAGTATAATTCATTTGATTTAAAAATAGTCTCGGTCCATCCCGAGCCGTCTGATCTGGAGTTCTTCTTAATCCAGCGCGGTCAAATTGGAACCATTTCATTTAAAGGGTGTCTGGACCATGAGGTGAGAGGACGCATTGCAATAATATAATAATATAATAATTATTATATCAAATCTGTTCATCTCAGAATTCCATCGCCTTAAATTTGAATAATATAGCCAAATCAAATGTGTTTAAGTTTCTGTTCTTTTGAACCAACCAGGAAGTAGAGAAATACACCATTATAGTGGAGGCCAAAGACCATGGAGTGGAAAGGCAGCTGTCCAGCTCCTGCACCGTCATAATCAATATAGAAGATGGAAATAACCATCTCCCCGTGATAACTGGACAAACTGTAAGACATTACTTCTTCACAGGGACGGCATTGCAATAACTTAACAGTCTCATTTCATAGAATACATATTAAAAACATGTCCTCCAGGGTTCAGGGAGAGTGAAAGAAGGAGAGGAAAATGTTCTTGTTAATCGTCTGCAAGTTACGGACAAAGACAGCAAAGATACGGCGGCCTGGAGAGCCGAGTTTAAAATCCAAGGAGACACGGACAACAACTTCAGAATCGCCACTGATCCTGAGACCAACGAAGGACTGCTGTATGTGACCAAGGTGTGTTGTCTTCTGTTCAAGCTACAGTCCATTAGGATTTGGTAAAAATACACAAAACCCTTTTTTGTTTGTTTTTAGTGCAAAGCACCGCTCATAAAACCTGCAATTTATATATAAAAATAGTTTATACAGTATATATATATACACACAATATACTTATTTCATGACTATATTGTGTATTTTGTATATATATTTCATATGTATATATATTATATAAATATGTTATATATATATATATTATATAGATACAAAATATAATATATTTCATATATATATAACATATATATATTATAAAGATATACATATATTTCATATGTATATACATATTATATAAATATGTTACATATATATAGTATGTATACAATATATATATATAACATATATATATCATATATAACATATATATATATATTTATAACATATATATATGTTATATAAATTATATATATATATTATATATTTTGTATATATATATAATATATATTCGTAAAATATGTATATATATATGTTATATATATGATATATATATATTATATATTTTGTATATATATAATATATATAACATATATATATGTTATATATATATTATAAATATATATATATTTCATATATATGTATATATAGTTCTGCCAAAGAGAATGAAACTTAAATGGATTCCCTTGATTGTGGTAATTATTACCATTTGTAGGGATTCTTTTTTCACAACATACTGTATTTACTTCACTTTCTTTTTCCCAGCATCTGAACTACGAAGACACTCGCGTGAAGAACGTGACCATCAGCGTCGAGAACGAGATCCCCTATCACACATGTCAGGTGGTGCGTCGCAGCAACGCCGGCCTCTGGGAAGTGACCACTGGAGGCCGTGAGACCGGCACCGTCGCCGTGCGCACCGTGACGGTGACCGTGGAGGACGTCAACGAGCCTCCGTTATTCCTCCCGCCGAAAAAACAAGTTATGCAGAGGGAGAACGTCGAGGTGGGAACGTATCTGGCAACGCTTGCAGCCGTGGACCCCGACGTCGGCGATTTCAACACACTTGTGTAAGTCACAGAACTCACAAAACAATACTCCAATATATTCAATATTCAATGTCCAACACCATACGGGTGTGTTTCAGTTACAAAAAGGGACACGATCCAGAAGACTGGGTTGCAGTGGACCCCGCGACTGGAAAAATAACCACCACAAAGCTCATTGACCGAGAGTCCACCTTTGTGAAAGACAACGTCTACACGGTCACAGTATTAGCTGTCGACAATGGTATGAACTACAGGAGAACGTGTGTGTTTGTGATCACAAGTTCTTTATCGCATTTGTGAAAGTGTTTTATGGTCACAGGTCAGCCTCGGAATACAGGCACCGCGACCCTGGACATCTTGATCACGGATCAGAACGACAACGCCCCATCGCTGGTGGAAAGCATCGTACACATGTGCGAATCGGAAGGCCTCTCGCTGGCCAACATCACGGCCGTGGACTCGGATGAGGAGCCCTACGGTGGACCGTTCTCCTTCAGGCTCCAGGAGAAAGAGAAGGGTCGGTGGAGGCTTGACTCCAAGCAAGGTGAACGCCAGCTCCGACACACGCAGCCGAGATCACCGCTATTAGAAACAAAACCGGTAGCAGTTTGTAATAACTACACACTATTTAGCATTAATAAAGCATGGCTAAACGCTTAATTCATCAGTTATAAAGCATTGTTCCAACATGAATGCTCATTAGTATGCAATTCATAAACACAGTTATAAATGTGGGAAATATATATATATTTTTCCTTTCCTGTGTGCTATGCAGTGGCGGGCCGTGCGTTTTGTACCTCGGGCTGCTGTCTGATATCGTATACATAAATATGCACATGACGGGATGCTGTTCGTAATTATAATACATGTAGTGTATTTGTGAAAAACAATTACATTATAAAATATATATAACTTTTCATTATAATTCTTTTTTTTAAATGATAAATTAGCTATAACTTTGTGATTCTGTTTAGGCCAGCAGAGAAGGCTTAGCAGGCCCGACGGCCCGCAACTGGTACTATCATAAACCAATATACCAGTAGCACATATATGAACTTCTTATCTAGTCTCACAAGGGTTTTCTGTATATAATACCTTTTTTAATTATTCAAATACACCTTGTGGTTGAGGAGAGAATCAGTATTTAGTATGGGATGCAAACCATTCGCAATTTTTGCCACAAAATGGCTAGTAACTACCTGAATTAATCATGAATTGCAGTATTAAAACACGTTTATAAAGTGCATATCTTAATTATTGTATGTATACATAAATGCATGAATAAATGACATTTAAATCATTGTTTTATCATTTAATAACACTTTATAAATGATCTTATTAACCATCTATAAGTTCCTAATACTTTATTTAAAAATGGGGAATCCATCATTTATAAGTATGAAAACCCAATCATGAAACGCATAATAGTCAAGCTTATTAATCAAGAATGAAACATTTATAACTGTGTTTATCAATTGCATACTAATGAGTTACTAATGAATGTTGAAACAATGCTTTATAAATGATGAATTAAGTGTTTAGTCATGCTTTATTAATGCTACATAGTGTGCAGTTATTACAAAGTGCTCTTAAGCCTCGTTCATGCAGTATGTCAAGATGATTCTTGACGATGTGTACATTTTTTTGGGGGTGTTCAGGGTTTTCAGTCAAGCTGGTGAAGGAGCCCACGGTCCATGCAGGACAGTATGAGCTGTTTCTGGAGGTGTCCGACCTCCAGGGCCTGAGCGCTGCACACAACCTGTCGGTGACTGTGTGTCGCTGCAAAGACACAGCGAGGCCCAACTGCCACCTCCGCAAAGCTGCCAGCTCCACATTCGGAGGAGGAGCGCTCGGGATTGTTCTTTTTAGTATGCTGCTGCTTGCAGGTATAGGACACTTCTCCATAACTGTGAATATTCTGTGAGGATTGTGAGGTCTCAAAAACACTATCTTCTAAATTAAACTGACATTAAAAAGACATGAGCTCTTCCTCAGTTAAAAGTATATTAAACTGTACGGTGGGATGTGTGTGTTTTTGTATCCCAGGTGTGCTCCTGTTGCTTTTAGTGGTGTCGTGTAAGAACAAGAGAAAAGCAATCGACGGTGATACTCAACAACACCTGATGAAGAGCAACATTGAGACACCGGGAACTGACTGCCAAGTAAATACGTTTATTGCAGAGCTATAATTATCTCATAGAAAATACACACACACACACACACACTTGTTTTCGTTCTAAATTAAAATGTACAAAGGCGTACTATATCACTTTTAACTGTTAAGTAAACAAACTTTTTTTCATGTATTTTTTCTTCATATCTTTATATTATTTCCAATATTTTCTTTTCTAAATTATGAATATAACTGTGACTTGTTGCTGTAAAATCGTAAGGCATGTATTCAAAATGTCAACAGGTCTTACGTGAGCCATTAAAATCAGAATATAAACAAAAGCCAGCATTGCCTCAAGCGCCAGTGAAGCAAGTAAGTAAAACACAACGCAAACTTTTCTTAATCTGTTATGCATCATGACAAATATGCACAAATTATAATGTTTTCGGTTACTAATGTGTGGTCTTGCCTTTAAATTGTCTCTTTGCAGTTCATCAATAATGTAGGAGCTGTGTCAAATGCCAAGACGAAGTACGACATCTCAATACAGCGAAGGGACTATTGGGATCAGGTCCAGACTTTTTTTTATAATGGCAACATAGATTATTACAGAAAAATACAAATCCCATTAAAAGACCAAAACCAGTAATGAATTGATCCCAACAAGCTCCATAAGAGCTCCATTGTTACTTAAAACATAAAAGTCTCATTGCACTGTGTGAACATGACTATAGCTTACTTTAAGACACACTACCACTTTGACTGATCATAATCTTTAATATATAAATTATTTTTCCTTGAGTAATCTTGAGCAAGTAATCTTGTTCAAGTAATCTTGAAAAAAAATGTGTTGATAAAAAGTGATTATTAATTGTGAAGGGTTTTCAAAGGTTTTTATTTTTTATTTTCATTGGGAATGTATGAGCTTGGGGCTTAATGTCACACTCTCTTGGTTTTGGTCTTTTCTTCTGGAATCTGGAATAAATTGCAAACCTTATGTTTATGTTATTTAGTGACAAAAGGACATCATTTAAAATGATTTTGAAAGTGACTTGACATGCTACTTTTTTTCCCCCCCAGGTGAAATTTGAATCAGCAAAGGAAAGAAACTTTTCGAGATCTCAGCACAGAAAGTCAATGCGTGGGGTACTGCAATGATTATTATCATTATTGATATTATCAGCATTGAATCTGATTAATGTGCACAAGTGAAAACAGACAAATGTCAACAATTTTGCTATTTTTTCTCCCCCCACCCCAGTTGGAAATTGAATCAAGAATGGAAAGAAACTTTTCGAGATCTCAGCACAGAAACTCAATGCGTGGGGTACTGCAATGATTATTATCATTATTGATATTATCAGCATTGAATCTGAGTAATGCGCAAAAGTGAAAACAGACAAATATCAAGCATTTTGCAATAAATTCTACCATATTTGATTTTCCAGGCAATGGGAGCATCAGCAGCCGTGAGCAATCAGCACAGGAACTCCATGCGCGGGGTACCTACTTCAAGCCCTTTTTCCTGTGAAATGTGCCATTATTTTCATTTATTTTAACACATCCACAGAGTTTATCTTTGACATTTTATGTTGGCTCTCTATCCGCTTGTGATTTCCCAGACTTGGACCGGACACAATGGATATTCAGCAAATCAAGAGAACGTAATCCAAGATGCAATGCTGCTCAACATGCTAAAAAAGGTAACGATGAGAGTTGAATCAATGCTCCGAGCTGAGGGTGATTCTTGCTCTTTTTAATAAAACATATCCCCCAATTTTCTCCTGTGCACTCTGAAGACGCTGTCCAGCCACAAGGCACCGGTGGAGGAGCTGGGTGATTACGCTCCTCATGTGTATGCCGAAGAAGGAGGCACGAAGACCGACTTTGAGCTCGATGCCATCTCCATCCCGGACATTTCCTTCAATCCGGACATGGACCCGGACCTGGCTTCCAAGTTCAATACTCTGGCATCAATCTGCATGCCGACGCCCAACAACGTACCGCAGGGACTCTGACCCGAATGGAAACCTGAGATGGAGTGTCCATGCTCCATCGTGTCCGTCTAAATGTTACTTAAATACGATATAAGGTGCTTTTAAAGTCATCTTTCTAGTGACTCACAGCCAGTTATGACGGATTAGTTTCTCTTCTCCAGATTCTCTCTATGTCAACGAGTGCAGGGAGATAAACAAAAGAAAGACTGTCTGAGAAAATTAGAACTTAGTTAATACCAGGCACAGCTTTCACTCTTCATAAGTCATGTTACATAAATCTTTTGATCTTGACTAAGACTATTTGTAGATGAAGACATCTTCACTCTTTCTTTCTTTTGTTGATGGCTGAGAGGTAATTCGCTAAAAAAACAATGATTCTTAAGGCCTGAAAAGCCCGAAATGGTGTCTGGCATACAAAAATGTAAAATATTGTTAAAAACAACAAACTGAATTGTCATGCATGGCTCTACATTTAAAAGGTCAGACAGTGAAGGTTAGGATAATGTCCTAATGTCCTAATTCTAAGACAATAGTTAAGAAAAGTTCACACAGAAATAGCTGAATGTGAATGTTGATCAAAACTGCCCTGATTTGTATCTGTAATATATCAGAGGAGACAATATGTCTCACAATGCAACCTGATGGGGGAGCGGCTGCGAATCGCATTAATCCTCGGATCCAATTTGTTTGTTTATCTTTTAAAATGACGCAGTTCGTCATTGAATTCGTTGAATTCTTTGCCGACGCTTTTTCAGGTCATGTGATTAATGTGATGACTTTAACAAACAGGACAAAGCGTGCAGTCGGACTGTTACAGAGACCTGCTTTGTTAGCAACTGAAATATTTCACCCGGCCTTCGATCAACAAATGTTACTCAACCTGTTTTCAAGCAAATTGGGTCTCACATCAAACGTCCTTCCTGCTGCACGTCAGACGACATTTAGGGCAACAAGATCCTGGTGTTGGGTCGCAGAACACGAGAGGTCAAGTGTGACGTGGAGAATAGATTTACCGCCGTTAAATGTACACTTTTTATTTTCTTTTACAGCAGCCTGTGACAAACATTTGCCACGGATATGAAGCGGTGTGTGTGTGTGTGTGTGTGTGTGTGTGTGTGTGTGTGTGTGTGTGTGGCAGGGTGGTGGTACATGTGCTTACAATGAAGACTGGGAGGTGACGACAGTTGCTAAAGTCAAAACTTCAAGTATATAGTTTGACTTTTCATTGCAATATCTTTCGACTTATTTTAGGAGTTTTTTTTCTCCATCATTTTAGCCTTTGCTGTTGATAGTGTTTATCCGTTTAGTGTGAGAAAAAAAATCAGATGGCAAAAGTATGCAGGCGTGTCGGTGTGGAAATACAACCCTTCCAAGGAAGAACGATAACCAACTGATCATAATAATTCCATGGTAGTGTTGGTGAACCACTGCCAGCTTGTCAGGACAGTTTAGTTTCTGTGTGTGTGTGTGTGTGTGTGTGTGTGTGTGTGTGTGTGTGTGTGTGTGCGTGTGTGTGTGTGTGTGTGTGTGTGTGCACATGAAAGAGCTTCTATGTGGGTACATTTTCACATCGCGTAAAAAAAAAAATTGTATTTAAAAGATCATGTTGAGTGCATTTCTTTCACCTTGTGAGTCTGTGTGTACGTGTGTGTGTGCGTGTGTTTGCGCGCGCGTGTGTGTGTGTGTGTGTGCGTGCGTGTCATCATGGTCAAAGTGTGGTACTTTCATGGAACCCAAGAGCCGGTTTTGAGTTCTTTGCCAGGTGTTTATGGTACAGTGTCGTGGTGCGGTCAAAAAACTTGCCAGGTGTGTAGTTGAGAGCTAAATAAAGGTGGAGTTCAAAGATGGGTGTGCTCCAAACAGTGACTTGTTTTGACAGCAGTCCATATGTGTATTTATAGGTGGAAATATGATCCCTTGTTGCCTGAAACCACAGAGGAATTAATCATTCTTTGGTTTGAAACCTGACCGTGAATTATTAGAGTATCATGTTCCACCATTAAAGTCATGCATTGTAAGTCGATTTGTACTATTTGTACTCGGTAAAACCGGAATTTGTACATTTTGATAGTGGACCTCATATGAGCCCTCTTTTTTTTGTTTTACACATAAAACTTAATGTGCACGGAAAACATGTGAGCTGTCATATGAATATGTGTGTAATCTGTATGATGCATACAGTATCCACTCTATTCATAATTTCAGTCACCATCGGACGCATTTGTGTAAAAAAAACGACAAGAAATACATAAATAAGTGTATTTGCGTAGAATTTGTAGTGGCATTTCATCATTTTGGCCACTAGGGGGCGGAATAACTCCAAAACAAACAAAGCCAAACTAAATGTGGCTTTTCACAGACTTAATGTCATTCATTACTCATTAGTGGACATTTATCTCAAGATATATATATATATTGAGATGAATGTGAAAGGAAACCAGGGTTAGGTCAGATTACTTTGAAATCAGTTACTGAATAATTAGTTACGTAATCCATTGCAATCTGTTCTGAATACTTTATTACTTTCAAATTGTTTTTTACTTAAAACAAATGGACACAGCCACAAGAAGTTCTACAAATATATATATATATATATATATATATATATATATATATATATATATATATATATATTTCTCTTTAAACATCTTCAATGCTAATGAAATGCATGTTACCTATTCAGCATTTACAGTTTGTCAAATCAAATTTCCTGGCACAAACTACATGTGTACTGTGTGTGTGTTGAACAACATGGGAGGCTATTTCTGATCCATTAGTTTTTGTTGCTTTTGCTTTTCTTTTTTAAACCAAAGGCCACATGGAGGACAAGAAGAAGCTGGTACTTAAAATATGCATCTTCCATTTTCAACGTAAACACATTTAGTTCATCTTGCAGTTGGTAGTGTGTCGTATACGATGATGAACCTGCTCTGCAGCATCGGGACAGGAGATGAAAAGGACTGAGGAGTGGGCCGGGATTGTATGGGACTATCTTTCGTCTGCATCACCATCTGGAAAAGGCTGTCATATGGCAGAGATACTAGTGTACTAATGTGTATATTGCGTACACATTTGGCTCTGCAGATTGGGGGGGGGGGAGTTCCCAGGAGGATCATCTTGCTGGAGGCTGAAGCTGCAGAGACCAGAGAGAATATTCACGTGTCCCACCGAGTCCTGAAGGAGAGGAACACGCCAGCTGGGATGTGTCTGTAAATTAGTGCTGTGGCAAAGGGAGCAGCAGAATACGACCACCTGGTGTACGCTGAGCCTGTGATCCTGGTGCAGCATTCCTCCATGAAGCGGAGGTTGTTGTTTTTTTTGCCACCTTCGTGCGGCAGCAGCCTGACCAGCTGGAAGCTCGCGCATAGTGGCTTCACCCCAGTTGGGCATCTTTCAATAGAGTGGTGCAGGAATGAGCCATTCATTTTTGCACCTCCAGTTCCCTCGTCTCAGAGTTAATGGTTTCATTGCATGCGTTTGTTGATTAGACGTCTGAAATAAGGTCTGCGGTTAACACACGTTAAAGAGATTTTAACGCTTTGTTCTACAAAATTAAACAAGTAGATGCCCTTGTCGTGAATTTTGAAGCGTTCAGGTGTCTTAAAAAAAGGCGACTAAGTGAGAATAAACCTCCTCCCGCCGTCACACGTGGACTCAAGCTCCTGCGACCGCGGTGAAGTTCGTTTATATATTCTAACGGAGCTTTTTTTAAACTTCTACTGATTGCAATCAAGCTTCAAAAATCACAAAAGCGGTCTTGATTTGTGAAAATGATCCTGCTGAACAAAACATGTTCCTATCATAAACTGTTTGCCACAGACCTTATTTTTTTGGACTGCTGGTAGTTTCTGGGTGTGAAACGTTAACACCACTGCAGCAGTTGTTCATGTGTTCATAAGGTGAATATCACTCCAATTCAGATATACTTGAATTAGTGGTTAAATGGTGTGTGGATCATGGCCACAGGTTGTGTCATTAACCAGCAGCAGCCCACCAATATTAATATTTTGGACTACAGAGCTTTGACTAAAAGGAAGAAAGAAAAATAAATTGTATTCATGTGAGACACGCACTCTGCTGGCTCATTTAGGAACTGCGACTTATAATTGTCTCAACAAATTACCAAATTGTGTAAATATCTTCCTTTTTTTTTTTTTAAAGACTGACCCTAGACGGGCATTTGTCCATCCCAACAAAAAAAAATGCATTGGCTTCTCTTAACATGTAATGTGTCACATTTGTTGTGCAGCATAAAGCTGTACGGTTTCAGGAAATCTCAAAATATTTACAGTGCATTGAACTTCATGCTGCAAGCCAGTAATGAACGTATACAAACATTGATTTTTTTTTCGTCAATTTTAATACATTCTATATCTTCCAGTATAAATATATACATCATAAAAATGTCCCTTGAGCATAAGGAAATGTTTGTTTTACTACCACCTGGTGGGTTTTCCCTCTCCGCAGAGGTAGCTGTCGTAGAGCTCTCTGAGGTGGAGGATGAGCTCCTCCGTGTTCTGTCCCGTGAGAGCCGACACGGGGATCACCCGCTGGGTGACGCGGCTCCTCAGGGCCTCTATCTTCTCCCGGGCCTCGGGCAGGTCCATCTTGTTGGCTATGATGGCCTGAGGCCGCTGGGAGAGACCAGGCTCATACTGGTCCAGTTCATACCGCAAGTGCTGAAGCTGTTCCCAGGGCTCCGGAGTCGACAGGTCCAGAACGTAGAGGAGGAAAGGGCAGCGCTCGATGTGCCGCAGGAAAGAGATGCCGAGGCCTCGATTCAGATGGGCCCCTCGAATGATGCCTGGGATGTCAGCGACTACACAAAAAACAAAAACAAAAGTGGAACATAGATATATTACTCTGGAAGAAAGCTTCAAATTATACAAAAATGATATTCAAACTCTCTCAGACCTTGGTTAAAGAATGAACACCGTAAAAGTCGGGTTACAAGCCGCTCCTAATTCCGGTCAGTGTCCCCGCTGTAGCAAGCTAGGAGCAGCGCTAGTTAGCACTGCTGCTAGCTCCCCGCTGCTGCTACTACTGACCGCTGCTGCTGCTACTGCCGCCCGCGTCCCCTCTGCCCAAGTCGGGTGTCGAGCCGGGGCTGGTCCCGCTACCTTCGGTGGTTGTCGGGGAGCTAGTGGAAGTTAGCGGATAGCTAGCGGAAGTTAGCGGGGAACTAGCGGAACGCTAGCTGGCTAGAGTGGGGAGCTAACGGGGACACTAACCGAAGGTAGTAGCGGCTTTTAACCCGACTTTTACGGTAGTAATAATTCTACAATATACTGATGGTTTGCTTAAAATCCACTACCTGCCACTTGCTCGTGATCCCTGTAGGTGACGATTCCTACGTGTGGATTGAGTGTTGTAAAAGGGTAAGCAGCCACCGCGGGCCGAGCATTGGAGATGGCTCTCAGCAAGGACGATTTCCCCGCATTAGGAAACCCCACCTGATGAAAAAAGAAAAATCAGTTCATTGCGTTTTTGGGGAGTTTGAAAAAGCAATGTTTATTTCAAAACATGAGCGTCTTTTCCTCACCAGCCCAGCATGCGCCATGGTGCGGAGCTCCAGCTGGAGGACCCTCTCCTGGCCCGTCACTCCTGGGGTCGCGTTCATTGGGGCGCGGTTCTCATTGGACAGAAAGAACCGATTCCCCTTCCCGCCGGCCCCTCCAAATACAGCCAGATACTCCTGGCCGTGCTCAGAAAGGTCCACTACCGTCTCTCCATGTTCCTTCACAACAGTGCCCATTGGTACCTTTTAAAAATGAAAATAAAACCCCAAAAATATCAAAGTTAGGCAGCAGGTTTGTGGTAGGAACGTGCCATAAAGTGTAATTTATGATCAAATGCATGGACTCACAGAAATATAAGATAGGCTGCCATTCTTGCCGTAACAGTTCTTGTTTCCCCCCGATTCCCCATCTTCTCCTTTGTAAATCGGAACCACTTGCGCCAAGGATTTGACGAACTTGTCCGCTGAAAGCAAGTGAATAAGGGATTAATGATGGCAGCACGTGTTTGAGCTGAGGCCAATGTCAACACGACTAATGTCATCATGTGATCTTGTGATGGGGATCTTGTATGTAGAGCATGCAAGGCAAACAGACCGGTGTCGGTACACATTGCCGAGATCCAGACGGATAACCCGACTCACCTTTGATGACGATGCTTCCTCCATCGCCTCCATTCCCTCCGTCTGGACCACCCCACTCTTTTCGAGGCTCGCTGTGAAAGCTGGAGGCCCCTTTGCCGCCTGAACCAGCCAGCAGCTTCACGCGGCGCTGGTCCACAAAGTATCGGGTCTACGAGCCAAATCAAAGAAATGCATAAGGCTCTAGGATGGATTCAGAAAAGTATTTAATTTGATAGGTTTTTATTGCTTTAACAAAAAGCTGGACTGCAAAACTTCCACCACTGTTAGATCAGCTGTAGATTACTTCGCCAGCAGTACATTCTTATGATGAATTAATATATAACAATACTATGTCAGAAGTGTCAAACCTCTAGGGGAGATGTTTTTTGGGGGCATCACTTAATGGACACTTTTCCTAATTTTAGATACAGATAAATATATCAGTGTTGCATGTTTCTTCCAGAATTACTTATGCAGTGAAACATGTTGGAGATATTATTATGTCGGATATTCCTTTTTTTTGTGGCTCTAAAAAAAGAAATACAAGGCAACTGGTGGGATAGGGAAGATTATATTTTATTAGCACACTTGCTTAACTAATGGGGACTCCACAACACAAAGTAGTGGACTGACTCCATTTTTTTTTTACTGTTTATACATCGCTCACATTACCTTTTTTACTGTTTATATATTGCTTATATAGAACAGATAAAACAACCTTGGTTTGGGGGATATATATATATATATATATATATATATATATATATATATATATATGTATATATATATATATATACACACACACACACACACACAACGTAAATTACCAGCTTCTTTTCCGACAGCTCCCTCTTCTGGTGTCCTCGTGCCTTGGCGCTCAGCGGACAGGAGGTGCTGACACCTCTGACGTCACCGGGGAGTCTCCGCCTCCACGCGGCTGCTGCGGAAGAGCCGCTGTGGTTCTCGCTTCTTCTGACCTCCGTCCCTAATATGAAATATGAAAGCATGTCCGGAGCGAGCCGCCGCGCGCTCTGGACCCTCGACAGCGTCGCCAACATCGTGGCGTTCAACGGGCAGACATGCGTTATATAAGTTATACTGTCAAGTCACTGTGAACGCACGTTGTTTTATATGCGTTTAGGCACGTCCAGCACGCACAACAAGTACGGAACGCGTGAAGGGACAAATTATGCGATTGTCAATTCACGGTATTCGTTGCTGTTAGCGAATTGGTCCTCTGTCGCCGCCATCTGTGCTGGAGTGTATTTGTGTTAAAATCATGGTTACATGTTCGAATTGTGGAAAGAGCAAACCTGCCAATTTTTTAAAACACAGTATTTCATTTTATTTAGCCAAGTCTGTAACATTTCCTACAATAAGCCTTCTCGGTGTGAACACTTATATCGGGCATACACATTCATAATTGTGTTTTGTGGCAATCTGACTAAATCGCAGCAACCATATCTAAAGTTACGGGAATTTAACCCAGGGGAATAATTTATTTTCACTATATTTCCATCCATAACTAACACAATGACAGGGTGTAGGACTATTTTGTTGATGGGTTTCATACAGCGTGTCTAAAAGCAACAATCCTATCAGATGGAGGACCGAGGGACATCATCTTATCAAATGAGAGCCTGGGATTGAAGTAGGTTTATTGGTCTTTGATGTGAAAAAGTTTGGGAACCACTGCTCTATCGGATGCACGATTGACCTTAAGACCGACAATGTTTCTTATCATTATGATGATGTGTCATTTCTGTAATTTCCTTAAATAAACCACAAAATGCAGAGTAACAAAAGGTGAATGTCAGTTTATTTTTTTTATATAACAAACAGTAACAAAAGACAGCAGAAAAGATCAGGCAATGCAGTCTCACAACAGATAAGTAGATAACATTCATATTTGTATTATGCACACCAAACCTCTCTCTCTCTTTCTCTCTCTGTCTCTCTCACACGTGCAAACACACACACTCACTCACACACACACACACACACACAAACATAGAACTAGAAAAGACTATACATACATCTTCAGTTCACAGTCAAATGAAACAATGATACAAATACAATGTAGTATAGAGAAGCCTGTGATTGTCATTGTTGAGTGGTACATAGTTATTGTATGTTTCTCCTATTAGATATTAAACCTTTAACTATTATTATTACCATTTTACCCCTCTTGAGATAAGTCGAGTTACTAAGAATATACTGCAAAGCTGGGGCCTCACAGCCACACTAATAATCCCCATTACTGCTCAAACTGTAGGCAACAGCGATTATTGAAATGACTGGAGGTCGTTGTCTGACTTCTTTTAAATAAATCAATAAACAACATAATATATATATATACCCATTTTTTAAATCACACATGGATAGATACAAAATTACCTTCTATACCCCTTTACCGCTTGTCCTATTTCTAACATTACTTTGTTCATCTAGTACAAAAGATAATGATAAAAGCTTTCACTGAAGAAAACAAATTCATATTGTAAGTACTAAGCTTTGTGTGTGTGCTGAAAGACTTCAAATAATCTGTCAATAAGTCACACATAAAACAATTTTTCTTAAATATGACATGTCAGTTGAAACCTGCAACATAACATTTAACACCGTTAGACAAACCAGCCCTAGTCTTTGCCATCATCGTGTGTCAACGAACTACAAATAGTGATATAGAGTTTAAGCTCTCCGTGGGAACCCATCTCAACATGACTCACTGAGTGTATTGCACTTATTGAAGTAGAGGTGCAGGACACGCTGGTCCCGGATACTTTGGCTTTCAGAGGATCATTCGTTCAAAACAGCCCGAATTGCACCACAATACAAAATATCAGACAATATACACTGTCACTGCAAAATAAAGTGCAGACAAAGTGGCAATGTGTTTTTCATGTAAAATTCTCACTGATTGGCGTCGGAGAAGTGTGACTCTGCACAACAACGACGTGCCTGTGCAGAGCAACACCACCGAAAATATATGTCGAAAATACTACCACGATGGATGATTCTCATGGACAATGACGCACACTTTAAAGTCCGGATCAGTCGGCTAACTATTGTGCATTACCTCAGAAAGACATACATAGAGAGTGAAAGCACAGCAACACACCACAGTTTGACTTACACAGACAAACCCCCTGATCAAGTCAGGTTTAAGGACCAACAATTTCACCTTCATGACATTTATTTCCCTCATCGCGAGACATAATAGCGTCTCAACCAGGAACGAGAGCAAAGAGCCGCAGACCGAGTCTATTAGATAAATATCAAGGACCATTTCCTTTGAGGCTAATTTGCTTTTTATAGCCTCAGCCTCACAAACCACGGGACCGCTCTGCCTGCGCACCGCAAGAAAAAGAATAAAAGAAAGAGGCTTTTTTTTAAATGAAATAAACATGAAGACAAGTGAAAGACAGAAAAGAAAGCGACGGATAAAAGGCAATTTGCAGAGGCCCATTAAATGACTTAACTGCTCCTTTTTAGTACCCTATTTAATCCATATGCAACGTTTACATTAACTGCCTTGATTCTGCTAAAGCACCCTGACTTTTCGTCGCGAATCCAGCGGCGCTTAACAACTTCAGCGACACAGCCCTGCAGGGAGCCAGATGGATGATGAAAGCATCAAATTTGATTATGTATTCTGAGCTAGAATGGTGATTAATGAGAGGCTGATAAATCCAATGCAGCCAGATCTTCTAATCCACAGCTGAGCCGGCGCGTCACCGTTGAACTGTTCCTTTTTTCATTTTCTTCACACAGGACAACAATGTGCTACTTTATTGCTGATAATTTCCATACTGACCCTGCAAATGTAGAATGGTTTACACCGAGAGATTAGATGGCATTTAATTTATTGTACTTAAACAAACAGAGAAAATAATAATTTACAGTTACTCCCTTACTCCCACATGCATCTGCTTTCCTGGTGTTTTGTACTTACTCATTTAAGAGTTGAGAGTTTAAAATACAAGAAGCAAGAAACAATGTTTAAGATTGTATAATATTTATGCCTCAAGCTTCTGAACAATTGCTTGGGTGTGTGCTCTGATATTCACTATACTACGTCATCAAAAGCACAGTATGAAGCACCTACTGTGGCAAGCAAAAAATCCAAGCCAGTATTTCTTACTGTTTTTCCTATATGTTCAATGAGTATTAGTCTGTGTTGCAAAGCCAGTTTCAGATAATCCTCCTTGTACCTGTTCGTAGGCGTAGGGCCTCTGCGTCTGCGCTCCAGAGCCGGCCTGGGAGGAGCGGTAGGACCCATACTGTTGGCTTTGACCCTGCTGATACTGAGAATACTGAGAGGATCCACCCTGGCCAGGACCTGTCGGGGGGTCGCATTCAGTTCATTTTACCACCAAAATTAAATCGGGTATGTGATTGTGTGTGTTTGAACGTGCAGAGGAGGCGGTGTGGGTCGCTCTAACCGTATCCCTGCTGCTGTCCGCTGTAGCCTTGTTGAGAGGAGTACTGCTGCTGGCTGAAGGACTGCTGCTGCTGGCCAGATCCCTGCTGGTACTGGGCCTGCTGCTGACTGTACTGGGAGTTACCTGGAAGTACACACACACACACACACACACACACACACACACACACACACACACACACACACACACACACACACACAGCTATGTCAGCTATTAATGATAAGATAGTACTGTACTATAGTTTTGGTTGGACACATTCAGACAAAATGCGTCTCAACAGTATCAATGAACGCCGTCTACCTCCTTCGTAGTAATGCTGTGAAGATTCCTCAAAGGACCGGTCGTAGCCTTGCTCGCCGTATGAAGACTGTTGGTACGAGTACTCCCCGTGACCTGCAGAGAACATCGTTCAACACGCGCACAAACTGCTCTGCGGAAAGGTAAAAAAACCCCACTTACGCTCACAAGATGCATTATTATTCGCAAGTTTGAAGTCAAAGCATTCATGATAGATGTGCGACGACAACATTACAAGCACAGGCAACAATTACAATGTTTCTGGAATTCGAAGGTTATGCACAAAGAGACACCCTGGAGGAACGCACTGCTATGGCACTCTCTGAAATCTGGAATTCCGGCACACCATCGGGGACAGTATGGACACAGACACATTGGGAGGAAACAGTTGAGGACAGACTTTTGCACGTTTTTTCTTCTTCTCTCCAGTGCTTTTCCTCTCCCACAGTAAGGGGGGGAAAGACAAAGACTGGGAGGACGAGCTGCAGCTTCAGTGCCTGTGAGATACTGCTAAAATAAAATGCCATGACCTATAATGTGGCTAAGAGCTGTGTGTATAAAGTTTATGGATGTGCACGATTACCATCAGGGTAATATTGCCGGTTTATGAGCTCGCTGGAGCTCTGATTGAGTCCATACCGATCTCCGTAGAACTCGTCTTGTCCCGTCTACTGCTGTGCAGAACCTGCAAGACCGGCGACACCACGATCTGTTAAACAGCTGGTTGGACCAATTTTCCGCTGAGTTGGCGACTAAAGGGGCTGTGCCAGGACATTGGGCAATTCAGGCAGCCTGAAGGTGTGTCCATGTGTGTGCATATGTGTGTATTAAGAATAATAAAGAGGATTATTCTAGACAGCTTTATTGGAAGCCATCATCGAGCTAAAAAGCTATTATGAGTCGTATAGTATAGTTTTCTTTATCTACTGTATAATGGTTTTCTATGGGCTGAAATTATATTATGGAGGAAGCTATGCGGGCCAAAAAGCCTCTAATTAAAGTGGAGCAATTACAATGAACAATTCCATGACAAATTACAAGAGATGTAATTTTCGCGGAGCAAATGAGGATTACAGAAAGCCAGTTATCAGGGGGATCTGATCTCTGCTTGGTGGTGTTGTGCAGAAACTCCAGATTCCAATACGTCGCTTTCCCTTTCAATTTCATCAAACAAACACACAAATCCAGCAGAACAAAAAACTCTCTGGAAGATGCATCCGAGAGCCCTGCAAGCACAGTCTAATCTCCTTTTAAGAACCATAATTGGCCCCAACGTTTCCAAAAACAGATATGAGCTGTGGCATAAAGCGGTGTGATCTTAACTTCTGCGTGCAAAAAGAATAGCGAAACCATTTCATAAGAACATATGTAATAGTTTCTGATGTGACCAAGGAGCCTTAGCAACAGCCCCACGACCAATCAGGGAGGGGCTGGCGAGCGAGCCACTCAACAATGGACACAACAATTCCATAGCAAAGTTGTATCTGGAAATACTTTGCCCAGTCATGCAAAGATAATACTCTACCAGGGTGAATGAGGACATACAATCATGGCCTGTTGCCCTGGAAACAATATCCCATCCTTTTTTTTTTGCATACCCTACCTAGTCTACACCCTTCAAAAGACGTACCATGGTGGACCTATTATTAGGCCCATGCTGATACGACACAAGATACGTGATCTACAGAGACAGGGACCGAATGTGACGCAAGTGATACGTCTCCAGTCTGCCTCAACGCCACATTTTTGAAAGGCAAAAACAAAAACCATGCACACTCTACCTCGCAAAAACAAAAAAACTCAGCATTTTCCGTCAACCTTGGAAGCTGTGGGACTGGCATCCCGAGCCACACTGAATGGAAAACCTGTCAGACGGTTCCAAAACATCCATCTATACGTACGTCGGACTGGCATGAAGAAGTCTTCCCACCTACCTTGCTGTGCGGAGCGGTAGGATCCCATAGACCTCTGAGACATCATACTGGTTCCTTGACTGCCCTGACCCATCATGCCCATGGCCTGCTGCTGTCCCTGATAGTGTTGACCCCCAGCCTGGGCTGAGGAGTAGTGTGGAGTTGCAGACTGTTGGTGCATCATGGAGACTGGGAAGGAGTTGTGATTACGGGGAGGGGGAGAGATCTCATACATTAATATACACAGGGCACACTCTAGCACATACCTGCATTTGCATTCAACAGCATACGCCACATTCTGAGAACTGAGACTGGCAGAAATGTGCATAATTTAACTGACAAATAAACAAATGTAGAAGGAGGTCCAAGACAATTGGGGCACAGGGGAAAGCCAAGGGGGGTCTCTTAAAGAAGAAGAAAAAACTCCTTCAAGAGATGCTTTAAAGATGCTGCTCTGAAGTATAGATGCAAACACAGCCAGTGAAGTCAGTGGATAAACAGAGAGATCCAGGGAGAGGAGGGCTGCATCTCATGGTCAGGAGTCAGAGATAGGAAAAGCCTGGAGCAGGAGGAGGAGGAAGGGAGGGAGGGGGCAGGATGGCGCTTTGATGAACTGAATGTGTTTGTTTATTTCGACGTGGAGGGAATTCACAGACTGAAGAGTGCAGAAAAGCATCTCAGCGAACGTTTTCGGCAACATCCAGGGGCGGTTTGACACGAATACATTTCGAGCTATTTCAGACATCTAACTGTTTCTAAATTACTCTGAACACTTGAAAGGCATTGCTTTCAACACTACCTTCTTCTAAGTGTCAAATATCGCATCGTATACCTAAAAGACAACATAAAAACACGTGTGACATCTTGCATCTTTTATGAAAATCAAGTCCTGAAGTGTTTGGCCGTGTTTGAATCATAAGCCTGAAAGAATTCCTTCCCATAAAGAAATAGACCAAACATCCCGGTGATTAGGCTCCTTTGTACCTGGCTCACCTTGGTTGGATTGCATGTTGAGGTTGCTGCGGGAGGAGGAGGGTGTGGAGGAAGAGGAGGAGGAGGAGGAAGAGGAAGAGCCGTAGCCAGTCCCGGTGCCCTGGGAGGAAGGCGCAGCGTGGCTGTAGCCGGAGGCTGAGGCCGGGCTACCGTAGCTGCCGGCCTGCAGGCTGAGGGATGCAGAGGGAATGGCCGACTGCAGCTGAGCAGCATGCTGCTGCATGGGGGCGTGACTGGGGCCTGACGACACACACGCACAGTCAGAGCGGTCCAATGCGGTGCCATTTCATGTTAAGCATGGGCCCACATTCAGTTCATCTTTACAGGAAGCTTGCATGGTTGTATACAAGGATTGACAGATGAGGGTTAATAACGCGTGTAAAAAAGAAAAGAACCGGAGACAGAAAAAAGGAAAAAGCAACGATAGCTGCATACAAATCAGACTATTAGCTGAACATAAGATCATCGGATATTTGCATGCAATGGAGACAGACAAGACGTGCACTGTCTGAGACGAACGTGCAGCATGGTCAGGGTTAGAAGCTAGAAGTTAGGAGCTGCAAGTGTGCACATCAAGTCCAGAGTTTCTGTAAAAAAACAAACAAGGCCCTTCTCACCATTGCTCATTTGGCTCTGCATCATGGACGAGGGCAGCAGTCCAGGTGCCATGTTGTCATTGAGGTTACTTGGAGCGTGTCCTCCTCCAGGACCCACCGACATGTTGGGATTGGGAGGCTAGAAAGTATAAAACGCAGTTGATCAATTAAGATTGTGTCCTAATCGCTGTCCTTTTTTCTTGTTTCATAATGCCTCATATAATGCCTCATATACCATCTCCTAAATTGCAATATTTTAGTTTGTTCTATGGATTTATCAGAAGACAAATTACAAGAAAAGTGAATGTTTACTTCTCTGCCTTTTGTCAGCTTTGGCTACAAATACTTTGTTCTCAAAATATATATATATTTTTGTTAATGGATATTTAAAAAAATGGAGAGAAGGTGAGAAATAGGGATAGAATGAAACTGACAGGGAATCTTTACTGTCCTGAAACCTCATGAAGGACTCACTGCGGGAAGTAGTGACTGCATGTTCTGATTCGAATCTGCTATCGTGGCCAAGTACACAAGATTTCTGTGCAGGATCTGCTGATACCTGTCAAAAAAGTGGAAAATGAAACGCATTTACTCACTTTTACCTTACTTACAAAGCATAAATCAGGAATAACATTTTTAAAAAGCACTTACTGTGTGCATTCAGCTGTCTTTCCTTTGCTTTGGCAATCCATTATACATTGTATTAAGTGATGATTCTCATCCAGCATCTTTAGGAGTCAACAAAACAACTTCAGCTCAGTGTCTCAAGTCACAGCATGGGAAATGAAACGCCTATATATGACTCGTCCTCCCTTCAACCTCCCTTTCTAGATCAATTATTGCATTTCTATACCAGAAACATCCACTCAGTCGAGGTTAAAAGCAGCAGCAGCTGTCTGAGGAGCTGAGGGTTGTCCTTCATCATACACTGGCCATGCATTTCTCACTGGATGCTTATTTATGGCTATGCTTTTTTTTTTTAATAAAACGACTGTCCGTCAAAACCGTTTAAAGCCTCCCAGGACGCTGTGTGACAAGCAGCTGGCACCAATAACTAATTCAAGAAAAAAACAAGTTCAAGTGTTGCGCTTTAAGATTCTTGGAAAAACAAGTCACACAATCTAAAGCTCACATCTATTTAACATGCAATAACACATTTAATCATCACGAGTGAGGAAGAGCAGCGAGACGCAGCATCACGCGGACACAGCTGCGGACGGACACGCGCGTCCTGAAGCCCTTCATCGCCGTCACGGCTTTGTTTGATTCGCACCTGCAGTTGACTGAGCCGTTACAATACCAGTTGCCTTTTCTTCTGACATTCACAACGGGCTACTTTCCTCCGCACTGGCTGGCGCACACTCCCATCCAGACCTTAATATTTAAAGCACAACAAGCGACGCGACGCGGATAAAGGTTTTTCTTTTTTTTGTAGTCCTTTTTTTTTTTTTTTTACCTTTTGGATCGTTTGCTGTGTCACCTCCCCTTTACTCCTGGGGCGCGCCGATGAAAACGCCACCGACATTTTGTCATATGGGAAATAAAGGCGCTTCTTTTATTCTAATATTTATTATCCCGAGCGCAGCCCTCTATTTGGTTACATCGTTTGTCCATTACCAGGAAATGGGGGGTATTTGCGGCGAGATCCCTCCTGTCACGAAGGAAGGAACACGATAAAAACACTGGATTTCTCCGAATGTAATTTGACATACGATTCTGCCGAGTTATTTATGGTGTGCATGCAAATAATGACACATTTGATAAACGGTTACGCGATGAGGGAAAACCCCTCTCCCTTAGTTTTTGGTATAGCCCGGGCAGTGAGTAGCCTACCACTTTCCCTCTCTGTAGACGGAGTGTCCTCTGGTTCATGAAAGCCAATCAGTCCACATTGTAGGCTACAAGTTGTTTCTTTTTTTAGCACCCCTAGAAAGATGACCCCTTTATGATGATGCAACAGTCATGTTCATATTTGATACAATGTCCCTCTATTTAATATATTTTTTCAATCTGGTACCTCTGCACAGCTTTCATATCAAGCGACCTGAGTTACGTCGCTTGTGATATAATTGCTCAGATTATTGGACAGTGTTTACAGTATGAATAAAAAACCTGTTCCTAATTGGAAAGGCAAGTTAATATACACCCAGATTAACATACATAGATATATCTATATTAGCCGTGGTGATATAGCTTTGTGAAATGCATTTCTGTTAATTTTGTGCAACCGTTTAAAATTTTTGCCATTGTGTTGCTTTGATAGAGAAAGGTTCATTTTCTCCAGATTGCTCTGTGAAAAAGGCAATTTTAGTGTCAGAACATTTGAAAAATATGTGCTTTGTGAAAATTGGGGCCAATGTAAGCTTTGCAAGAGTTTGTGCCGTTAGCCGCGAGACGGAGGCTCACCTGCCGCCATATTCAGAGGTAGAAATGCTCCCAATTTCGTATATAGCACCTTTAAAACATCTCAATCCATAAGGAACACTGCCACTAAACAGAAAAATATAAATTGTAATCTCAGTAACTAGCAGGCCTAATTAAATGCTTGTAAATGTGGATAAGTACAAGCATACAAATGTTAAGTACGTACAATTACCTCAAATAGGCAAATGTACGTAGTTACATTTCACACATTAGGATGGTGCAATCCAAGGTTTAAAGCTGACTTGTGCACAAAACAGACCAATACAACAATATGATGTGACGCAGCCTCAAAGAGCAGAAGACAAATGCACCAGCAAGTTCCAGTTTATTTACATCGGTCTCTTGTCGCTTCAATATGACAAACAAGATTTAGCCTTTAAATACATTTCAGATTAGTTCATTTTAGGTTAATATTCACAGTTAAACATTTATATAAATGTACTCCAGGAGGCAAAGCCAGATCCTTTTTTTTTTAAACAAGAAACCAATACACGTTTGGGAGTGAAATTCTTCCAAGTAGCAGAAAACAAAAACTTAACACTCCATTTAATTGAATGGTAAAACAAAAACAAATAAACTCAGGCCAACATTGTGAGGGGAAAGCAATTAGTCACACGCTGGACCATTTAGTGAGGCACGCATCCATATTTAAAATGGGGGCAAATTACAAAATATAAAGTAAATAATAACCCAATCCTGGCAATATGAGGCAAAAAAAAAAAAAACCACATCATATGTGGCAGAGCTACTTTTACTGATCATCATAATGGGCAGCAGTCCCATTTGTTACACATAAGGAAGGCGTCGTGGCAGCAACTCTCCAGCGGTGAACCTGGTTCTGTAAGGAGAGTCAATCTGACCCATGCCCCGCCCTCTGAGTCCATATCCACCTCTGAAGCCTTGGCCCCTCAGGAACCGCCCAGGGACCCCGAACGTCTCCAGATTGCGCTTCCGCTCTTCTGCCCACGTTTGCCTGAAACCGTGACAAAAAAAGAAGAAAAAAAAAAAAAAAAGGGCACAAGCCTGTAAGCTCAACATCCAGGAGAAACGGCGGTTGTAATTTGAGGATGAATAAAAGGCCACTAGTTTACCTGAACTTATTATCAGACGAGATGTTGTCAAAGAAAGACTTTGCTTTGTCGTAGTAGCATTTTGGGCCGAAGGGATCATCCTTTTCAGTCGCGAGCAACTCCTCCTTTTCCTTCCCGTCTACCTCTTTATTTCCATCTGTGGACAGAGACATGCACTTTTATTTAAAAAAAAAAAAAAAAAAAAAAAAAGCAAATTACAAGATGTTCAACTCCTGTTTTATCCATCTACCATCCAACATGATAATACAAATATCATACTGAGCAGTAGCAAATCTGGCTTTTTGAAGTTTCACATCTATTCCTGGTTAAAAGTTTGTTTTTGGTTATAATGCAAGGACCTGTGCTGAACTGGAAACAAAAGCTTGGCACTTTTATTGAAAAGGCAAAATAAATGTCACGGTCCACACAGACACTTGTGTGCTACTGCTGAGGCAATACCTACAGTTTGAGTGTATATCATGAGACTGTCAGGTTTAAATGGTCCATGTGGGCTTTTAAGGAAAAACTAGTGTCAAAAAGCAGATCACCTCCATTTGCGATCACTTGAGCTGATGAACTCACCTTTCATCCCGTCCCTGCCCTCCCTCTCCAGCTCCTCCTTAATAAACTGTGCATTTGAGGAATCAAAATCGAAATCTGTGTCAAACTTAAGGACGGCAGATGGATCTTGCGCCACCGTCAGCTGGCCTCTACTACGGTTTCTGCGCCTCCGAGCTCCTAAATTTAAAAAAAAAAAAATGCATTGAATGTTAATCAGGGCTTCGTATATTGGATCCAGAAAATTCAAACGTTCACTCTTTTGATAATTACCTTTTCTTCTAGGTGGTGGCCTGTTTTCATAATGCTGCTGCTGAGTTTCCTGCTGAGCATTGGGTACACCTGGGCCGGACTTCACTTGAAATTAAAAAACATTTACGCTAACTCTTAAGATTGCTCGCAACTGCACAGACAGACATTTCTTGAAGGCCCTCCCACCCGGACAGAGTAACTCTTTTGAGTGAACGTAGAATTTTATTTTGCCATTCATCACTGCAATTCTATATGCTTACTGCTGGCTCCGGTGCCCCTTCCGGTCTGGGGACTCTCTGCTCTGGGCCTGGGCCTCTGGGGCCTCTTTCTCTCCCACTGCATCAGTCGCTCCTGGGATGCAGTCAAGCCTCCCATCTGCCTGGATCCGTCCACATGGAGGGTTTGAACACCCTTTTCCACCATTGGGCCCCTTCTGACGTGTAAACTAGGAAGTACAGACCCTGAATGGGGAAAAAAAAAAGAATACTGGAGTATGCAAACCACCTACTTTAAAAAGGCATTCAGCATCACTAAGGGTGTGGGTTTATGGTTGAGCAACAATACATTGCATGCATTGTAAATACATTGACTTACCAAGGCCCAGAGCTGCAGCATACTGTTGGTTAAGCAGAGAGCTGGCAGCAAGATGGTTGTAGGCGGGCATCCTAAGGGGGCTAAATGGTCCAAGAGCTGAGTACACACCTGGGGAGCCTACACTGGCTGACTGAACAAAACAAGTTAAATATTTAACACACATCATCCATGTCTTCATACTTTGCCCTCTTGTTTTCCCTCTACTGCCAGATGAGAGCCATTTTTTTTTGTATACCTGTACTATCGCGGGATCCGGTGGTAGGCCGTGGTGAGATCTTGGAGCTTCACACAGCGTGATGTCCCTAATATCATTTCCCCGGAAAGTGATGTACTCGTAGACGTCATCTTTGGGTGGCGTCGGTCTGTCGGTGGGTCGTCCCTCCGTTCCAAAACACTTGACTTGTGAAAAGAAATACATGTGCTTCAGTTGTGCTGCCATCTTGAGAAGTCCACAGAAAAGAACTTCAGGACATCATGTTATTTCTGGACTTGCTGATATGACACCAAACTACCAAACAGAGGCCCAACACCACTCACCTTTTGCCAACACTACTGTGGAGTTCACCTTATCAATTGTGTACAAAATCCCCTCATAACGATTTTGAGCTTTTGAAATCAACCCTATTTTACAGCCAATGTACGGCTTTGATGAATTCATGGCTGGAGAGAGTTCAGGACAAACTCAGGTGGCAGCATTCAAGCCACGGAGCGACCGGAAACGCTTTCTAGGGGCTGACTTTAAACCACGCCCATTGATTGAGATTTGTACACACCTGGCCACTAACGTCAATTCACGTCAGTCTACTGAAGTCATTTATGACTCACGAAGTCTGATATTTAGGATGACTGACGGTTGTGATTATGTATTTGGTGTGTGTGTGTGCTACTTTTATTGTGACAATTATTTTAATAACATTTAAAACAAGGTGCCACATTTACTGTTGTGTCAAGAAGCCATGAGCTTAACGCTGCAAAACTATATAAACTGATAATTATTGATCTGCGCTATCAATAGTTAACATAGTAATAATAGTTAGTTGACATTCACAGGAGCCTGCTTAACATTGCTGCTCTGTGTGCGAGCGCAGAAGCAGCTGCTGCGGTTCTCCTGGAGAAAAAAAAACATAATAGCAACAACGCAGCCATTTTGAGTCGTCTACGATAAAGTCAAATAGATACGGAATGCTTCGATACTGTGTGTGAATCTGTAAAGGCTTGTTGTGCAGTACAAATGCTCTCTTTGAGAGGCTCCTCGGTGTGATAAAGTCCCACCAGAGGCGGCTCTGTGAGCGGTATCGTTGTTTTCAGACCGAGCTGGCACTTCACACTGCAGCTCGCGACCATTTGTTCCGAGCTTTATTTTCCTCGAAGAGCCAATCACAGCGCTCGGCGGGGACCGCGTCACCGAGGGTGAGATCCAATCGGCGCATGCGTCTCACGGCCGAGCGCAGCTGGGCAAAGATGGCGGCGGGCTCCGATTTGCTGGATGATGTTTTCTTCAACACAGAGGTGGACGAAAAAGTAGTTAGTGATCTTGTCGGATCTCTGGAGTCCGAACTAACTGGAGCGAGGCACGTCAACGCCGCTGGCAACGTGCCGCCGGCAGCAAATCACGTCGGCAACTCAGCCGTCTGTAGTAATCCCAATGTTCAGGGCAGCAACATGGGACTTTCACAACAAGAGCTTGCTAAAACAGGTAAGATAGCTGCCCACTCTTGTTAGCTAACACTAGCTGATTTCAGTCACGTTGATCAACTGTTTTATTTTGTTTTGTTTGTAGCTAACTTGGATTAAATTGTGTGTTTCCCAAAACCGCCGCGAATCGGAGAGTTGCCTCGACAACAACCCTTTGTTTTCATGTGTTTCCGCCGCTGTAGGGGCAGGAGTGCAAGGAGGCGTCATTAACAGTCCGGGGTCCCGCGGTGGTTCCAGCATGGACGGAGCAGCCGGCACCACGACGAGCATGACAGCCGCCCAGAGTCAACCCAAGCCGGGCGCAGCGGGCGGAGCCGTCACGGTACTCTCCGGTGTCGGGAAACCCGGGACGGTTGGCGTTCAAACTTTGAATGGAAGCGCCGTGGTGATGAACTGTCACATCACCGGAGGCAACAACAACAACAACTCGCAGCCAGCTGTCACGCTGATGAACAACGGACCCGTTTCCGTGAGCAAAGGGAGCGCGACGGTTTTAACCGCGACACCAAGTACTATCATCAAAACCTCGCCGACGAGCGCTGTGAATTCGTCCGTGCAAAGTGTCCCCACCGTCACGCTCGTGAGGCCGCCTATGCAAACCTCGCCGGCCGTCAGTGTGGCCGGCTCGCTCGTGCACAAACCCGACCCCGCGAAAACCATCACGCACACCGGTGCGCACGTCGTGGCTTCGCCCACGAGGAGCCCGACCGTGTTGCAGAACTTGAGGACTTCGGTACCGTCGCCCATCGTCGCTTCGCCTCCTGGCGGGATTCGAACCATCGCTCCGCAGGTGTTGGCTCCTCGGCTCGCTCAGCCTCAGCAGAGCGCCCCGAATATCCAAAACATCCAGCTGCCTCCAGGTAACTAACGTGGTGTGAAATTAACCGTTTAACAGCAGCAGGAAGTTTTCTCTTGCTCTCACGTGTTTAGGGAGATGTGTCACAGTGTTGCATCTTGACTTTTCCCAGAAACTTTTTTTTTTTAATTTGTGGATGTATTCTCAGTGAATAGACAATAACACGTTGTTCCTTTTCGGACACACATAAGAGATTAGAGATGGACAAGGTTCTAACTGACAAGATACACAATGCCTTGGAGGCAGTCAGCCTGTGTTGTATAACAAACTAGCATTCTTGCAATCTATTGATCCTTATTTGTCTTGTTATAGACAATAGATATTTACTGTGTGTGTGTTTGTGTTTGCAAGGGCTAATTGTTAGACTGGTGTCTCTGACCTCAGATACTTACTCAAAGGTTTTTGCATTGGTATATTTAGATGTTTACCATCAACAGTAAATGAATAGGGTTTTCTTTGGCATAAGGAAGCATGAATAGTAATATCAATGTATGGAACTCAGTATTTAGAGCTACCTCCAACCAGAGAATGAATGGTCAGACCTAAATAAGATGCAACAAGACAGGGTAGATAAACAACAACATTGTATTCACATCATTCAATAACATGTATCTACCTATAGCTCCGCAGAAAAAAGGTTTATTGTTCTGCGGCTCTCTGTACTACTTTGTTGAAGGCCGGTGTATTACTATGTTCTGGAGCCACAGTACTTATAACGCAGTCTGTCTGATGGAAAATGGGCATGCAAAAACATCAGGCTGCATGCATAGTAATACACTAGCCTTGGCAGTAAAAACAAAAAAAGTGTGATTGTGTTGTGGAGTCAACATTTAACTAGTTGTGTGTTGCGTCTTAAATTTGTTTTAATTCATGGCACCGGGTTTGTGGCTAATTTCTGTCCGACCGGTCAGTGAGGAGCTCCCAGTTGAGGCAATGTCCAGACACACACACACACACACACACACACACACACACACACACACACACACACACACACACACACATATATATATTAGTGAGACTGACCAGGTCAGAAAAGCCCTGATCCTTTGACGTCATGTGCGTGTTGCAGGCATGGTCTTGGTTCGCAGTGAGAGTGGGCAGCTGCTGGTGATTCACCAGCAGACCTTGGCTCAGATGCAGGCTCAGTCGCAGTCCCAAAGCGCCATGACACCACGACCTGCGGCGCCCACCAGCACTCCACCTGTCCAGATCACTTCGCTTCAGGTACCAGGGCCGCTGGACTCGCGCACAGATGTCATCATTTGATCATCACAATGACAAGATACACAATCTCAATTATGAACACTTTGTAAATAGTCACCCTGCAAAGGTTTCAAATTAAAACAAACTGGGACAAATTGCAAAGAGAAGCACACTAGTTGATCTGATACATTCTATAATGAAGTTTGATTGAATTACATTTTGGTTACTCGTCTCACATGCAAACTCTTCCTGCATGTCAAATGACCAATTAAAATAATTCTCAGAGGGATTTAATTTAGTTTGGTATTGAGTTTTAAAATGAGTGAAGAAACTGGAAGAAACCCTGAAAGTGCTCAATTATGTAACTTAAAATATGTGTTTATCGGAGAGAGAAAATAAATAAGTAGCACATCATTCATTATTCCTTTAGTGTCATGTGTGTAACACCTCCTCTCATATCCGCTGCCGGTCTGCAGGCTCCAGGCGCGTCGATGCTGACTCGCCCGGTTACCCCCACCACCATCATTAAACAAGGGTCCACGGTCCAGACCACTGTGACGGCCACCACCACATTGCAGAGGCCTCCAGTACTGCAGGTAACTCCAACACACACACACACACACACACACACACACACCTTTTAGGGGGCATTTAATTCCCAGTGAAGCGTGTTAAGGTACCAAAAACCATTAAAAGCTGTCCTTGAGGGTCATTGACCACAAAGAGTTGTTACTCGATTCCATTGCATTAAACCAGAACAGTGTGTAACCTTTAGAGCAATCGAGTTCAAGTAAACCGTTTGCTCTGTGTGAAACGTGCTCTTGATCGGTCGCATGTTTCACTTTTCCCGAGCGATCAATTTTAGTTTAATTTAGCCACGGACATAACAGATGTTTCACAGGTGCCTGAGACCTGTTCCCCACCAGCCGCTGCGGCAGGTCGATACAGATGTTTACCTGCCACTCGGAACGTTTACCTGCCACTCGGAACGTTTACCTGCCACTGCTGAAACCAATGCACAGCCACTGCTGCTCCTCCTGTGACTCAGAGAAACCGAGGACATCAATGGCTCGCGCATCCTAGTTGCCCTCCGGCGCTCTCCTGCCCACATCATTCTCAATGTCAAAACCCAACCATTTAAGCTATTCCCCTTTTTTCCTAAAGTCTATTTTCCACTAAATGACCTTTTCCTTTTTATTTTAATGATCCTTGTTTCCACTAATCTCTCACAGTCAGGGAACACATTTTGCTTCGCCCATTGTGGTCTGGCGTTGCCTAAAAGACTTTTGCTTTGGTTTAGGATTGGCAGCAACGTGCACTGCAAAAAATGTTGTGTCATCCATAACACAAACTAAATCAGAAGTTTGAATGTAGTTTAATGTGTTTGAACGGGGATCCTACGTGTCCTGGATAACATTTTTATTCCCAGTGAAATTTCCTGGAAAATCTAGTGCAGTCCTGGAAATGTATTTCAACATTCTCCTATTTTCCTTTTTAGTTGAGAACGATCAACAAGGCGATCGATCAGAGCTCCCCAAAACATATAACATCGGCGTCTGAAAGGGCCGAGTTATGTTCAGCATCATATTAACGAGCAAAGGGCAGTTTAGGGACCAGAGTGTTTTTAAATAGGCTGTTATGTTGTGGTCACGTCACATGGTAGCGCATGCAGGCTGGATAATAATCTACGTTACATCATCCACAAAATATAAATATAAGTCACTGATGGCAAGTAACTGGTAGTTTTATTATGATATTTTTCTATAATTTTGTCATAAGCGTGTCAGATTTCCATATAGAGAGGAATATATTCGTGTCATACCATCACTGAAAATGTTCTGGATAGATCCTAAAAAAAATAATATTTCCTCTCCTCCTGGAATGCGCACATGTTTGTCTGATCATTGTCCACCTGCTGTGAACAGCTCTGCTATCTCCCATGTCCCATAGGGAAATGGCAGGAGTCACTTCCGAGAATGAGAAAGTAAATATGAGGCTCGGGACGGCCTTTGCGGCCCCAAAATGCTCTATTTTAAAAAACAGACCCAGGACCCGTTTCATAGTTAGAATGATCATTTTGTTATGCCTCATGAAAAGATGGGCTTTTACATCAAGGTCGGCACATTAGTTTTTAATTTCCGTGTTTTTAGGTGGCCTGTTTTTTTTATTTTTTATATATATATATATATATATATATATATATATATATATATATATATATATATATATATATATATAAGCTTTCATCCCTTGTGCTTGTTCGGGTTGCAATGGGATTTCTCATAATACATTTTTGCTGAACCTCATTAACAAGTTTTCATTGTCAGTTTTGCAAACATTAAATATCCAGCACAACTCTTTTTTTTTTTTTTTTTTTTTTCTGGAAAAATAAAACCTGAGGGTAAAAAAAAATAAATAAATGAATGTACTGTGCCCCGGGACCAAACATGTCAAAACTGTTATCCTGTCACTCTCCTGCCTCTCACCTCATGTCTGCATATCCACTGACTCGTATAGAACACCATCATGCTGGGAGGGACCGCCACTGCCCCGGGACAGCCGCTGGGAACGCCCACTCCGGTGCAGCCGGGTTCTGCAGCCACGGTCGTGACACAGAGGGTAGCTGGGACCCATGTCGCTCCAACAGCTGTCTCAGCTGTAAGAGAGAAGTACAAACCTCGAATGCTTTTGTCTTTTTGTATTCTTTCAAAACTAAATGTACAGCTGCGCAGTCATTATAAAGGTCGTTTTTTTTTATGTTGTGCTTCAAGTTTCTGCTGTGTGTGTGTGTGTGTGTGTGTGTGTGTGTGAGTGAGAGAGACACGTGTACGTTGAAGGAAAAATGCCATCTGTGTGTTTTTGTGCTTGCAGGAGACGCTGGAGAATGTAAAGAAGTGTCGAAACTTTCTGTCCACGTTGATCAAGCTGGCATCCAGTGGAAAGCAGTCCTCTGAGACTACGGCCAACGTCAAGGAGCTGGTCAAGCATCTGCTGGTACATTTCTCTCCTCTAGCTCTTTTTCTGTCTTTTTCTCTGCCATCATCTCATCTTTTTCTGCCATCTAAAACCTGGAAAAGTCCTCAGCTTCATACCTTTTCTGTGATTTCTTCAGGTTGTTTTCTTAACTTTACTTAACTTTTGGTGGGGGGTTGTTGTGATCCATCCTCTGTGTTTATTGCACAACAGGAAGCGAAGATAGAGCCAGAAGATTTTACCAGCCGGTTATACCGGGAGCTCAACTCCTCACCACAGCCGTACCTCGTGCCTTTCCTGAAGGTGAGATCAGAGGCAGATACTTAATGTTGCACGTTACAGGCTGTGTACATTCAGAACTTGTTTGCTGTGTTCCCCTTGCTCCATTTCACTGCCACATACATTCATATATATGCAAACTCCACACAGAAGGGCCGTCCTTACCGGGATCGAACCCTGTCGCCTCCTGCTGTGGGCTGCTAGCTACTACACCACTGTCCACCAAAAATGATTTCCCCCCTTTTTAGATCATTGTTGTGAGTCGGCCTCATCACTCTGCTCCCAACCAGGGTTTAACCAGCTCACCATCGATTCCTATGGGTTCATGTCGCTTATTATATGGTTACTATTTCAGGGCATATTATTATTATTACATTATATTTAATTTAGCTGACACTTTTATCCAAAGCGACTTACATTTTTGCTCTATACACCGTGACACAGCAACGGGGAGCAGTTAGGGGTCAAGTGTGTTGCTCAAGGACTAAACACAGTGCGAGAAATAGGAGCATGTTAAATGTACAATTCAAGTGCATTTCAATTTAAATGTGTAGTATGAAGGGATGTGCAGGGGAGTTGTCCGTCAGTGGGGTCCCAGACATCGGCCCACTGACCCTAAAGACTCACATCTATCCTGTGTGGAAGCGGATGAGTCACTTTGCCCTGTGTCTTGCCTGCAGAGGAGCCTCCCAGCACTGCGTCAGATGACCCCTGACCCAGAGGCCTTCATCCAGCAGAGCCTGCTGCCTCTGCCCAGCAACACGGCTGTCGCCGCCTCCACGGCCCTCACCGCCGTGATGCTGCGACCGCCCGTCTCCACGGCCAGCACCGCCGCGACCAAAACCACGGTTATCAGCGTCACTCAGACGCCCCACAGTAAACCCGGACTGGTAATTTAGCACCGACTGGACCTTTGCTGTTTTTACTTCTATTCTCGTCTGTGCTTATTATTCCGTTTCTAATTTATCTTTGTGCACAGATGGTGCCCCAGCAACACGGGGCGATGGTGAGGCCACAGGGGACGCTGGCTCAGTCTCCCATGGTAACACTCAGACAACCTCACAGCCGCATCATTGTGGGCCATCCGCAGGTGGTCAAACAGCTACCGACAGGTGCGTGTTTCAAAGTCGCCTGCTCTCCTTTTATTTCTCCTACAAGGTGAATTGAATATGCAGTTGGTTCCCTCCGAGTCTGTCTATATTTGATCTTTCACCCATTTATTGTTTATAGTCTGGAAGGGCTGCCACCTGGTGGAGACTGTCTGTAATTGCAGATTACTAAACTGCACAATAACACATTTATTATTGTGTTATAAAACTTTACTTTACAGTTGTCACTTCCACATAATCACTTCATTCCGTGCACTTTATTTTAATTTCATTTAAACTTTTTATATTCCGTAGTTCTAATTGTAAATACTCAGTAGACCCAATTGTAAATATTCATGCTCCTTTTTTATTGCACTCTGCTTTATGTTTGTCGTTAAATGTTTATTGTTAAATGTCATGCACCTTCCGCCAGGACAAATTTCTTGTATGTGCAAATAAATGGTTTCTGATTTCTGATTCTGATTTGATTCTCAAAAGAACAGAATTTAGATTCCGTCATAGTGCACGGTTTGCACAATTTTAACTGTAATTACAACTCATGATGTCTCCACTAAATGCAGCAATGAAGCAGACGTTGGCTCCGGGGGCAAGAGGAGTGCAGGTGCTCAGTCAGGCCTCCTTCGCTGCTGCTCAGAGGAACAAGCTGAAGGAAGCCGGAGGGGGAACCTTCAGGTTAGTGACTCGTTCAAATAAATATCCCCAATGTCTCTTGAATACTGGTCTCTAAATATTCCGTTTAAGGGGACGCGCGTTTCAATATGGCACCATGTCAGCAGTTAGCATATTCATAGTCTAGTTGGATCTCGCCCCCTTTAAAGTTTCAGGATGTGAAAAAAACACATTTTCTTATAATAGGCGGTAAGCAGGGATATGATAAAGTCCCCATAGTTGGGCATTGTGCATTATTCATAAGGGGAAATAAGCTATGGAAAAGCCCTGCAGAAATGAAACAAACAAACCGGTGGAGAATGCACCGTGCAAGATTCAGTCAATTTTATTGGAAACTAGGACAAAGGAATCCGCAGCTTATGAAAGACTGAAAAGAGGAACGTCACCAGTGTGGAACCACACGCTTATACATGCGTGTCCAGAGTGTTTTGGTCTTTTGCGTGAAATAAATAATTCATTTTAAGAACAGTGGATTCGAAAAGTCTCTTCCTGTTGACTTGGTTTCTGTTCATGTTTTACCACCTGCGTGTTATTTAATGATGAATTGATTACCGCGCACACACATTTGCTAGTTAATGCAGTCATTATTGTAATTAATTACCTCAGGCATAACCGTTTATGGGTAATGTATCACAGTAGTTACACCTTTTCTGTCACAGTCGCATAAAAGTGAACATTTATCTGCATTTTCAAAGAGAGTAAATCTTAAATGTCACCGAGAGGCAAGTTTGTCTTGCAGACAGCTGTCAATGATAATAAATGCAGATACAGATATGATTTATTACAGGGCTATTGTATCCGATTGAGTCAGGCCGTACAGGTGTAACTGATGGACTGGTTAATGCTGTGAATTAGTGAGCATAAAATAGTGATTAAGAGCCCATGAATTTCTGTCAAACTTTAATTTTATCTCACTTTTCAAACAAATCAAATGCACCTCAAAATGATTTCCATGCGAATTACAAAACATTGGATGTTTAAAAATAGGAAAATGGGAGCAAGCAAAGATGGGAATAATCAAATGCTACACATAATTGCCACAGAGGCTTACATGTGTGTGTGTTATGCTGTCATGTATGAGCTGCCCTTATGGTTCCATATGTGCAGCTGTTTGGTCCAATCCGGTAATTAGGGTGTATTATGAATTATCTTCCTATTTACGGGAGCCATAATTTAAACTCTTGAAATTATATAGTATATTTAGTAGGTTTTTTTTTTTTTTACACAAAAAGGTGTAGATTGTATCACTGTTCATGTCTGACTCGTCACTTTTTTTGTATTCCCTCCAGGGATGATGACGATATCAACGACGTGGCCTCCATGGCAGGAGTCAACTTGTCGGAGGAGAGTGACCGTATCTTAGCAACCAACTCTGAGCTCGTTGGCACGGTGACTCGATCCTGTAAGGACGAGGCCTTCCTCGCCACCTCTCTGCTCACCCGGAGAGCTCTGGAGATCGGTGAGACACATACACTTAAGATTACAAAAAAGCGTTTTCTGGTATTTTAAAGGTCGCCGCTGTCCGACTCCGACTAAATCTTTATCTAAATCTTTATCTAAATGTCTAAATCTTTATCTAAATCTCCTCGTCGTGGCAGGTAGGAGGTTTGGCGTCAGCGAGCTGGGCGCCGACGTGATCAACTTCATTTCCCACGCTGCAAAGCAGCGGCTGCAAAACCTGCTGGAAAAAGTGTCTCAAGTGGCGCTGCAGAAAAACACGACCTTCAAGGTGATTAACGATTGCAACTTCAGAGCCGCACGATTACATTCACGCTTTCGCCTTTTCACCGCCTTAACCTGCGGCGCCTCGCTCCGTTTCGCCCCCCCACCCCCAGGAGGACGTGCGGTGCGAGCAGGTCGACGACGTGCGAACCCAGCTCAGGTACTTCGAGCAGCTGGATCAGATGGAGAAGCAACGGAAGGAAGAGCAGGAGAGAGAGATCCTCCTGAAGGCCGCCAAGGTAACGATACACAAATGTATGAAATGACATCATCGACAGCGAGACGCCCGCACGCGAGGACGAGCGACCTCGGCTCGGTGGCATTAGTGTGTATTTCCTCTGCTGATAACAGTGAATGAATAAAACAACGGGTTAAATGATTTCCCCATGTTGAAATATTAAAATGTCCTTCACCTCACCGCAGTCTCGGTCGCGGCAAGAAGACCCCGAGCAGCTCCGACTGAAGCAGAAGGCCAAAGAGGCAAGTAAACGCCATTACGACACGCGACTTTTTCGCCGTCTTTGCAAAGCTTTCAGGACGAGTCCGGCCCCTCGGACTCATGTGTGCGTGGTTGCTCGTGTTGCAGATGCAGCAGCTGGAGCTGGCCCAGATCAGGCAGAGAGAAGCCAACCTCACGGCGCTGGCGGCAATCGGCCCGAGAAAAAAGCGGAAAATGGACTCTCCTGTCCGGGGCGCCAGTGCAGAGGTGAGGAATATGGAACCGTTTGGCATAAAACGGGTCGTGCGTGTTTTGAATTATATCCGATCCGCAGAAAAATAAGACTAAATGTGTTTCCTGTGTGTCGCCCCTCCAGGGGTCGGGGTCGGGCCCCTCCCAGCCGGGAGGCTCCGGCGGAGCTGGCTCCAGACAGTTCATGCGACAGCGCATCACCAGAGTCAACCTCAGGGACCTGCTCTTCTGCCTGGAGAATGAAAGAGAGACCAGTCACTCTCAGCTGCTCTATAAAGGCTTCCTCAAATAGCACCAGCATTGAAATAAGTCGTCTCGCTCAGTGGCATTAAGGAAGCAGAGTCGGCTCAGACTCTTTCTGCCGGTACTGTTTTCTTCTCCTCCTTTGATCGCCCTCTGCTGAATGATGAGTCGTCTATCGTGGGAAGAGAATGATCTGGAACGCCGAGGAGTCGTCGTCTTTATATATACAAAAAAAAAAATCCTCTTCAAGCGCCGGGTCGTGTGTTTTTCAGAGGAGCAAATATTTGAACTCGGCCCTGATTCCAGCGTGCCGTCTCCGCTCGGCTTGCTCTTCAGACCCAACCACACTTCAAGTCATGCACTGCCTCATGCTGCACAACAAGGACGGAAAACACAGTCTTTTAAACCCGAACTGAGAACTTCGGACCCCGAAAGACCCCGTCGGCGTCACGCGTTGTAGCAGCGAATCTCTACTTGGATTTTTACAGAACTGCAGTAACGCAAACACAAATTTAGCACATTTCTACGATATTTTAGTACAGTTTTAACGCCCGTGGATTGTTTTCCAGAGACTAATCTCGACGAAGCCTTGTCATCTGCTGAGTTGCCTTCTTAACAAATTAAGCCATACGGATTAGAATGTGTTGATCAGCTTCAGTATCTTCATCTAGCCAGCAGTTCTCTCCGGGTTTGTCGGACGTGCGCTTTGATGTTTCGTTGTGACGTTTTCTCCGTTTCGTCTTGGCTCGATTTGGGAAAACAGGAAGTGGCGGTTCACGTGTCACGCGCCGTGCAGGACGGTGTGTTTTGAAACATCGTTTTTACGCAGACACAATGGCTGACGGCTACAATCCCACCTTTTTTTATTCAGATTCTAGCACATTTACTACAAAGACATGCATGTGCTTTTACATTTTACATTCCTATCGATCATTTCTGAAGCTCACCGTACAGTCTGCGGTTTTCATTCATTTCTTAAAAGGCGATATAGAATTGAATTAAAGGAACAGTACCCTCCATCGCGGTGAACAACAGCTCCGAAGTAATTGTTGTTCTCCACTTTATCGCTGCACACGTTGATTTCAAAAGCCTGCAGATTTAGAAGATCCAAGAATAGCGAAAGATTGACATTATGAAAACAATCGCGTGGAATCGGCTCCTGAATGATGTCACAGAAAGAAGCTCTCACGCCGTTTCTCTTCCCTTCATAAATGTCACCCAGCTGCAGGCTTTCCAAGTAAGAGTGCGTAATGTGCAAGTAAGCTTTGACTAAAATGTTTTTGGATGGATCTCAAGCTCATTTCAGTCTTTGCTTTTTGTCCCATTTATAAAAAATAAAAATAAAAAAAAGGAGATACGGCTGGCTAAATGGATAAAAGACATTGAAACTAGAATGATGTAATCGGGGAATGAAGTGGTTTTTAGCAGTGTAAAGTATCCAGGCTGCGTAGCTCATGGACTATAAATGTGAACTTTAAATAATTGAGGTTGGAGAAATTAATCCCAATAATATTATTGATTGCAGTCATTTAAGCAAATCACACACTTTCCTCAAAGCTGTATGTCGACATTTTTTTAATATTTATGAATAAAAGAGGGTGTTCATGTTGCGTAAACGTGGGCGGGACTTGCAGAACGAGGGCTGCACTTTGACCGATCACTTTTCTAAATTTCGTCGACGCCCACTTTATAACGTTTTGTATTTTTAGCGCACATACTAATATTGGTCTTTCTACCTTTTGTCATTTTATGAGAGAATGTTTATTGGCAGATTTTTATTACCGTGTATATTTAAGTTTGCTGTTTGTAGGTTTATCAGTTGACGACTTCAAACTGGGCAAATTTGTCTTATTTCCCATGTCAGCAGACGTGAAAAATACGACAAATATATGATACTTTCTTGCCAATATCTTGTACATTTTGCACAGCCACTTGTTTATATGTAAATATCTGAATAAAAACAAAAACAATGTTTTTAACTGCTATTTTATAATGCGTTGAAAGAGAATGATCTCTATTAAAACAAAAACAACAACAACAAATATCTTGAGTGTCTCTGTTATTGTTGCCGGTTCCATCTTTCAGGTCGTTCACATTGAGTTAAGCATCGTCCCGCCTCCTTTGACCCGTCAGCAAAAAACTGTCCAGGAAGCAGTTAAATTAAATTAGAAAGTGTCTAAAGGGCCCCAAGTAGAAGCAGAACAACAGATGATTATAATCAGTCCTAAATAGTAAAACCAGCTCAGCCATTAAACACAATAAATGAGCATTTTGGATTTGTAAAGAAAACATACTTTTACTGCAAACTCAACCGTATTCCCTGATTGTTTGAATGTTGAATGTTTTGTCCCACGGTGGCGTTTGCACAGTAATATTCAGCAAAACACTTTTTAAGAGATATGCAAAGTGCTCCGAGAGAAGCAAGCGGCCAGAATGTGCTAAAAGATGTTGTTTTCTATTTTGACGCTCCTCTGAGTGCTGTGTTTTGATTTAACGTGCTTTTATTGACTGGTCCCATCTGCTGCTTTTTTAAATCCTGGAATATTTCACCCACAGGATGTCCACGTGTCAACCTCACTCATTTCACATTATGGATAAAACAGAGTTTTTAAACAGTTTTCCAGACTTTTAAATATTCCCATTTTCTGGTAAAACCTTTTATAATCATTTTTGACTGGACAGGAAGCCTCTGAGAGCATTCGATCCCTTCCTTCCTGAAACAGACGTTCGTGGTTGTCGGCCCTAAATCATCGTGTCCTTCTTGTCTTATGCTCACAAAAATGGCTTCGCCTATTCCAGGTAATAAAATACTATTTATGGGTTTGGGGATTGAATGAATGAAGCTGTTCATTGTACATTATTCACTTGCTGGTGTGACATTTTATGGATATGGGATATTTTAAAGTGATCTACTGCACAATTTAAATGCTTATTGAGCTCCTTTGGCAATAGCGGTCCATTGATGCAGAGATAGTATGCATTGGCTCAGAAGCAAGTTCCTCAAACAATACAATGTGGACCGGCTTTTCCGGGGGGGGGAAGTATAGCAAATTACATTGTTCTCTTGTTACTGTAACAATGTTTTTTTTTGTGTACTTTGTGTGTATTTTTTTATCACACGTATTATAAGTGGTGAAGAGAATCTAATGATCAATATGTTGTACTGCCTTACTTTGACTAAAGTTTCATGTCCCGCTTATACTAAAAATGTGTCTCGGAGCTGAGAAAACGCAACTGTCTGAGTTCCCACTCTGGTTTCAGTTCCGTAAACACTCTCCCTCTTGACCCTGACTGAACAGGTCAAATAGAGGCCACTGAGGCCTTACATGCACCTGCTACCGCGTTTTAAACATAGAAAGCTTACTTTTGGCCGATTAACGGTCTGGCACAGGGACATATATCTGGTTCCTGTCTTGTGGAAGAAGTTCCGCTTTATGCTCTCGGAATAGTGGTCCATAACATAACTCACCCTTGTGACCTTTAGATGTCTGATATACAGACGGACCCCTTCCCTTTCGCTATTTAGACTGTGACAATTTTGGAAGTCAGAAAGAGGAAGTTTCACAGTAAGGGGATATATATCCATCGCTCTTAGTGAACGGGGCCCACTCTCGTTCTGGGGGTGTGCTGACTGTGTACAGCTTGTGTGCAGAGCAGACCATCAGGGGAGCTGAGTCCAAGCTTGTAGTAGGTATGCATTCCATGTATGTGTAATAATGGCTTAAATAAATAACCTTGATTGTAATATAACCTGTCAATTCTTGAACACCCGAGGAATTTCCTGGAGAGGACAATTCTTCCCTTCAGTGGCTACGTTTTAAGTCCCGTCCGTGACCGACTGGCCACTGGGGGGACGTCCCAACCGACCAATGGTGCATCTCCATCACTCACCATGCGACGGCCCTCCAGACATGTGAGTGCAACAACGCGCGTTTATCATCAGCACCGTGCACGAGGGAGCGGGTCAGCTTTGCTTGACAAGGCGGTGTTAGAAAGGCGTTTCTATAAAGTGCAGCTCTGTTTTTCTATGTGTTTGTGGCCGTAGCTGCTGTGGTGTTTATGTTGTCTTCTACCTCTCTGTGTTGTCTGCTCTGGTGATGATTTAGGGGCCGCTCACATGTCTTGTTTCATCGTTGTCGATGTGAAGGCGTGAACAGTCCCTTATAAAGCTGGTGATTCTATCAGAGGTGTCAGGTGTTTCTTATTGTGAAAAATGTTGATTTACTTATACTTTACTTTCCATTTTGTGCCTCTGTATAGTTCTACTGAGCTCAGTCATTTTATACCTTTTCTTTACTTTGCAGATTCATATTAATAAGACAAAATGTAATGAACAAGTAGCTTACGATGTATTATTATAGATGAAGATGAGACTTAATTGATTCTGCCACGCAGAAGTAACGTACTAATTAATGTGTCAATATATCTTTGTATAACGTGATAAAGAACATTGTTCGCATAAAGTACTTTTACTTTTGATACTCAACATATATATCAATGATACCACTTACACACTTTTTATATAACTTTTAAAGCAGGATTTGTACTAGCATTTCTACACTGTGGTAATAATGATAAACGACATGATTTATATACTGAATATCACCTTTCATCCAGGGGGAGTGGCGTTCCAGTCCCAAAACATTTGTAAAAATTGTTTTGACTATGAAAACATGTCTCTTGAAACTGGACCCCTTCAGAAAATTGTCACAAAAAAAAAATGCAAATCTAGAAACTGATGTTTTAAAGAAATAAAGGTCAATATCAAATCTCCCAGTTTTACGTAAGATACAGGAATGGTTGTTTTTAACCAAATAGGTTCAGGGCCAATCACAGCCCTCACTGAAGTTTTCCTCAAATATCAGTAAAATATCTGAGTGCTTCTTCCCTCACTGCACAGCTGTCCACATTGTTGTTGTTTGTGGTCCAAACCTCATTTCGTTGGGTCTGTTGACAGCCTAAAAGAAAAGCCTGTGCTTCATCATGACACTGAGCAGATCTCTGGTCAGTGCAGAAAGCAGCTCTGGAGGAGCGGAGCGGAGCGGCTCCACAGGGGGGCGCTGTCGCACCACCTGAGAACCCAACACATCCACGTCTGACTGAACATGTGTCACCTGTCACGTCGCTTGAATGACCTGGGCACATGTGTCTGTTATCAGTATCACCATATGCCAGAAACGAGGACAATACTTGAGTCATATCTATTAAAACAGTTATTTATTCTACTGCTTGCAAGGCAACCAGCTACTATATGATGTTAAATTGCTTTATGATATATTTTCAGAGGATCTCATACACAACCCCCCCCCCCCCCCCCCCCCCCCCCCCCCCTCCCACACACAGATGGACCTCTACGTTAGGGATCACATCACCAACGCACTTTCTCGTATTCCACCAGATTTGGTGGATTTGAGGCTTAGAAAGTTGTTTGTTCTGCTCCCTCTGCAGACAAGGTATCTCATGCCTGTAGTCGCCCAAACCGTTGTCTTCGTTGTCTCGATATCGAAGCATCGGCAGCCTTCTAAGTCTTCTCCAATATGAGTTGTCAGGCCATATTTACTTATGTTACTCTGGGACAGCAAACCCAATTCCACTGTTTGATTTTGCATAATGAGATGCTGCAGGCTGCTCACAGGATAATGTTTTTGAGTGACAGCGAGGAAGATGAGTGAATACATTTCACACATTTTGTTGTTTTCTGGAAGTGCAGTTTACACCAGTCAAAGCGTGGCAAGAGAGACTTCATTGAGTAACACTTGCACGGGGTTTTGAACATATAGCGCTCATTATGAATGAGTTTCAGGCGTTTTTGGGAAGGACAGCTGAAAGTGAAACTCATTGCTTATTATGAATGTCATGGTTCCCTCCACATCCACTTCAAACCAGAAGAACAGACCATAAAGTATGACGACTACGAGTCCACAGCTCTGAGAGGCTACACTCAGGTTAGTGCTTTGAGCTTAGAGCTAACTTCAGCATGCAAACATGCGAGCGGTGATGATGCTAACATGTGAGCGGTGATGATGCTAGCATGCACACGGTGATTATGCTAACATGCACACGGTGATTATGCTAACATGCACGTGGTGGTGATGCTAACATGCATGCGGCGATGATGCTAACATGCACACGGTGATGATGCTAACATGCACACGGTCATTATGCTAACATGCACGTGGTGGTGATGCTAACATGCACGCGGTGATGATGCTAACATGCACGCGGTGATGATGCTAACATGCATGCGGTGATGATGCTAACATGCACGCGGTGATGATGCTAACATGCACGCAGTGATGATGCTAACATGCTCGTGGTGATGATGCTAAGATGCTCGCGTAATGATCTTAACATGCTCACGGTGATGATGCTAACATGCACGCGGTGATGATGCTAACATGCACGCGGCAATGATGCTAACATGCTGATGTTTGGCATGTGTGATGGTTACCAGCTCTCCATCATAGTTAGCGCTTCAGCATGTTAACATTTGCCAATTAGCTCTGAACACGGAGTAAAGCTGAAGGCTAATCGCTTTGCATGGCTAGACCAAAGGATTGGACAAATTAAAACATTTTGATCTCATAACGGCACCAAGTATACATTGTTGAGACATTTAACATGTCTAACGTGAGCCTGCAAGTGGCGCTGGAGCAAAAAGTCACTGTGAAACATCCTCTGGGGACCATGAACACCATTATCAAAGTCTAATATCGGACCAACATTGCCGTTCTTAGAGCCACACTGCTACCACGGTTCAAAATATCTAATGTGAAGCAATAGTGTTCATGTTGAAACCCAGAGCTCACGTCACCATTCTGGGAAATAAATACAAACCCTGCAGACAAACTATTTCTACAAATTATCAAAGTTGATTTTTTTTTTAAGCAATCATGTTTTGGTCACTTCCCCTCTCTGCTCAGCTGTGTTTTAGCTGAGGATAATCTAAAAATATTACATCGAGCACAAATACTCTATTAAATGTGGTTTGCCACTGTTGAACTGTTGGTAATCGGAACAGAGGGATGAATGTCCCCTACAGTCCAGATGAAAAGATGCAGAACTCGGCATGAGTTAAAAAGAATCACTTCAGGTTCAATGCCATGTGTTTGCTTTTCCTTCTGACATGTATCTGCTGGAGGATTTCAGGTTTATGCCTTTACATCTGTCAGCCGCCCTGATTGTTGAACTCTGCTCCGGAGGGAGATGTTGCAGGTTGAGCCTCGACTACGAGGTGTGGATGGAGCTCCAGCGATGGAGGAGGAGGAGGAGGAGGAGGAGGAGGAGGAGGAGGAGGAGGAGGAGGAGGAGGAAGGGTTTCCATGGCCTGTAAATACAATAAATACAAGTTTTCAACAAAAGCCAACATGGACAATAATCCAATTGAAGCTAACGGATTAGAACGTAAACCCTGTGCAAAACATGTTGACCAGGTAACAAGATGGCCGTCTTCCAAAACTCTAATACTGCAAAGTTGTACTGTTTTAGTTACAGCAGCATCCAACATCCCAATAGCAACATGTCCTCTAAGATAGACCTTTGATATTTTGAAACTCAGCACAGTGAGCTGGAAGGACTTTAAGAGATTAGAAGTACTACTGGTGCTGTAACAAAGAATGTTTAAATACACCAGCCCATCGGATTTAAAGGCAGAAGAATACAACGTAAATGGATGTCTGTATTTTTTATGAAACGCAAAGATTTTAAGGTCCACGTTTTCTGATCAATTAATGGACTCCAGACAGGGTGTTCTCTCTGTGCTTAACTTGCACATCTTAAACTGAGGCTTGAATATTAAATAATAATTTATTTAGATTACAATCAAACTGGAATAAAAAAGAATGAATACTAGTTTATTTGTAGCCTTGCAGTTAGTAAATTAGTTATGTCTCTTGATGTGATGTTACACTGGGCAGCATACATACAGAAGAGAACAAAGAACAGTAAAATGTTTCTGCATCAAAAGATTTCTGATATACAGAAGAAAGTCTGAAAATATCTCAAATCGAAATTGGACGTTGATGCGTTGAAAATGAAAAGATAGATGTCAAGATTATATATTATCTCGCTGGATCAGAAATGGCTGTTTGATTTCCAAGTTAATAAATCAGTTGGAGAAAAAAAGCCGTCTTGACATTCTGTAGCTGTCAGATCCGAAAGGTTTGGTTTGAGATTATAATGAGAAACATTTAAGCTTTTAAATACTTGCACAGTTTGCACACAGTGTGTGTGTGTGTGTGTGTGTGTGTGTGTGTGTGTGTGTGTGTGTGTGTGTGTGTGTGTGTGTGTGTGTGTGTGTGTGTGTGTGTGCGTGCGTGTGTGTGTGTCAGACTCAATGTAGACAAAAAGTTTATTTTAAAGTTTTCCTGCAATCTCATATCAAACATAATTATCAGATCTAGTTAATAGTGCATCTATAATATGTTAAAGCTCTACAAGCATTGATGTACTGTCTATGCTTTTCTCTTGACAAAAGTAACTGTTTATTTTTTAGGACAGCTGTTCCTTTCCAAAGGTGATTGACTGGTTGGAGTGGTTTTACTGGCTGGTGATTGCTGGACTCACCAGTGATTGACTTGGCAGCCGCGCAGGAGGCGGGTTCCCAAATCCCATTTCTTCTCCAAAAGGTCAGGCCGAGCCCGCGCTGGAAAGGAAACGTCGCGGCTGTAAATCAATCCGGGGCCGGACAACCTTTCATCGCCGACAATAACGTTACGATTCAGAGCGATCGCCGGCATCCCATGATGCATTTGTCTTTGTCGGGGCGGGCACGGTTAACCAGAGGCTTCCTGAACACGTCACGTGATGCAGCTTTCCCACAGTTATTCATGTCGTCCAATGATCACTAAAAAAAACAACGCGTTGGCATTGACGATGTCCTCTGTGCCACAACAAGACGCCTTCAGCATCATCACAGCACCAAATGTTCCTGCTGGTGTTTTTCTGCATTTTGTTTTACATTTTTGAATATGGATTCCCATTACTCAGCTCATTTCTGAAAGCGAAGGGACCGAAGAAAGAAGGTCCCTCGGGGGCCCGAGGAAACAACCTCCGCCTGCATCCTCTGTGCATAATTGAACAAAATTAGCTACGAACAGCTGCTACCTGTTAAAATGACCCGCTTTCATTTTTATGGCCCCGGACAAGAGGTCTGAAAGCATCTGCATGCTACAGCTGTCAGCCGTTCTGATTAGCTCTCGCCGATTCCTGCTTTCAATATATCATGACAAACATAATTACCTCAACATCTCTTTTTATGGATTCTACAAATCGCCGGGCGCACAGAGCGTGCCAAGTGTCCATAAATTACAGCCACGGTCGACCGGTGGCCGGCCGGTCCACTCGGCTGTGTGGAGTTTGTCAAAGCACTTTCTTTTAAAGTGGCAATCCTTCAGATTTGAGTCCGGGTTGATTTTGGATTTCTATTTGAGTAAAAACAATAGATTTGTGCTTAGAGTTTAGCAGTCTGGCGTATTGATACCATACTGGCATGCTATTTTTCAGATTTTTTCTTTGTTTGTATGCAATGTTTAACAACTGTAATACAGTATTTTCCTGTCACCACAGACACCCAGATCGCAATACTGCAAATATATAAATATTGCGATATGTTCATCAGGCTCCATCATCATTGTGTTGCCTCCTGCAGCGGTAGATAATCACTCAACAGACATTTATTTTAATAAATGTCTTCGACATTGCCACTTTAAGAGAAAGGTCTTTAATGCAACAGTGAGTGAAAGCCTAATGCTGTTTCACTTCAAAAATAAAGTTGAGAGTGTAATTATTGTAGAAGTAAATGGACCTTGTGGCTTCACCTCGCCTCCCTGCTATGTCTCATTGTTGGTTCCACCTCATGCAACCACAGGAAGTGACTTTGCTTCTTCCACTCATCGAGCCGAGTAAGTTCAAGAATGAAACCTCGGGCAATAATGGCCATTTATAAAGTTTAAGCATTCCACAGGAGACGCTAAGTGGCTGTAAAAGTATATCCGTACAGGTTAATTGCCTTAAAGTAGCCAGCAGAAGTGACCTGATGAAGGATTTTAAACATAAGTGTCCCCTGAAGGTGGACATTCCACACGCCATTATCTGAAAGAGTAAGAAAAGAAAGGAAATAAAGAGCGTTCAAGTCGTTTGTTGAGGTCATAGATCACCTGAAGTCCTGATTAAATAGTTAAGATTTAAAGCATTATACAGTATGTGTCATCTAGGGGGAAATAAAATAACATGACTTTCGGCTGAAAATCATTTATATTTTATGTTATCAATTCATCCAATGACAAAAGTGTAACGTGAGAACCATATTTATAGCAAAATAGCCCATTGTGTTGGTCTTAAAGCTTTTTTTTTTAGCTCACTTACATAAGCTTCATTTCCAGACACACACTAGCTGTTTTCAGTGGAATAGTACCTGGCCAGCACTAAACTGCTGACAGGCACATTTAGCAACCAGCCGGGGAACATGGTGGAGTTGGTGGAGAACAAAGCGGAGCTAAAAGGAGAGTTTGTGTTTGTCAGGTGTCATGTTGCTGCGTGTCTGTGAGGATGTGGAATAAACAGCTGTTGGCTAACATGTCAATGTTGTTGCGTTACCCCAAGTGGCCAAGAAATAGATAATTTTAAGTTGAAATAACATATACAAATATTTTTGAAATCATCTATTCTGTACACTTTTTACTAATATACCATAAAAGTCGGGTTACAAGCCGCCGGTCAGTGGCCCGCTGTAGCAAGCTAGTAGCAGCGCTAGCTAGTGCTGCTACTAGCTCCCCGCTGCTGCTGCTAGCTCCCCGCTGCTGCTGCTACTGGCCGAGTCCCCTCTTCCCATGTCGGGTGTAGATCTGGGGCTGGTCCCTACCTTTGGTGGTTGTCGGGGAGCTAGCGGAGAGCTAGCGGAAGTTAGCGCTGAACTAGCATGAGCGCCAGCTGGCTACAGCGGGGAGCAAATGGGGACAATGACCGAAGGTAGTAGCGTACAACCCGACTTTTACGGTATAAATATATAGATATATATATATATATATATATATATATATATATATATATATACATTCCCCTAGAAATGTTATAAATACGATGAGGATGCATAGTAAATGGTAAAAGGACTGCATTTATACAGATTTTTGTATTAAAAATGTTATACTTTGCCCATCATTCACACACACACACACACACACACACACACACACACACACACACACACACACACACACACACACACACACACACACACACACAGTTGTGTTTCTCTAATCCTAACCTTTACCCGAATCATAACCTAAACCTCACCACCCCAACCTTTAACCAAGTCCAATGTGATTTATGTTTTATGAGGACATGCATTTTGTCCCCAAAAAGAAGGCGAGTCTCCATAATGTAACTTAAGGAAATCTGATTTATGTCCCCCACAACTTTTATATATACATGTCCATCTACCTATTCTTCATTAAATCTGTATTATAGCTACAACTTCTGTCATAGTTTACTAATTTCCTAAAATAAGATGTAAACAAATAATTCTTACACAAACAAAACTCGCACCTGAAGCTGCTGGTTAGTTTTTTTATGGTTGTAAAGGGATGCAAACGTGAAGTTTATAGTCAGTTCCTCCCAGGAGCAGAGCAGCACCAGACAGTAATTGATTTGTAATTTAGAAGTGTATTATAGCTGCATGTGTATGTTTAATATGTCCACTTATCATTTGAACTAATGATACTCACGGTTTCCTTGGGAGCTATAGGGAAGCTCTGCAATAAATGAGGGGAATCTTTTAAACAGATTTAGTGCAGCGAGCTTCTCCCAATGAAAATACAGCACATTATGCAGTGAGAGAAATGATATCTCATGTTTGAGGCATCTCAGTTCATCCTGTTGATTATGCAGTGCAGTGCACCAATCAACAGCTGACCTTTTACACTCATAAACACAGCGATGAGGCTTCGATCTGTACATCTTCAGCAGTCGGGGAGAAGCGGAGAGGATCGGTTATCTACAGATTGCCTCGTTTGTGCAGAATGGAGATTTGGAAAATAGATATGTTTTGGGACAAAAACCCTGCTGGGAACTTTCAGTCCTAGCGGCTGCAGTGATTATACAAACCATCATGCGTTTTTTGTTAAAGCAGCTCAGAAGTAGCATAAAGCAAGCCAATGGAAGATAGAGACTCAATTAGCCGAGTCCCCCGTACGGGGAGACTGTAAACTCTTGAGAGCTCGTTTTGTATGGAAATGAAGAAAATGGAAGATTTGGAACTGAGCAAGAGAGGAGGAAGGGGATTTGAATGTAAGACATTTCACACCCAGCAAAACAATACGATTTTGTTCTTCTTCTCTTCTCCTGGCAAGGGTTTTCTCAGCCTGCTACTTCTCCAACTCCCAATGCTGTTACTTCAGATTCATATTTTAGATTTTAGTCATGGAAGCGAAGCGTTTATTTTTGTCAGTCCACTTTTCTTTTTTTTTTGCCGAACATTTGAATGGGGGGAATGAATCGCTTGTAAATTGCTTATTTCCGATGAAAAGATATCAGAAGATTGAAAAAAATGAAAAAAAATCTAAATGCTGCTGTTCATGCTTGTTAAATGTAGTTGATGCAATATTTTTTTTCCACACCAAAGCACTCACGGAGCAGGGAGGCGTGTCAAAGCCTCACGCTGCCGCTCCATCAGGGCCGTATCTAGAAGCTCTGTGTAGGTAAGTACTGGCAGATGGTCGGATCACGTTGACTGTGTGTGAGTGTGTGTGTGTGTGTGAGTGATAGATAGCTACTCTGTGAATAGCTCTGGAGCGTAATATGATTTGGATGTAAGAATGGAATTTAAATCAGATTTGGGGCAATACTATGGGCCCAGAGCTTCACTCCTTTATCTCCGTCCCTCTACAGCCGTAACGTGGTCAGCTGCAGCTGTCCTCTCCGGGGTGTGGTCTCGCTGACCCGGGAGGAAACATTATCGCCTCCAATCCCGGCTTTTAGATGCCTTTCATGCCTCTTCTGAAATGGCTCTCATCGTATCACAACACCCATCCTACCTGCCAAACTGTGGTTCCTTCAGAGCGCTCCGCATGAATCAAATACGCTTTGTTGATGTGAGCGGTGGAAAGGTTGGTGTAAACTTCCGGGACGGTTTTGTGGCTTCTCTTGACTGTTTGAACCCGCTCTCATTTTCTCACGAGGGCCCACTTCTCCTCCAACAGTGCCGTTACTCTCCGGGAGCATTAGACGAGGAGTTCACCGCAGGGGCATCGGGCAATCTGCATACAATAGTCCACCACGGCTGTGAATAAATCAACGTTGATGTAGGACAATAAAGCCAATGCGGTGCGGCTATTTGTTTATTCTCATTATTTGGATCATTCCCGAGTGTAAACGCATTACCTGGAGAGGACTCGGAGCACAGGCCATTTCTGTTTCCCTCTGTGTGCTACATCTGGGTCCAGAGGCGGTCCAGCAGTCCACTAAAGCAGCCATTAGATGGATATCCAACCGGACCTGGGCCATTCCCTCCTTCCCACATCCTCCTCGGTCCCTCACATCCTCCGGCCATCGCAGAGCAAATGAAAGTCACTGATGGAGAATATGAGGAAATGGTATGGATAGATGGATGGCTGGTCTAACGGCGTCTACAGAGCTCCCTAAGGGAATGAATATATATATATACATATACATATATATATATATATATATATATATACACGTATACATATATATATATATATATATATATATATATATATATATATATGTATATATATATATGTATACGTGTATATATATATAATATCTGAAAAAGTATACTTCCTGATGCTCTTGATAGCTAAAACACGTCTGAATATCAGTTTCTAAGCCGAGATAAAATGTTCAATGCAATTTAAATGGGAAACATATGGAACATCAGCTTGATATATGACGTCGACTCTGATGTTGAGGCTTGGTATTCAGACACAATCTCCTCCTCTGACAGTCTCCGAGTTATACATGGATTATGACTTTTGCTTTTTTATTGATTCAGATTCTTTCTCTGCTGTTTCTAGTGTTTTATCTCAGACACCTAATTAGTTTAAGCAAAGCCGTGAGTGAGATATACAAACAAGGATGCTAAGTCTGTTATTCCTCTTGTGTAATGGCATCTCATATCAGTCGTGTTGTTGGTTCATCGTCGTGAGAAAGCATGAATTTGGAATTTGAAACTCTGGCAGATGTCGACGCACTGAAGCAACGAGCGAGGATACTGAGGGCATGCTGTATGTCATGCATGTGTCTCTCTGTGTATACTAGAACCGTACAGTGCTTAAAACATGGATATCCATCACTTAAATGTAATTACATTCAGAAGAATCTAAACAGCACTGCTGCTGCTGCTTCTTCTCTCCATAATGGCTACAAACGTGTTGAATGGTTCATCTGAAGCTCATATGAGGAAGATCAGAAAGCCACGTGTGTGGAGTATAAAACATCTGTTTTACTTCTCTTTAGCTTCACCGGAACTTTAGAATATGCACAAAAAGAGGACTTGTGGATCACTGGCCCTTTAAGAAAGGATCACTTCACGGACAGAGAGATCAATCACAGTGACCCAAAACCTTCACCGTGCATGCAGGTACTTTATACTGCTCTTAGAAGGAGTACTCTGTCCTTACTTATACTTCAGGTACATTTGGCTTCTTGAACTTAACATTTTTGAGGGCAGGGCTTCTACTTTGTGCACTGAGCTATTTCTACTTCCTCTCAAGTAAAGGATCTTCTCCCACCGTTGCACAGTTAAACCCTCTCAAATGAAAGATAATTACATTTCTGAGCCTCTCGCTTTATGAATTTTTATCTCGTGGAGTCTGCTGGCGAGATGAGATCATTTTGAGGGGGTTTCAAGTGGTTTTATTGGAGAGGATAAATAATGGGAATAAAACACAGTTTTAAAATTAGACGATACATATTGTTTTTTATTTCAAAAGAAAATTCAATTCAATTCAATTTCAATTCAATTCAGTTTATTTTATATAGCCCAACATAACAAATACAAGTTTGCCTCGGAGGGCTTTACAATCTGTACACATGACATCCCTGTCCCGGGACCTGAAAAGTGAAGTGAGTGGAGATATTGTCGACCTGAGCAGAGAATGAAGTCACTCTCTCTTTTGTGTGCGTCGCTTTGTTGAGTTCACCAAGCTTGTTAGACAGAGATGAGCGTATTGAGAGTATTCTTTTGTGCTTATTTGTGAAACAAGAACATGTGAATTAATTCATATTACCTTCATTTTTTTTTAAATGCAGCCTTTTTTTCACTAAAATGGAAAAATTGATTAAAGCTTTTATGGAGTCTAGCGTCTTGTTAGTGCTGACCCGTTCATTCAGCAGACATAAAGCTTTTACAAAATGCAGTTACCGGTGATGTCAGTGACACACACGTCATGGGACGCTCAGGGGTCAAGTGCACAAATGGGAGGAAAAACACAGCACTGAATCTCTCCCACTCTCGCATTATGTGACGATCTCACCTCGTCTAGGCTTCCCATCCTGTTTGTTTATGCGTTAGTTGCGTCTGTAGTCTGCCTCATCTGAGTGTGAGCGCTGCAGCCAGAATAAAAATCCAACCAGACGGAGATTTCATTCACGCTGACGCTCTGTGTGTTTAATGACAGAGAACCGGGCTTCATGTGAGTGGAGTTCAGGAGACCAGCTGTTCTTCTGTCATTGTAGTTTCTATCAGTGACAAGGAATAGTTTGACTTGTTTGTGTAATATGCTTTTTCTCTTTCTTGTCTTAGAAGGTCGACACTATATTCCTCCTACACGCAGAAGATACAGGCAGGAGACAATTAGCGTGGATTAGCATTAATACCTGAAATGGGGGGTGAAACAGATCAAGCTGGTAAAAATAAGTACGGATCAATATCAGTCGTCAACCACCCACATGTGAGAACTCAACGTGGGGGCAGAACCAATAACCACGTGACTGTGAACTGATTTAATCCATCTGGACTCATCCTGTCGACCATGGCTGTTGGGAGCCGGCTTCACTGTATCCGCTGGTCTTCCTGGAGGTGAGGACACAGATGTGTGGGTTCATGTGTGAGCGGCGCGTCACAGCACGGCTCAGCTGCCCGCGTGTGCATTGACGTGCTCTGGCGGGTCAATCGATGAGGAGGGGATGCGGGCCGCTGTCGGTTCATCGACCCGCTGCGCTAAAGGAGAACACGTGTAGGGTCAACTCATCCGCCATGTGCCCATTATTTATTTTCTACATTCAGGTTCCTCCTGTTTTTTTTTTTTACAGCAGCTATTGCTATCATTAAGATTTCAAACACAGCTTGAAATGTCAATAAGTTTTACTCTTCACTTATACTCAAAGTATTGGAGGTTTTAGCCCTTAAACTATAAACTATGTCACAATTTGTTGGTGTTATCTGTTGAATTTTATCTTGTCGTGCTGTGCATTTGATTCTGTCTTGTTTATTGTTTCCAATGCTGAGAATTGAAAGATATTTTGCAAGTTAGGTAACATCTGCAACAATGACATGCTGTTTTAAAGACTTAATAATTTAACCAAAGTGCTTATTTTTCAAACATACAAGTCTATTTCCTGTGGATGTGGATGCTGTTTCTTGGCAACGGAGAGCCAATAAACCTTTGATTATTATAATTAAAGTATTTTTCTTGTGCAGCAACAACCAAGGGTCAGTGACAAATAAAAGGAAAATATTTGCTGTAGAAACTGGACCATTTTTATTTATTCTTTTACAATTTTGCACATCTTCCGTAATGGCATCTCCATAAATTCATTGTATAGACCTTTTCTGAGATTAAAGTGAAAAAAAGAGAAACAAAACATTCTATTCTCTGAGTTTATAGTGGCAAATTTACTAGAAAATATACACATTTGTGAGATTATAAAGTCATAAATCTACGAAAAAAAAATCCCAAATCTGCTAGATTAAAAAAATTATACATAGAAAAAAACGCGGTAGTGGAAAATAGCTGGGATGGTTTGTTAAATGTTTACTTTGCAAGATCAACCTCATCAATCGTGATATATGTATTAAAACATCTATGGTACGTCATAAAATATCCCATAAAAATGTCTTAGAAAGCTCATAAAAACGTCACATTGTAGTAGGTCATAAAACTTCTTCTTTTTGACAGGTCTTGGGAAATGTCCTTGTGTCATAACAATGCTATTTTCTGTATGCAAAATAACATTCATAATATAATGTCATAGAAAAGGTCATAGAAAATATCATAGTATTGTATGTCACAAAAAAGTCATAAAGAATGCTAAAAAAAATCATAAATATGTCAAAGTATAATATCAGATGATATATAATATGTAGGCTGGTACACGATCACATAATGAAGGCCAGGACACGATCACATGATGAATGCCGGGACACGATCACATGATGAATGCCAGGACACGATCGCATGATGAAGGCCGGGACACGATCGCATGATGAAGGCCGGGACACGATCACATGATGAAGGCCAGGACACGATCACATGATGAATGCCGGGACACGATCACATAATGAAGGCCGGGACACGATCACATGATGAATGCCGGGACACGATCACATAATGAAGGCCGGGACACGATCACATAATGAAGGCCGGGACACGATCACATGATGAATGCCGGGACACGATCACATAATGAAGGCCGGGACACGATCACATAATGAAGGCCGGGACACGATCACATGATGAATGCCGGGACACGATCACATGATGAAGGCCGGGACACGATCACATAATGAAGGCCGGGACACGATCACATGATGAATGCCGGGACACGATCACATGATGAAGGCCGGGACACGATCACATAATGAAGGCCGGGACACGATCACATGATGAATGCCGGGACACGATCACATAATGAAGGCCGGGACACGATCACATAATGAAGGCCGGGACACGATCACATGATGAATGCCGGGACACGATCACATGATGAAGGCCGGGACACGATCACATGATGAAGGCCAGGACACGATCACATGATGAAGGGCGGGACACGATCGCATGATGAAGGCCGGGACACGATCGCATGATGAAGGCCGGGACACGATCGCATGATGAATGCCGGGACACGATCACATGATGAAGGCCGGGACACGCTCACATGATGAAGGCTGGGAAAAGATCACATGATGAAGGGCGGGACACGATTGCATGATGAAGGCCGGGACACGATCGCATGATGAAGGCCGGGACACGCTCACATGATGAAGGCTGGGAAAAGATCACATGATGAAGACCGGGACACGATCACATGATGAAGGCCGGGACACGATCACATGATGAAGGCTGGGAAAAGATCACATGATGAAGGGCGGGACACGATCGCATGATGAAGTCCGGGACACGATCGCATGATGAAGGCCGGGACACGATCGCATGATGAAGGCCGGGACACGATCGCATGATGAAGGCCGGGACACGATCACATGATGAAGGCCGGGACACGCTCACATGATGAAGGCTGGGAAAAGATCACATGATGAAGGGCGGGACACGATCGCATGATGAAGGCCGGGACACGCTCACATGATGAAGGCTGGGAAAAGATCACATGATGAAGGCCGGGACACGATCGCATGATGAAGGCCGGGACACGCTCACATGATGAAGGCTGGGAAAAGATCACATGATGAAGGCCGGGACACGCTCACATGATGAAGGCCGGGACACGATCACATGATGAAGGCCGGGACACGCTCACATGATGAAGGCTGGGAAAAGATCCCATGATGAAGGGCGGGACACGATCGCATGATGAAGGCCGGGACACGCTCACATGATGAAGGCTGGGAAAAGATCACATGATGAAGACCGGGACACGATCACATGATGAAGGCCGGGACACGCTCACATGATGAAGGCTGGGAAAAGATCACATGATGAAGGGCGGGACACGATCACATGATGAAGGCCGGGACACGATCACATGATGAAGGCCAGGACACGATCACATGATGAAGGGCGGGACACGATCGCATGATGAAGGCCGGGACACGATCGCATGATGAAGGCCGGGACACGATCGCATGATGAAGGCCGGGACACGATCGCATGATGAAGGCCGGGACACGATCGCATGATGAAGTCCGGGACACGATCGCATGATGAAGGCCGGGACACGATCGCATGATGAAGGCCGGGACACGATCGCATGATGAAGGCCGGGACACGATCGCATGATGAAGGCCGGGACACGCTCACATGATGAAGGCTGGGAAAAGATCACATGATGAAGGCCGGGACACGATCACATGATGAAGGCCGGGACACGCTCACATGATGAAGGCCGGGACACGATCACATGATGAAGGCTGGGAAAAGATCCCATGATGAAGGCTGGGACACGATCACATGATGAAGGCCGGGACACGATCACATGATGAAGGCCGGGGTATGACACATGCACTGTGTCAGAAAAAACTTTTTTGTTGAATCATTTGTTTATTAAAGAGCTTTTCAATAACTACAGAATTATTATTCTCATCCAGGACACCTCTGGAGATGGCGGCTGTAGCTCATGGGGCGAGTGGTCGTCCTGAAACCACAAGGTCGTCGGTTCGATCCCGCTCTCCCCATAGTTGGCATGCTGAAGTGTCCTTGAGCAAGACTCTGCTCCCCGGGCGCTTCACGAGGCGGCCCACTGCTCTTTAAATATTAAGGATGGGTTAAAATGCAGAGAATACATTTCCCCTCATGGGACTAATAAGGGATTTAAAACAAAAAACTAATCATTCACCCGCATGTTCTATGATTACGCTCAAGATACTAAGCCTTTCACCAAGTACAGACCAGCTTTTACTCCACATGTGTTGTTTCCCAATGATATCCAGGGTTCATACACATTCTGACCAATGGATTTCCATGACTTTAAACCAAATTTCCATGACCAAACATTTTGTGAAATCTGGGTGTAAACATGAAAAAGTGAGTAAATGTAGTATTTAAACTAACAATGAGAACACAAAGCATACAGTAAACCTTAAATGACTCAAATGAATGAGACAAAGTTTGATTAACAGAATAAACATTTATATAGATGCCTGTATGTATGCCTCCTTATATTTTGAGCGTCTTACTTTTAAAAGCATATTAATTATTTCAAACTCAGCATAAATGAACATCATGAACACATGAATATAACACATTTACATGACTTTTCCAAAACTTTTGGGGGTTAATTTTTTTCAAGGATTATCCCAGGGTTGGAAATAACCATTTCAAAATGACTTTTCCAGGTTTTCCATGACCGTAAGAACCCTGGATATCACACGATATGGCGGTTAAGGACGTCCATGGAAGAGAATTCTTTCTTTGTGGATCATTTATTTTCATAGGTTGGATGTGTTTAAGTCTGATGTTCATTGTTGTTGTTGAATGTGTAGCGCTTGTACTGGTCTGTGTGTCACCACCTTGTGTGAGATTAGGAAGTTAGGTCTGCGTGGTAATGCTGGCTAGGTTTAAGCTTTATATTTGTTGAATGCTTGATGGACTTCCTTTGAGTTTTCCTCACAACCTCTTGCAGTTTCTTATGTTAATTTGGATTTTATTCACTTTTGTCATTTGTTGCAAATTCAATAAAGGAATGCTTATTTTTTTACAACTTTTTGTGTTTTTGTCTTGTTACTGGATAGCCATAAAAAGGCATATATGGCATAAAAGGTCATAGTATGGCAAAAAAAACGTCATTGTATAAAAGGTCATAAAAAGTCATAATATGGTATGTCATAAAGAAGGTCATGCTATAATATTTCACGAAAAGTAGTTGATGTGTACACATGTGTGTGTGATGAGGAAATGTTGAAATGTTGCTAAATATGAAATTCAATCATCCGCATATTACGTAACAGAATCAAATCATTCATAATGTTGCTCTGTACACTACACAGGACCTCCATCTTTATTATACTATATATATATATATATATATATATATATACTGCAGGGTCAGGGTAATATTCAAAAGACGCAGAGCTGTCACACTGAACACGATTGAAGCAATATTGTATATATTTGTTCTCGTTATAATGTATCATGACTTATTAATAAGGTCTGTACTAAAACCTTTCAGCCCAAACTGTCAGGGACACTCTGTCAGTTAATTTAACAATCTTTGTAACAATCAAAAATAACCACTTTTAAAAAATAACACTCGGGGTGTGAGGAAATGCATCGCTTGCAGAAACCGGTGCGTGACACAGAAAAGACAGGAGGCACCGGTTCTTATAAGGAGGGGACATTTTTATTTATAACACATGGTGCTGACAGGGAGTCCAGGCTCAGCGTCTATATTACAAGGTCGATCTGCAAGGCTGCGCATTTACTGTACGGTATTTGGAAACCAAGATTGTGGCACTATAAACACACGCTTGAAACAACAGACTCTTTCCCTTTTTTTTTTTTTTTTTTCATCTTTCTCTTAATTTTTTTACAAAATGGTACAAACAACAATACAAAATATTTGTGCTGTTGACAATTTACAAAAAAAGTATTTTTGACTCGATAACTGTGCAATCATTTTTTCAGCTTTTTTTTTCTTTCTTCTTCTTCTTCGTCTTCTTCTTCTTCTTCTTCCTCTCTCCTCCATTTTGAAACTACGTGAGTATGGTACACCAGAAACCTCGGTCATGCGGGCTGCGACACATTTTTAAAATGTTTGTATGGTTACTGTAATAGAACTCATCTGTCCATTATAAAAAGACACATGCAAAAAAAGCTCCAATTGTACAGGTACATGTTTGCCTAACGTCGTCTGCTTAGCTTCAAGCAAATACTAAATTATGTACACTTGGACTTTGAGCAGTGTCGGGAGAACTCGTGCGAAACTGCCGTCTATCTGCATTTGTAAGTTCTGGCCGTAACGAGCAAAAGTCTGCAGCCTCCTGCCGTGTGTGTGTGTGTGTGTGTGTGTGTGTGTCCGTGGTCAGGCAGTGTCCCGAGTGAGACCGAGTGTCCTTTAAAGTACCAGCAGTCAGAGAGGCGGGGCGGGCCAAGAAGACAGTGGTGGATCACAAGCAGTGCAATAGTTCTTCCTTCATTCCACTAATTCTCCTCTCATTTGAGAACGAGAACAGTCAAAGAGACAAGTGGACCAAGTATGTCACGAGTAAAGATCAATCATCCTTTAGTCGTCTCCTCCTCGCAAATTGCATTTCAACGGGGAGTCGAGTGTGACCGACTCCGCTGATGATCTGCCGTCACGTGTCACTGCGAGTCATTGATAACATTCAGTATCATAATGGCAATCGTGTCACGTATGTATGTATGACACAGTTATAATTGTCAGTTACCTTGTGTAAAGAGTGTGTGTGTATATGTGTGTGTGTGTGTGGGGGCCTTTAGCTATGTTAGGCCCTGAACCAGGTCTGAACATCCTGATCAAAAAAAAAGCATGAGAAAATCATTAAGCGAGTCTTTATGAACGCCGGATGGCTTTCAGGTTCGCCGGCTCTGCAGCCGAAGTAGAAGGATGCTGAGACGGCTCGTATAATATAGAACACTCACGTATGTACAGTAAGGCCTAGAGGAGTGAGTGTGTGCTAGTATAGACTGTACAAGTTGGTTTGAAGTGGAACCTTCTCGCCACACGAATGAAGCCAAGCTTGAACAGCGGCGTATGGCTGTAAGCTCTCAGAGCATCACACGGATTCTCTTCAAAAATGCACATGGCTTTTTGTGGTGAAATATATACCTTTTTGCCAAGTATTCACGGGGGGGGGGGCGGGGTGAAAGAAAAAGCAGAGAGACGACACAGAAACGGATAACTCGCGTTAACCGAATGTATAAAAAAAGTTCCGTATATACAACATACGTCAGAAATAAATCACAAATAGCAGACAGTAACAGCTGTGTTTATTTTGCGAGGATGTTCTGTACTCTGCGGAGCAATCGGATAGATAAGAGCTTATCCGGCAGCGAGCGGGAGAGAAGCTCCTCCGATCCTCGTGTCTGCTATGTTTCCGCTCTGAGCTGACGGCTATCCTGAACATCGCAGCTGTCAGTTTCTGCACCATAAGCTGCAATTTGCCACCATTTATGTATTCATCTCAATCAGGAGATTCCTACCCTGTTATAACCTTATTAATTAAACTATGACCTTCCAACCCCATCCGTATTTCATGATTATGGCATCGTGACATAGTTTCCATTTATATCTTGTCACTAGTCAGTTCCTTTCAATCCACTCTGAAAGAATACTTACAATATGTATTCCCATTTATGAAAACTAAAGATTGTTTTTTACGGCTAGATCTTCAGGTGAGTGACAGTTGAAGAGCAAAGAATTCAGCAGATTCATAATTAATAGAAGATCTGCTCGATCCACGTCAGGCTGAAACTGGCTACAACGGAGGAGATAAGGAATGATTAAACCTCTCCCTGGTCTGTCTTTGAAATGTTTTGCGCATTTAAATAATTGAACACAAAGACTAAAGCTCTTTTTTTCTTCTTCTTCATCTTCTCCTCCAGTTCCCTATATGTCGTCCTTCTGCGATGTGATGACAAAACCCCGCGTTGTAGCGCTGCGTTTTCACGAAGACGCGACATCGTCGCTCAGAAACGTCCGTCTTTAACTGGAGCTTTTGATAAAAATGCAGAACTTCATAACGAGACTTTTCCCTTTCCTCTGTTTTCTTCTCAAAACCTCTTGAACTTGCCGCCAAAAAAAAAATGTCAGGAGAACATTTCAGATGAATGAAACGCCGCCTGAAGAGAGACAGATTGTTAAGGCGCTAAAAAAGCCTGGCTGAGGCTCAATTTCACCCAGTTTCTGTGACAGGGACCAGCACCAAAGTTGCTATATTAAAAGTTGACTGAGAAACAACAGTGAATCAAGAAAAGAATACAAAAAGAATTTTAAAAAAAGAGAGAGAGAAAGAGAAAGCTCACAACTCTGCATGTTTACCGCTATTTGAAGTCATCTAGTATTTTCTTTTCCCTCATGTTTGTACAGTTTATATAGTTTTCTCGGACACATTAATCACACAATAACTGGTGCCATGTTAATGACCTTTTGGGGGTGAAAAGGGAGAAACATGCAAACTTCAAATGGTCTGAAAGGCAACGTCTCCTTCGTTAAATAACCCTCGTACGTATACGTCATACACAATAACATTAGAGAGGTAACGCGCGCAACTTGTCAATCTTCAAAAGCCGTGTCAAGTTTTGTGCAAATACTGAGAGCTCAAAACAAACACAGCTGCTATGGAAGCCACGATAAACAAAGACACGCGATGCATTTCTTCTATACGACAGTCCCATTATGTATTTTTGTGATCTCAGTAATCCCATTCAAGTTGGCTGTGATCGAGGAGCACAGACATGCCTGACTTGAAAAATGAATGATGTGTCCGTAACTCACAGACGCACTGCGGGCCTATGTACAGCACGACGACGCCCCTCTGAAACGGGCACCGGCCCTGCAGGGACCATCGAAATGACGAGGGAAGGGGTCTGAGTTAAAGGGTCAGGGGTCATATGGAGGCATGTGAGCCCAGAGAAATGGCAACCAATCCTGAGTTAGCGGGAGTCTGCTATAATACGCACCACTGAAGGCACTTTTTAGACAACAGTGCTTCTGTTCTAAGTAATTCAAGTTCAAGAAAGAATAAACCAGGGCCCTCCGTGCAGGAAGGGCTTTCATATCTGTGTTCTTCTTTCCGTCTCCCCTTTGTTCCCCCTCAGACAAAGCGAGCGGCTCAACCTAAAGCTTCTGCAGAGCGGCAGGCGAGGGAAAAGTGAAAACCCTCGGGGGAGGGGGGGGACGGGGGAACGGCTGGACTGGTGACGAAAAAAATAAAATAAAGCCACACGAACTGAAAAGGAAAAACAAAAAACTGCGACTAAGAAGGAAAAAACCTACATCTAGCACAAAACGTTAAAATGAAGAAGGAAAAAAAAACAAAAAAAAACAGCACAAGCACTTGAAAATACAAACTATGAGAAGCCTGCAGTTTCACATCTTCCGTTTCAGTCCCAGAGCAGGAGACGGTCCCGAAACGGACTCACGACACCGGCCCTCTGTGGTGGGTAACTTGATTGGTTGGTTGGTCAGTCAGGTGGTCAGTGTGGACAAGTCCTCGTTGACTTGTGTTCAATAAGGGTGTACGAGCCCCACTGTTACAGGGACAGGGCATGGCAGGCCAGCTGACGGGACGAGGGCGTGTGTGTGTGTGTGTGTGTGTGTGTGCGTGTTTCTGTGTGTGTGTATGTGTGTGTGGCTGGTCAGATCTAATCATCCCCTCCTCCGTACATGTCGGCCAGCTTCTTGAAGCGGGGGCCCCAGTCGTTGAGGTAGTCATAGTCCTGGTCCCCCGAGCTGGACGAGTTGAGGGAGCTGACGGAGCCGGCGGTGGAGCCGCTGCCCTCGTAGTCAAACACCAGCAGGGAGTCGTAGGGGGGCGCCGTGGGGTCGTTGTCCGCCGCTCGCAGACCCTAAACGGGACAAGGAGGAGGAAAGGCAGCGGTCAGCACTCACACGCCTGCAGGTTGGTGGAAAAGAGACCCAACGTTTCCCATGATGCAACGGAAAGCATCTATTCCTTCCAACTTTATAACTTTATTCCTATACGTTCGTCATATTACATATATTTTACATACATACATGAAAGGACACTTTGACTGCGAACTATTCTACCGTCCTTTCCTGTTAATGCCCAATGTCTTTCTTTTTGTTATGAATGTCTACGAGTCCAAGCTGGAGAAAAACCCTGATGACATCACTGTGACATCATCATCAGTGTCATTTCCTTCAGAGCCAGAGGCACTGGTGGGTAGTTTACTCTAGAACAATGCATACTATTTTATAAGCTGATATTTGTATCTAACGTTTGATTATTCTACTTCTAGTGTAAAAAGTACAATACTAGTTGATAGTAGAGGTATGAAGTATATGGTAATATAATGGCATATAATGGCATATAATGGTGATGCCCAAGTAGCTCAGAATTGTGCTTTCTGCCACTAGTTCAGCCCTTTGTTCAGTCTCATGTCGGTTTGAAAAACAAATACCGTTAAATTATGACACATAAAAAACCTATTGGGAAAACATAATATGGTTGTATTGTCCTCATACTCTGGGACAAAAGCACAACTGCATTTCGTTTCATAAAGTTGAATCCAATAACAGCGGATCCTGCAATGTTTTGTCACCATACTTGAGTTCTAAAAATGAATTATTCAAAAGCTTCTTTAAGTGAATGTTGAATAAATGGTTCAAACACTACAGGCCTCATAAGGCCATGTTCCTATGGTAAAGCTCCATCATCTAATCAGGTCAGGATCCCTTTTGCAAGAGAGTACAGACACAGAGACACAAACCAAACACACACAGGTCAACACAAACAGCATCAGAAACAATGGCACACGCCTCCAAAATGTATTATGTAGTACATGTAGAGTTTACACACATATTTGTGTATTAAAACATAACGGGACGGGTTGGCCACGTCTGAATTTGATTCAGCAATGTGTGATGAAACCCTATTCTTTAATATCTTGTTACTGCTTCATTAAAGGCAGGGTAAATACGTACGCAAGATTCTTTTTAAATCATCCAACCGAAAAAATATTTTACACGAAAAGTAGCGAGCAGCAATGTCTCCAAAAGCGGATTAATCTAGCAAGAAAGTCAGCAAGTCTGTACTTCAGGCCTCTCTCGGAAGCCACGCCCCCAAAATGATCATTATGGATGTAAGCACAACTCACAGCTGTTATGCTAGTAGCTTGTGGAAGATTCCAGTGACAAGCAATAAGTGCACATGCAGAATACACGCAAATGAAATGATTGGACGGGCTTAATACGATCCTTTTTTTCATGGTAAGAGCATTAGATTCATTGAATTTCTACAAAACCATCAAAAAGAGACCTGTATCTTTTCCCGCCGGGGTGCAAACCCCACACTTGTTTCCTAGAATGACAAATGAGGGCCAATAACCGGAAGGTTCTGCGGGTGAAGAGAGTGGACTTCATCCCCTTTATCAAAATACAGGAGAGATGCTACGGACAGAAAGCTGAGAAGCCTCAACCCCCAGGGGTGCAGTGCGAGGCAGGAGTGTTTGCTGTGTTTGTGTTTTACCAGACTGCTGGAGCGAGATCAGGTGAGTACATGTGTGAGCGGGGAGAGAGAAAGATGGAGAGAGAGAGAGAGAGAGAGAGAAAGAGAGAGAGAGAGTCAAGGCTGGATGGATCAAAGCTGAACAGCTGCCAACACCTCTCGAGTGTGAACGTGTTGTCACGAGTCTGTCAATCAGCATTTTCTCGCATCAGTGTGCCAACGCTGGAGTTGTGTGTGTGTGTGTGTGTGTGTGTGTGAATAAAGCTGCCGCCATGAGAGCAGCTGTACTGTAAAACAAAAGTCTCTGCTGCCCCCATCACCATACTGGAGTGTACATATTGAACAGCATCCAGAAATGAGTAATCACATTACACGTCAGATCGATGGGAAGTGGGAGCGAGAGGAAAACAAAAAGGTCCGAGACGTCCGCTGTGTGTGAACTCACCTCGTGGATGAAGTCCCCGATGTCTCCGGGGTGCGGCACGACCGGCCTGATCGGGTACTGGGACTCCGGGATGATGGGACGTTCGTCCACCCGGCGGACGCCAGGCGGCTTGCTGATGATGTGCTCCAAGGAGTCCGGCTGCTGCAGCTGGCTCAGGTCGTAGTCCTACACGCCCACGCAGGCAAGCAGATGGAAGTTGGCGCGAAAGGTCAACATAGATGTGTGTGTGCGTGTGTGTGTGTGGGTGTGCATGTCTCTCAGGATCTCACCTGGTCTTCCTCTCCTCCTCCCTCTTCATCGTATTTGAGGATGTTGTCTCTGACGTCGTCTTCCGGGTCAATAAGCAGCTGCTTGGTGTGTCGCTCCTTCTCTCTGCGCTTGATCCACACCACGAACAGCAGCACCATGCCTGCACACACACACAAACACACACACACACACACATGAACACTGCAAAAAATCTGAACACGTAACCCTTGCAGTTTACATCCATTCTGTACAAAATGTCATCAGCCAAAGACATAGAGGGAAACCATAGACAGTATGTCTGTGGGGAAAACAGTTTGCTCACTTTTATTGTATTGGACGTTGTGTTTGGCTAACGGCTAACGGGACTACACACACACACACACACACACACACACACACACACACACACACACACACACACAGCTGACTGCATTGCCGCCGCTCTTTGGCCAGAGACACAGTTGTTCCGTGCCTTTTTATTGGACTTCATACCTCATGTTTACGGGCTTATTGTAAAAAGAAATGTTCTCGGAAGTCTCAATAAACGCTTCAAGTCAGAGTGAGACGCAGTGGAGGCGGTGCAGACATCTGCAGAGTAAAACGAGAGCGCATCTGTTGTGTGAGACGATTTCAGGAAACATATTGATTAAGAAAATATATATATATATATATATATATATATATATATATATATATATATATATATATATGTATTTTTGCAGATCAAAAGATAATTATTTCAGTTGAATTCATATGTAACGGTTTTGATGCATATGTAAATGTTTATATTTATATTACTCTAAATCTCTAAGTAATCTGGCTGCCCTGGAGCTTTCAAATTTGCATTTTTTTTATAAATAAAATGCAATCTAACACGGTGCTCTGATTGGTGCAAACTCCCTGGAGTACTTGTTTGAGATAAGGTTGATATCTTTATGCTTGGATCCCCAGGAGAATTAAGTTGCAATTGTTATGACTATTATTAAGACAAATTGTAAATTTATAAAGTATTGTTCAACTTTGAATTCGTAAATTATAATAAAGGACTGTTTTATTCTTGAATTATAATATCAACTTTATCTCAAAATCCTATGACCTTTTCCAGTCACAATATTGAAAAGCATGTCTAACACACTACGTAACATCCAACATTTTTAAATATGCTGGGGAAACCCTACAGCGGTGCGTGAATTTGTCTTCACCACTTTGTCTATACATCTATATGTATGAGCAGCGCGGCCCACAGCGACGAGGGAAGCCAGCGGCATGAATCACCGGCAGACAGATAGCAGCAGATATTTACCCCACCAGAAAAAGAAGACAGAAACCTCCTTGTCAAGAGATGCTGGAGAAGATGCCAGCAGTTGAGGCATCAATCCATAATACAAAACTATTGTTCATGTTGCCGTACTGCAGCCTGGTGAATGTTTAATGATGGCGCCCTGAGCAGCAAATCACAGGCAGCTTTAACTTTTCTTTTGCTGTATGTATGTATGCATGTATGTATGCATGCATGCATGTATGTATGTATGTATATATGTATGTATGTATGTATGTATGTATGTATGTATATATGTATGTATGTATGCATGTATGTATGCATGCATGCATGTATGTATGTATGTATGTATATATGTATGTATGTATGTATGTATGTATATATGTATGTATGTATGTATGTATGTATGTATGTATGTATGTATGTGTGTATGCATGTATGTATGTATGTATGTATGTGGGTGTGTGAACGCCACGTGAGCCGCTCGTATACTCACTGAGGAGGATGATGATGCACATGAGGATGGAGATGATGGCTCCGGTTCCCAGGCCGGCGGCCGCCACGGCCCCGAGGGTGGTGCAGTCGCCGTGTTCGTCGCAGGGACACACCTTGATTTTGATGACCGACCTGTTGGACAACGGGGGGTTCCCCGAGTCCGACACGATTACGGGGACCTCGTACACGCCCGGCTCCAGGTATATCTGGTACCGCAGCCCGAGACGAGCGTAGTCACCTGTGCAGGCCGAGGAGGAAAGGGAGGAGTTATAAAATGCACCTTGTGACCACATTTATCAATATAATACTCCAGAATACGTTCTCAGAATAGCTACTTCTGAACAAATTCTTAGAAATTGCTTCCACATAGACATGATTGAAGTCAATATCATGGTATTAATTTGAATGTTTTTTTCTTCCCATTATCAATTTACACGATATCTACATTGCATTATTATGCGTTCATTATCTAAAAGCTTTTAGTCAGAAACACATTTTCTTGGTTTTAAATGACATTGTGCTTTAAAGTATTTTGTTAGAAAAAAAAGAACATGGTCAAATATGATCGTAACATCATACTAATCCACTAAAAGTTGATCATATTGAACAATTACACAGTACTACTTCCATTCCTAATTATTCAGTATAATGTACTTTATACTACATATGGGCAAGAAATATGTGAGCAGCTTTATAATGAAGCATCTGATGAGATTTTGGTCGGTTAGTAAATGAAATAACTGGTAAAGACGTGTATGCATATATAATATATATATATACAGTAGCACTCCATGCACTGCTCATTAATGAACGTTCACATGCTCTCTAGTGCTGTTGTTCTACGCTGACGCGTCCTCACCGCTGATCCGAGAAATCGTCCAGTTGCGGCGGATGCTGTTGGGAAAGTTGGGCAGCTCGAAGACGAAGGGTCCGGCGTTGGGGTCGGTGTCGGCGTCGCCGGCCGTGATGTTCACACCGTGGACGTTCTTGTTCACCCGCTCACAGATCTGAGACTCTCTGGGTATGAGCGCCGGCGGGTTGTCATTAATGTCTATCAGATAGATCTGCAGCGTGCCGGTTCCGCTGGCTTCGGGAAAGCCTGGGAGCAAAGAGAGAAAATAGCATCATGATGGGAGGAAAAAGATGACGAGGGAAGATGTGTACGCTGTGAAAGCGATGATCGAGAGGCGAGAGGGACGGGAGCTGAAGGCCCGACAGAGGGGGAGGCAAGTAATGAAACAGAACCCCCAAAAAAAGAAAGACAAAAAGGAAAGAGAATAGATGGAAGGAGCTCTATTCACACTGTTAGAGGTACGGATGCTGCAGAAGCAGAGGAGAATATCTGCCCTTGACAGGAATACTTTTGACAGTTGTGCTTCCCGGCTCCTCGTTTAGCCTCAGAGCCAAAATCAAACCCATCGGAGTCGATCCAGATGCAGGCCCGGCACGTCCGACCGCCTGGAGACGGCTGAGGAACAATAATGATGACTGTAACACAATCAAACAAGTCCTTGTCGGTGCGTATTTACACACAACTGGGAGAGCCGTCTACCATTCTGTAGATAAAGGCGAGTCCGCCTGCAATATTAACAATGCAATGTCTGAAAAGGTGAACAGGGCGTTCTCGCTGTGGTGCATGCATTCTCAAATACATCATCGCATAAACACACGTGCACAGTCTGTCTGCCTCCGTGCACGCGCGTTGAGCATATATATATATATATATATATCTCCGCTGCATGCTCGCCTCTGTAAATGCCTACATGTAAAATCCCCCCTGCTCACACACACGATCAATCACTCTGGATAATGATTTCTTCGGCGCGAAGGCGGTTACGACGTTGCAGACTTTAACAGCGAATTGCATAATGTATTTTGTATATTTAACAGAGACAATATACATTCATTACATCCAGGATTCTGTGATGGAGTGTCGGATTCAGCACATTTTTCCGTCCGCTCTCACCGCTCAGTAGTTTAAAGTTAGTGGACCCGCTGTTTTTAATTAATAGTTTAATTTGTAACTAAATGCGATTAAATTGCCCTATAAGTGAAACTGGCTCACAACACGCAGTTGCTTTAGCAGAGGCGAGGTTTATTATCTATATACGATACATACAGGCGCTGCTAATTAGGCAGCTAATAAACGCAACGATATTCTCTCAGATTAACGATCGACTTTGCACCGATGCCGCGCGAGCGCCGCCCGTTTTTGTACGTTTGTGCAAATTATTACGGCAACTGGAGAAATTTGATCCGACGCTACAGTTGGCAGGCATTGCAGGTGCTGCCTCACTACAATATCGTCAGCCCTGGACTGTAATAACATGCACTGATGCACACAGACACACACCTCATCTGCAGACACACTCCTGAAGCCCTTTGCATTGATTGAACAGAGCAACAGACCATCAGCTACAGCATTTATAGAGAATTGGGAGTAAAGAATAGACACTTAAAAGAATCAGAGCGAGATAGTAGATTGTGGAGGGGGCATGATTGTGTACGTGAAGTATGAAAATGTGGCACAGAGGAATCTGAAGTCAAAAAAAGAGGGCGCTTAGCCGTATAAAGCTCCGAGCTGTTTATTGAGTGTGTGTCAGGGGGTGACGACCCTTAGCTGCCTCCAATTACGAGTCATTTCCCCGCCATGCCCCACTGGCTGAGCCATTGGATGGAATCAAGCGACCCCAAGGCCCATCCCCGGGAGGAGATAAGGGCGATGTAATTTACAAAGATTTATGCAAAGCTGACAGATCTGCCAATTAAACATGGCAACAGAGCAAGACATTTGCCACCAGGAGAGTGAGACACAGTTAAAGACGGGGGCTGTAAGGGAGACAGTTGGATCTGACGGGTAATACTACGATTTGGTATAGCAGATGATGACTTAATAAAGTTCCACTGATTCAAGACCAATCGAGGGATCAGCGATGGATGTGGTTCACTAGTCTCACAATAAAGAGTGCAAAGAGTTTCAGAAAAACACAACACAACTGAAAAGAAGTCTGCAGATTTCTCTAAAGCCTTTGTGCAGAAGACCAGTCGGGTCAAGGTTTTACAGTCGAGATGAATCAAATAGTCACTTTAAAGATAATCCACTTCCTGCCCTTCATGGTTAGTTTTGTTTTGAACTAGACTATTCACACACAAAAAAGAAAAGACTAACAGCTGCCAAATGATGTGTAGCGGTAGCACCTTTCCACGAGAAAGCGGCACCTTTTCCACGGGTGCACAGTGTGTGTTGCAGTGTATTGTCAGCGGGGGGCAGTCAGCTCACACACAGGTCTGCAAAGTTAAACCCACGACCCGCACCGCGGCCCGGGATGTGACGTCACGGTCACGCGGCATTGAGATTGCGCAACAGCATTTGAAACGTTGAGCTAACGAGCAAAGGAGCAGGTTGCATGTTGGGATGATAAACTATATATATATATAGCCACGTCGTTCTACAGCATGCTGCTTTACCGCGGACATATATGCCTAATGCCGGGTTTATCTACGCATGTGCAGAGGAACATTTTATTTGATTGTCAGTATTTCAATATTATCCAACAATTTGATCACAAGTGGCGTTATGCACGGATGTTATATGAATATTTAAAGGAGAAACGCTGTATTTTTAAACCTGGACCTTTAGGGTTGCCGGAAGACAGCGGTGGGAACGCCAGTGCCAGTCGGGCGTATAGAAAGTGTAACCTAGTGTTATACATTTTCAATGTCACGGCTTTTTATTTAGAGGACAGTGGATGAGGTTTATTTGAGCCAGGGTATAGGGATGAGGAACTCCCGCAGGTTACGGCATTGCCCCTCAATACTGAACACATCTCAAATACTTTTGTCCTTATTAGTCACTTAGACACAACAACATATTTAATGTACAGTAAAATGAACCATAAACACACACACAAAAACATTTAATGTACAGTATTAAATGCAAATTTAACACATACATAATGAACCATACACACACACACACACACACACACACACACACAGACACACACACACACACATTCGGAGGCTTTCCCATCCTGCAGCTTTGTTAATCCCAGTCATGTATGGGGGACATGTGGAAGCAGCTTGCCACAGCTGATAGGAGAATTATGTGGGTTTTAACCAACTAAATAAATAATTATGTTTGTGTAAATTCCTCAAAAGGATTTGTATTAACTCCATTTTTTCCCCTTCTTTTTTTTTGGATGGGCCTCACATCTCTGAGCCGCGGTGAAAAGACTTGTAGCAAAGCGACCACATGTTCTTTGGAGAGCACATACAACCACAAACAAAACCATCGGTGATTGTGCGTCACGAGGGTCTCAGATCGTGTCGGGGGCCGACGTAGAAAACGTGGTCGCGATGCGAGTGTGCTCCTCGCCATGCTGTCACCACCTCTCCATGTCCCGTCCCACTATCATCACTATTTCGCAGCACCTCTTACCATAATCCCTCTCACGTTAAGACAGCTGGCACTCCAGCAACACCCACATCGTCAGACTGATGCGCACACAAAGATGCATTACACACACACACACTAACTTTTTGGACTTCCAACAGTTCCAAATATCCAACAAACATTGCAGTGACATGCAGCTCTAAACTGTGCACTTAACAGAGGTCAGATGACGGAAAAAGCTCCTTGTTATTCAAGGAAGTAGGAAAGGTTTATTCAAATGAAAATAAAGTCCAGGAAACGAAATGAGATGTTTGTGAAGTTCAAACAACGAGAGCGAGTCGACCTCTAATCCCGCTGCCTCTTCCTTGGTGTCTGATATTGTCAATCATCGGCAAAATGAAATAAAAGTACAGAAACACACACTTAGGCTCACATTAATGTGTTTGGGATGAGATCATTCTTCACACCTATAAATAGCCCAATGTTTCAAAGCCAGCTCAACCCAATGTAAACACACCAGTGCGCTGCACGTCACTGATAAGGCAATTTGGGGAGGAGGGGAAAAAATAAAAAACATACCCTTTCTACTTGAGCAAAAATAACTCACTTCCGCTTGAGAAGAAGGGAACTTATTTGTTTGCTCTGATTGAGTTTGTGCTCAGTCAAACTTGAGTTCCAACTTTTGAGGCAGAACAAATATATGTGCCACATTGTGAGCGAGGGAGAGAGAGAAGGCAGTCATGGACAGAAGATAAGGAGGATGAGAGGAGAGGATCACGAGTGTGACCAGGTTGTGTGAATCCAGGATTTTCTCTAACTCTCCCCCAGCTGCACTGCACTTGAATGCAGCAGAGCCTCCGTGTCCTTATATCCCTCCAAATCCACACAAATGTCTTCATTCTCATCGAACAGTGAGCGACATTTTGACTCTGACGTGTATTTTCCGACGCATTTTCCCAACAATGATTCAAATCTTGGCATTCAACAGGTGACCTAAAGTGACTGTCATGGCTTAAATGTGAAATATGTTGATAATACGATGCATCTTTTTTTGTAAAACAGTCAATCCACTTATATCTGTATTGTTACAACAATAGTAATGTAATTTATAACATTTTTAAATATCTTTTGGGCTGTAAAATCTGTGCAATGAATGCCAAACCTTGTGGAATGAGGACAACAAAGAGTGGGAAGCAGCAACATTGATCACTCCAATAACAAACGCTTACCATTGTCTGTGGCCAGGAACGTGGCCTCATATATATTGTTCTTGACGTAGACAGACTCCCGATCGAGCATCGCCGTGGTTACGATCTGTCCGTTGGTTCTGTTGATGGACAACCACTTTGCCGGGTCGTTCAGCTTTGAATACCTAAAGACACACAAGGACAAATTGATAGAGGAGTCGGCGCCGGGCGCTTCCGTGTTTGCGAGCAATTGAAGATTTTCTCCTTATGCGTCCGTGCATGCAAAGATTGGCTGCACACACACACACACACACATACACACACACACACACACACATCCTGACCTTCACACAGTTTAATTCTTCATTGACTTCTCCTCCAGAGCCTGCAGCTTACAGTCAATTTCACCTCATTTTTCACTCCTGCGTACCAGGCATTGAAGTCAATTACCTCCATAGTTAAGCACGGCTGCAGCTGCCTCGGTGTGTGTTGCATGTGCACGTTCCAGGAAGTGTTTGCTTCATGTTGGAGAGGGCGAAGCGGCCCGGCAGGGTTATTTACACGCCTATTTTAGTGCTTGTATGTTTGCAAATGTCACAGTGTCTGCATGGGGAAGCCGTGCGTAGGGCGGAGGCGGGATGATGATAGGATCTTGGTACCGATCGTCAAACAGGAAACTGGGTGTGGTAGCAGGTGGAAACATCCCCCGGGATAAAGGGCAAGGAAGGAACAGGGGATCATCTCCGGGATTGAATTCCAATCTCGCTCTGATCTAACTCTTCTTGTTTCTCGCCGCTTTCGGGCTCGGTCCGCACTTTCAAGTCTATCAGATCTCGTGGCCTATGCCGCCTATTCATACATTTTCTTATCCCCCTCCCGCCTTCATCTTCCCATCCTCGTCTCATTCCCTTTGTGATGCAGAATTCATCGAGTGGCACCTTTCTCCCCCGTGAAAACACCATCTGTGGACATGTGACGCCGTGGCCCTGCACAACGAGGTTTCTCCATCAATCCGATTGCATTCACTGAATGTCATCCTGGGCAATAAAGCCATGTTATGTGGCAAACACGGCTTTTAAATCCATCGGAATTGAAATGGACTTGACCTTAACCTTGCTTTTTATATGTATTAAATTGCAGTGTACTTACCGCCAGTTTATTTATGTTTGATTAAATACTGCATGTACATTTACTCGCATTGGAGTAGAGTGGAAGCCTGGAAGGTGGCGGTAAGGAGGGTGCGGGGGAAGGGAGCGTAATCTCTCTCCTGCAGTGAGGGAGGTGGGATTTTCCCAGCAGGCAGTAGGCATGATCCCAGGCGTAGCGCAGTGCGGGGAAGGGGATCACAGGAATGACATTCCCACACTCTAGACGGTTTCACACAGGCTAGCCAAGCCCACCGCCACTAACTGGCGGACTGTGAAATCACCTCCAGGACTACAGTGAGTCCACCGCAGTGGGAGGGTGGGATGAAAGAGCGAGGGAATATGATCAGGAGTGGGTGGGAGGAGAAGGAGAGAGCGGGACAGGTGACATTCGGAAGAAGCAGCATGGCTGTATGATCTGGTTTTAATATCCTCATTAGGGCGGACTTGATACCGACTGCTATCAATTCTGTGACCATCTGCAACTCCATTGGCTCGGCCATGGCAAACTAACACTGCCTGTCTACTGAGAGAATGATCTCGTTGTGTTTTTTTTGTGTCTTTCCAGTGGAGGACAGACCAACTGCTCCACTTTTTACTGAGCATACGCAAATTAAAGGGTCAAGTCACCGAAATACCCAAAACATTGTTCCATATACACCCTGTATAATACAAAAAAATTAATAGTGAAATCACATTTTAGGCTTTCTTTTCAAGAGTTGGATGAGGAGATTGATAGCACACTCTATACCGTAAACGTCGGGTTACAAGCCGCTCCTACAGCCGGTCAGTGTCCCCGATGTAGCAAGCTAGCTAGCTGCTAGCGCTGCTGCTACTGCCCGCGTCCCCTCTGCCCAAGTCGGGTGTCGAACCTGGTCCTGCTACCTTCGGTGGTTTTCGGGGAGCTAACGGGGAAGTAACGAAGCGCTAGCAGGAGCCCCAGCTGGCTACAGCGGGGAGCTAACAGGGACACTGACCGAAGGTAGTAGCGGGGCTCGTAACCTGACGTTTACGGTATTTACCTTAAATATGAATCTTGGGTCAGCAGACAATTACCTTAGCATTACGATGGGGAGCAGGAGTGAAGTTTAAAGAATCTGCCTACAGCCCATTTAAAGGTAGATAATGAACTCGGCATACTGTATCCTGTTTATTTAATCCGTCCACAGACTGGAGCCTGGAGTCTGCTAATTGCCTGGCAGCCTCACAGTGACAAGACACTGGTGCAAACAGCTCGCCACATAACTCACCGTGAAACCACAACTTGCTGTTTTCACTTCACCTGACATGTTATGTGTTAATTAGCTTAAGAGGTGTTGGTACAATCAGTGGATTCTTTTTTCTTTTTTCTTTTCCTTCCTTGACAGAGCCAGGCCAGCCGTTTCCCCTTGCTTCCCAGTCTTTTTGCTAAGCTATGCTAATTGTATGCTGGCTCCATGCTTCATATTTAGTGTACAGACATGAGAGTGGAATCTATCTTCTAGTCCAACTTTCTGCTAGAACGTGCATAACTACATTTCCCTGAACTGAATGCCAAAAAATAGGAAAAGTATAGAATATAAAATACAAACCTTTTCTGTCCCGTGAGGCTCTCTGATGATAAAAGCCCAAACCCAAAAGTTCTGTTCACAAAGCAGAGAGCTCTGTCCACCACTTCACTTTAATTAAGTCTCCCAAGAAGCTTTTAGTGCATATGTAACAACCCCAAATGAATCAATGAAGTCCTGAATGAACAGTCTTTGCAGGGAAGCTAACTTCCAACTCCCTGAATAGACAACCCTCTGCGTTATGAGAGCCGGTACTTTAAGCCCCGTATGGACTTATATAGGTCCTTTTTTAGAAATTTATTTAAACTGTGTAAAACATTACAATAATCATGAACAAATATATTGATGCTACACATCAAATTAAACAAGAGAACCTGGGCTACAATAATTAGTCAGCCATTTCAACACAACTCAAACTAAAAATAATTATTAAATTAAAATAGTTATAATTTTGTCACGAGTCAGCCCACTCTGCATGTTTCCGGAACTAGCAGCCGAAAAAGACAAATATCACCGAGATACGAACCAAAGAACACAGCAACATAAATCTCTGAGTCAGCAAATTTTGAAACTTTTTTTTATTTTATTTTTTTAATGCATTTCCCCCAGTAAATCCACACTGATACAAGTTTATTGAACATCATAAGTCATATGAAAGTGAAATATAAGGTTTGCTACAAGAAAAAATTCAAATGTCACAGATGCGCGAAAATATGCGCAAATGTGCCGAAATGCAAATTTTGGAAACCTCGCCTGAATTCTCTCTGTACTTTACCTTATCTGACTTTGTTCTGCTTCACTTTTTCAAGTGAAAACAGTGCAGAGAGACTGTTCACATATTGTGCTATGATTTGGGAGAGCTTCAGGGCTTAGTGAAGCATCATTTCAAGGAGATAATCATCCTGAAAGTGCTTTTTTCTATAGGCGGACCTGAAACTTCTATTTGTTCTGTGTTTCAATCTTTATTTACTCTTAGCCAGCAACATATATACTAATATTTACACATCTGACCAAAAGCTCACAAGGGTTGCCTTTATTATAACACCAAAATGATTCAAATAGCCCTTATGGTTGCAGAGATACACCCTTTTTAGTTTGGGTATGCTATTTCGAGCTAAACCCTAAAAAATGCCTTGGTGCTTAACGGGGCTTAACGGGTTATTAAACTCCAGAAAAGTTAAGGTCAGAACAAACAGTAATTTTCGCTTCCTTCACTTTTATCCGATAGCACTGTGGGAATGATGGCGCTACTCCGGCCAGAATTATGATTATACAAATCCCACTGTTTTTGTTTACACGTCCCTACTGTCAACAATGTCACTGTGGACAATTGCACAGTCCCCATCGCTAACTTTTAATGAAGTGCTTTGCCAATTTGCCGAAGGTAAACAGTACATCCTTACTCTAGTACTCCTCTCGAATAAAAATGAATCTGGTTTAAATGTTATATTTTGTGTGAAAGTTTAATTATTCCTTTCCCGTGGCTTATTTCCAATTCTTTCCTGAGCTCTCCGGCACCTGAAGGTTTCTCTCATTTGGGACTTGGTTGGTGTGCGAGTGCGGCCGGATGTGTGATTAGGCATGGCGGGTTAGTGATCTCAGCAAGCAGCGGAGAGAGGTATGACATTTATTTTTCAAACCCCTGACCCTGAGGATGAAAAATGCATGTCTCGAGCTTAGCCAAGGCGGTTTGGGTAATCACTTATGCCAGTGTCTCCAGTTCCACGTCTCGACCTCACTGGCCGGGTGTCTGCCAGGTGATGCATGATGCCTCACTCTCCTCACTCTCCCTCCTCGTCTCCCTGTCCACATCGCCTCCCCCCGAATCCCAACAGCCCACTGCCAGTCTGTCCCTGTGTTGATGAGCGCCTCTCAAGTTCAAACCTTGACCCCGGAGTCAGCTCGCCATCCTCGGGTTCTTTCCTCCATCCCTCCACCATCCCTGAGGTCTTTTTTTTCCCTTCTTCTTCACTTTTCGACTTTTACCGCACCCTCTAAATCTTCTCCTTGTCACTCTTCTCTTTATGTGTCTCCAGCATCCATTTACAAAGACATACAGCTCTTTGTCAAATGCAAAGACATGCGCCATAAATTACATGTAGCTCAGACTGCGGTGTCATATCCAAACGTCTCCCCCATGCAAACTGACACGTCAGCAAACTATTTGATTGATGGGGCTCTGATGTATGCACGCTGAGATCAGCTCTGTGCAATACTAGTTTGAAAGAGGAATAAGGTGCACAGGGTTTAAGCTGATTGGCAAGAACGAGTCCCTGAATTTCCTTTTCTTCAGAATAATGAGAATTCGAGAGGCGGACCGAACAGCTGTGATTAGGGTCCTTGCATAACAGTCTGGGGAAGATACCTTATATGGTACCGGTGTAAAGCAGGGGGATTGATAGATATCCTATCCAGATGGGTCTAAATGAATGAGGTGGTGGATTTGCCATCTCTACACAGTCCTGCTTCCTCGCCTGCTGAGAGCAGAGGAAGGAGATTTGGTTCGTGTTTGTGTTAAGGAGACCGTGACAGACCACAGCGTGCTCGTGAATGGCAAACTCATTTCCGAGGCGTAAAGCCGTGCAGTCTTGCCCAGGTCATGGGAAACACAACTGGGAGGAAACCAAAGAGGTCACAGTGAATTCAACAGGGAGAGAGAGGATACGAGAGAGAGAGAGCGAGAGAGAGAGAGTGAGAGAGAGAGCCCAGCTGGCGACTTTGGCATCTTCCTAAATTATAACATACACCCAATTTACTCTCATTTGCTGTGAAATTAGCTGGTAAATTTGTTCAGATCTTTTCCCAAGAGCAAATGGGAAGGACGGGGCTGCTGGAGTGTGAGCGGGTCGTGGAGGGAGGTGCTTATTAATGCCACAGGCCTGCTATCAACTCAATTGCAGCGCCGCGCCGGTCACACATTACACCGACACAAGCACTATAATCTGAGGACATTCTACATGTGACCACGAGTGGAAACGCACCTAATCTAAAGCTCTTTCTCTTTGAAACATCGTTTACGGAGCAATGTGTACGCAATAGATTACCTCCACGTTTGGAAAAAAAGAAAAGGCCCCAATGCCGTCAACTGCTACTGTCAAGCTGACAGCAGGACGGAGGAAAGGCCTGCTGGTCATTTAAAGGTTGGTTTACATTTAAAATCCAGAGAGGCTTAGCGCAGAGAAAGAACACTGCAGGTGGACATAATGCTGTGTCAGGCGTTTGGTCTCGAGCCAGCTGTTCTCTTTATTCTCCCCCCTCTCTCTCGCTCTCTCTATCTTGCTGCCTATGTGTGTGTGTGTGTGTGTGTGTGTGTGTGTGTGTGTGTGTGTGTGTGTGTATATGTGTGCACCTGCATGTATGCGCTCATGAAATCTACAGAATGCACACGCTTCTGATTACCCCAGAGGCGTTTGCTCCCTATTAACCTCACCCTCCTCACTAAGAGTTCTCTGGTGGCTCATAAACCTCCCACAGTAAGACTTTGAGAGATTGGAGATGCCAAAATACAGTCCCCTTGTTGAACTTTGACCCCTAACTACTGACATGGAACCTATCCAAGAGTCTTTTTAGCTTGCTGTTAGTGCATATGGAGGGATTTTTGGCCAGTCCTGCACTTACAATGCAGCTTGCCAGACTTCAATCAGGCTGTACTTTTCTGGGTCCAGAGACCATCCATATGTAATGCATATGGACCAGAAGAACTTTAAACTAATGGCATGCTATTAAAATGTCAGAATCAGCCCAATCAGGGTTACAATGCTGTACTCTGATTGTATGTTACAGTCACTCAGTACCTGATTGTTTGCTGCATCTGTAGTCGGTCGGGATCGGCAGCAGAGAAGGTCGTCAGGCTGGTGCCGGCCGGGACGCCCTCCTCAAAGCGGATGTGTTTGGGGTTGGTGGGGAAGTAAGGGGATTCGTTGACGTCCTGGACGGAAATGGTGACCCCCGCCGTGGACTGGAGCGAGGACTGGATGCCACTGGCGAGGTGGGCCTGGTTGGACACCATCACCGTCAGCATGAAGGCACGGTTCATCTCAAAGTCTACTGGCTGGAGGAAGCAAGGAAGGAAGGAAGGATGAGAATGACAGAAGAGGAAGTGAAACTGAATTCAAGCAGATTCAACATTATTCAATTCTTAAAAGGAGCAAAGGGTGCATTTGGATTGCCTCTAAATGGCTCTCAACATGGCGGATGCCTGCTGGTGGCTCATTGGTCACAGTGATAACACAAAGTGCTCAGGTAGACATTACTCCTCTTCATCTTTACAGAGCAAATAGTGGTTTGCTACTAAATGTACGCTCAGAATGTAAAATATAGATGCTTTAATGAAACCCTGCACAGTGTAAATCAGCAATATTATACCAATACCCTCCATGGTCATATATAACACTAGAATAATTATATATTTGCTTTATTGCTGGTATTTCACTTGGTCACTTTGACATATTTTATGAGACTTTAATGTGAAAATGTACAGTGTCCAATATAACTAACACATTGAAATCCAGTTCAGAGAAATGAATAACCGACTCCATGATAACATGGATATTATAAACTAGATCTATATGGTATTTATTGCAGTGTTTTTGACTTTATGTATCAAGTTCCCTATTACACATCTTACTTTTTCAGTGGAAAAATAGGTGTCTTTACTTTTTTAGAAAAAAATGAATGCATTCTTTACTTTAAAACTTTAGTCTTTTATATGGATTTACAGGTATAGAAACTAATAATAAAAAATATTATCTTCTTGATTATTACTATTATTTTTAGTATCATTATCCCTATTACTTTTTATGAGCACATCATGTCATGTATTTAAGTACGATACACTGATACTAGTGTGAACCCTTTTAATATTTCTCTTTTGTGGCTGGGGAATATGTGTTGTTGATGATAAAGGAAATGATAAATGACCAGATGTCGTGTCAAGTGTTCCCCTGATGAAATGGACCTCCTATATTTTCTCTCAACTACTAACCAACACACACACACACACACACACACACACACACACACACACACACACACACACACACACACACACGTAGAAGGGCTTAGACTATTCATAGGGTGCTGTCATGGCTCAGCCATTTGAGCATGTGTGTGTGCGTGTGTGTGTGTGTGTGTGTGTGTGTGTGTGTATATGTGTGTATATGTGTACTCTACAGGGGCTTTTACCGGCTGAGCCTAAACCAAAGTGACAGTTCCGAGCTTTCCTAATGAAGACTACACGATCAGGTTCAAATGACAACAACAACAAGCAAGGAGAGAGAGAGAGAGAAAAAAAAAAAGAGAACAAATACGGTGCTTGCCGGTCCTGCCGGCACATTTTCTAAACAGGCGGGTGATGATTACCGCTGCACGCCTCGCGTCTGCCGTGTTTGATGGTGATGTTAATGACTTTGAGCACATCTGTATGTTGCATTGAGTGTTATCAGTGGACAGCTCTGATATAAAAAATAAATAAAAAAAGCATTCTTAATCAGGCAGTGTGGTTGACAAGGGCACGCAAGAATTAATGTGTTTGTGTGTGTGTATCTACGTAGATACGAGCAGGTGTGTGTGTTTGTGTGTGAGCCCGTTGGTGCACCGGGAACCCATTTGCAGACAAACCCACGGTCAAGGCTGTTTGATCTGCAGCCTGTGGTATTCAGAGCACAGGGGTGGGGTCTAGCTGTAGGCTAACTAAAACATGCACACACACCCGAACACACACGTCCTGGGGGGAAGCCAGCGGGGGCGAGAGGTCAACAACACTGCTTCCATCTTTTGCCCATGAGCCTTCCATTTTCTTTGTATCGCTTCACTCGTTCCTTCTCTTTCCCGTCTTACTTAATTTGTTCTCCCCCGCCCTCCCTCCCTGTCTCCTCACCTCTAGACCCCCCATTGTGATCCATCCTCCCTGCATCTCTCAATCCTCTGGAAATCTGTCTCCGCCTCGCTTCCCTCCTCCCTCTCCATTTCCGCGTTTATCATAAGCTGCGATTTACATATTCTAATGACTCGTTGGAACCAAGCGGCTCTGTATTTGAGTCTTTTTTTTTTATACGCGTGCTTGTTTGTCGACCGGCTCTATTACCGCGCGGCAAAAAAATGAAGAACGCGTCTCGTAAACTCCCCGGAGAGCCGCGTAAATGTGTGACACGTCCTGGTTAAGACCTCAGCCCTTGTTTACAGAGGAGCCCAGGTCCCTCCTGGGGAGAGTGACGCATTCCTTCGGTGACAGTGTGATGCGATGCCTCTGTACTCGCAGTATAGGAGCATCGAGGTACAGCAGCTCCTTCCTATGGCTTCTTGACTTTACCTATATTGAGTCTGATGTGAACCGTTCCAGCTTCCTTCTCCCGGAGCGAGCCGAAGCCCCCTCTGTTTACTTGCGGAGACAGTCTATTCCTCATTTCTTCCCAGGGGGTGTCCTGTCTCTTATTTCATGATTTTCTGATAACCTCCCATGGGTCTCCATGGAGGCTCACGGCTCGGGCTGCCTGCTGAATTTTACATCAGGGAGTGAGAGGAATGGATTATAAAAGGCAGTCATCTAGAGATAATGAAGAGAAGCAAAATGCCAATGCTCATTGCTCATGGTGCTGTGGGAATTGCAGGGCGATGCTCTTGCTGTTTTCTTTTTTTTTAAAACATTATTGTAGGAAGCGGGGTGTGATTTGCGGGAGTCGGATGCACGGGGAGAATACCCACGGGTCCCCAGGGTCAAGAGCATAAACAAGATGGTACAAAACACACGCGACACGATAAGCACATTTATAGTGAGCCACTCATGGATGAGCACAGAAATACAAGCGCTGAAGGCCACTCAACAGGACACATCTACACATTTACATACATAAACACAATACGAGCCGAATGAGCGCACAGATTTCCATTCTGTCGTCTATTCCCTTTTTTTTTATTTCGTTTCCCGAACGGGTTATCGCCCTCAGGACAATCTGCGTCTGAGAGGTTGAACACTAACACAGCAGGTTGTTACAAGACATGGTTTTGTTGTTGGTGTCATTTACCACAGCAGCGGGAACATTATGAGTGTATAAAAAACGTCGTCTTTGTAATTGAGAAATCAATACCTAATTTGCTACAGCAGTTTTACCAGCCATTGTGTTTAAGTCTGTGTGTGAGTGTACGGGCTTGTTTTCTGAAGGGCGCAGCAGCCTCCAATCCCTCATTTGGACATAAGGGGGCATGTGAAAGGCAAAAAGATCCCGGCCTGTTCCGCATTTAACTTCGTGGTCTATTATTATTGCTTGTGTTTAAACCAGAGGGGATATGACGGGGGGAACAGAAAAAGAGGGCGACACTGGGTACCAAGATGAGCATGTCCGGATACGGCCGCCGCCTTACCTTCACCACGGTGACCATGCCGTCGTTGCTGACCGGGTCAGTGCGGATGGTGAAGTGCCCCGACGAGTCTCCGCTGATGATCCGGTAGATGGCGTTCCAGTTGGGCGAGTGCGGTTGGTCGGCGTCTATCACCGTGAGATTGGCCACCACGACGTCCACTCGGTTCTCGGGGACCTCGCCGGAAAACTGCAGAAAGTAGAAGAAAATAATAAAACCGTGTGATCTTTATTGAGACGGTCGCTGAGGTCCATTGGGATCCATTGAGCCGTTTGAGTGTGGCAATCTCTCATTTTTTTGGAGTCGGCCCTCAAGTTTTCAGGTAGAGTAAGTTTAATGATTTCGTTTTTTTTCCCCCACAGCCGAGTAGTAAACAAGCAGTAAACAGTCGCACACCAGGAAGCACATGCACACAAGGGCGTTGTTCCAGTTTCAGTGTTCTTGCTGATTTTTTTACGCGTTCCCAGTGCCCATTCTTGACGAGCATCGTCAGCAGCGTGACAAAGGACGAGAGAGCGGCTGAACAGAAAGGAGGGTTAAAACAGCTGTTTGAGTGTATACGAGTGGCTTTTAGTTGTTCCCCATTGCTGTGCAAACACATGTGCTTTGTCCTGATAAGCCTGATGAGAAGTGAGCCGCTGTCTGTCATATGTCTGTTATGGTGGGGCTTGATCAAAGCTGCACAGGCTCAGGGGATAAAGCCCACAAAGACGAACCAACAACAGCAACGACTGCGGCAATATAAAAAAACACTATTTCACCGCGGCGCCCAACCTACACGGACAACCCGTCAACTCTCCAGCAATTACGCGGGGGTCAGAAGGTGAGCGCGTCGTCGCCTCATGCGGAGGAGGCAACAGGCGTGTGGCATCACACGGTTACCGTGTCAACACGGGTAACAGGCGTGGAAGAGCCGCTGAGCCGCTTATGCGAGTGTAGGATATCAAAGAGCAAAGCCCCAGACCAAACACTCCAACAGACCATAATACCCTGCCTGGCAACCCGCGCATCACCCAGCAAACAGCCGACAGCAGCGGGCAGATTAGGGGGCTGCGTCAGGAGAGCTGCTCAGAGACTCAATGACATTCTTCAGACAACAGACATGTCCGGGTGGCCATGATGCGCTGCCTCCATTGGATGAGTAGGCAGGCTGTCGTATGTTAAGAGGGAGTGTGTGTGTGTGTATGCGTGTGTGTGTGTGTGCGTGTGTGCGCTTGAGCGGTTTATTACTGCGGTTTGGTTCAGGGACTCCCCCATGCCAATTCAATGAAATACAACTTCAGAGATGGCTCTTGAGCTCCTGAGGGCCCTTGAGCATCTTCTCTCTCCGCACACAGTAATAAGCAAAGGATGGGAGACTTTGAAGGGTCAACCGCAGCTCTTATTCTACCCCACAGTTTAGGATGTCTTTCTCTCATTAGCTCTTTATAAGGTGGGTGGAGTTACAAGCGTCCAGAGCAACGAGTTATAATAGTCTTATTCTTCCCGTAGGAAATCTTACATGGTACGCCAGCTTTTTAATTCCCCCTAACATCAGTACAATCACTTAGCAAATTAATTTCAGACATTTCACTGCAAGTAACAGTGGAACTTACAAGGCTGTGTAACTACCAACTTCCCCAGCAGAACGGTAAGCACCCTCAAATCACTGACATTAAATCAACTGTGATATTAGATTGCAACGGTGAAGAGTTCAGAACATGCTTTCAACTTTGCAGCTTCAAACACCGACACAGGTTGCATTTTTAGAGGCGATGTTAAAAATGAAGAATAGGTTTTTGTCTCAGAGCCAGCTACTATATTCAGCTTTAATGAGCGGTTGTTCTATTTTCTTTAAGACTCCCCATCTTTTATCCGAGTGAGAACGCCGAGCTTTGACGTCTGGTAGCGTCGTCGTCCAAAAAAGGATTGTGATTCAACGTGTGCAATTTTGAACGGAGAGCATTTCAGTCTGTCATGGAAAGAAAAAACCTCTGGGTTGGTCTCTTTCTTTCACTCTCAATGATTTATTAGCCGAATGCCGTATTGTATTGCAGCGTATACTGCGGAGGGGTTTGTTTTGACAGGGGATTGACGTATGACTGCGATGTCTTTCAGCAGAGACTTTCCCCTGATCAGGTAGTTGTTTCTTTCTGTGGTACTGTATCTTGTCCCCAACTGCCAGAGGGACACGCTTTGATTGTGATTGGCACAGAGTGCACTTGGCTTTCTCGCAGCACTTGACAAAACACCTCTTGCCAACACTCTCACCCTTCTGTCATTATTTTGGCAGCGGGCAAAGACTGAAAGAGGCAATGGGAGGAGGGAGGAGAGAGAGCGAGAGGAGGAGTAACAGGGAACTTCATCATAGGGACATTGTGGAGAGGATCCTGAAGGAAGTCCTGCATATGAGATGCTCCTGACTGCATGAGTGTGAGTCTCCCTACAACCCCCCCCCCCCCCTCTACACACACCTGTGTGAGGCCTAAACAAAAGAGATGAGTAACATTTTTCATTTCATCCCATCTATCTGCATCACAGAAATAATGCAAAACATGTCTGCAGCCTTCACATCCGTACACATGCGCCACCCTCTGCCCGCCTTGAAAAATAGGGCAGCCTCTGATAGGCGTGATGAAATATTAATCATCGGCATTAAAGACAAAATTCCCCAAACTTTATATTTCTGGGACACGTTGAAAGATCTATGGGGTTTATTGCAAACACTAAATATTTGCATAATGGCCTGCATTCTCAACAAAATGGCTTTTATGCTTCCCCGCCACTAAAATGGGTGATTGATGAAGGGCGTGGGTGGAGGTGCTCTGCTCATCGTGGCTCCAAAACCTCCACTAAAGTTGATCATCAATATCCATGATCGTATTAACTTCGCTCCGTGGCGATGATGGAAATGCACTTAAACATGGTGGAAGTACAGTTAGGGAATATCAATCCATTGCTAGCCACTATTATCAATACCGCCACCATGAGTAGAGCATCTTAAATCAGAGGCGGATGCCGAGTCAGGAAGGGCCTTTGATTTACAGCGGGGCATATCTGTGCTTTATCACTGTGGAAAATAGCTCCGGTGACCAAATCATCCCTCATCCCCTCTCCTCGCCCCATTGTTCTCTCATCCCTTTTTGTCTTGGAGTCTACATGGTGGTCCGCTCATCAACTCCCCATCCCTCTTTCCTCTCCCCTCGCTCCCACCGTCTCCTCCGCGTCGGCCATTTTCTTTCCCTGCTGCGTGTGATGCCGCAGCTTCTCTGATGAGCTGTATGGTTTGACACATGCTAACCGCCAGCGCTAACTCATCATCAGAAGGGTCTTAATAGCCCCCAGGGCAAATGCTAATGCTAACTCCTCCGCCGCCTGCCGCCACCTCAAAGAGCTGCGCGTATGCTGTCGTGCCGATGCCGTCGCAGTCGCAGAGCTAAGCACCTAATCTTGCCACTGATGCAACTTAGGAAGCCAAACGGACACCGAGAGAGAGTTCTCTTCATAACGTGAAGCTAAACAAATGCATGTCCCTGCCACATGGTGAATTTAATTAAAAACCATGCAAATATCGGCCCATAATTGAGCTGCCGCCTCACATATGAACTGCACATCACGCAGCACTGAAACAACTGACCAGTTAAGATTGAGTTCAAAAGAGAGTGGGAGAAGTGAAAGTCAACTTCTTACCAACACGAAATCTCCCGCTGCACTCATTAACGTTGTGATGATGACTTTTAAGTTTTACCTCGCTCGCGATAATTACCTTCCGTGATGTAATCATCATTTTAAATATCACTACTCTGACAACAGTCATTACCGATTTGCTGGCTCTAGTTCTCTTGCTGATGAAAGTCAATGGTATGGATTAGTATGTGTGTGCGCAGCCATCCTCGCGCTTCATAGCCCTCCTTCACCGTCCTTGTGTAAATCTTCCTTTGTAACGACATAACAGCGTTGTCGTCATTTCCTTTCTCCTTTCCTCATTCCATCCCTCCCTCCCTTTTCATTCTCCTTTCCATCTCTTCCTCCATCTCTTTCTTCTTGAATGTCTGTCTCTCTTCAGCCTTTTTTTTTATTTCCTTTTTCCTCAACCACACTAATCATTTCCACCCTCTTCTCCTCTCTGAACCCCGAACCCTCTCCTCCTCCCAAATTGATGCCCTCTCCCCACTTTTTGCAGCAACTCACGGTTCTGGAGGTCAGCATGGGAGGGTTGTCGTTGATGTCCGTGACAGTGATGATGGCGGTGGCTGTGTTGGAAAGGCCAAAGTTCAGGTTGCCCTCCATGTCCGTGGCCTGCACGATGATGGTGTACTGGGACACTTTCTGTGAAAGAGGAAGGAATACAGAGAAGAAGAAAAAAAAACACAGTGTGCAGTTATTCATCTGCAAAAAGCTTTTTCTTCCTACAGTCTGGAGCAACATCCACAGAGTGTGATTCCCAGAGGAGGGTTCTGTTCTATAGTAGCTGTCCATGCTCTTATTTGAAACACAGAATCACAAGGGTGAAGGCTTTCATTCGGCTGAGTTGAAACCTCCTCGGCGGAACGTATCCAGACTTCACACCGTCTGAAGGCTGCAGAGTGAAGCCTCCCCGCGGGTATGTCATCAAAGACGTTACTTATTCAGCGCCACTGATGGACAGATGTGAAGACAATGATCCAACTGACAGAGATTAATAGACTATCTATGGAGCAATCATACGAGGGAATGATAAATGCCATTCCTCCCTTTGAAATGACACAGTGTCACTTCACAAGAAGCTGAAATATGGTTCTCTTATTTGTATTTCTGTACGAGGGTGCACTCCTCCTCTTTGCCAGCATCCCGTCTCTTCTGCTGTCCCACGGTGCAGTTAATGGGCTGCAGGAAGGATGGAGCCCGGGAGCCGACTGTCTGGGTAATGTGTCTCTTCACTGAGATTCCCAATTACATTCCCAGTGTCTCTCTCACCTGCTAATTACCGAGTAAATATCCCAATTAGGCCAGGACGCCACATCAGGCGGATTAGACAGCTCCTCTCAGCTCCTCTCATCTCGATGCTCGACGAGATGCTGAACTCCAACCTTGTACACACACTCTCATTAACACCCGTACGCACACACACACACACCTCTCTTTCTCCATTTATTGTTCAGCGGCAGCGCTTGGCTGACTGTCCCATCAGCCAGTGTACAGCATGTACACAACACTCTCACTAATTAGACAAGGGAGTAATTATGTAGAGCTCCTCTGAACCTCTCAGCATTGCAACACCGCAGCATGCACAGCTTCCTCTGGAGGACTGAGGTCTGTTACTGTCAACAAGCCCTTATAAGGCCACAGCAGACCAGTGGAAACCTTTAGAAGAGAATCAGTGTGGGAGTTTATAAAGGAAGGGAAGAAAACATTTCAAAAGTGAAGAACAGAGGAGAAGATAAGAGACAGCAGGGGATGCAGCCAATGCGCAAGGGAGGAGGACTACCAAAAATAGATGCCTGTGTTTTTTTTTTTGTAGCACCTAACGCCTCCAACACCCTGGCCCAAGAAGGGAAGGGAGAAGCAGAAAGTTTCAAAGTTTCAAAAGGGCCAAAGTGCTGACTAAAAGTGGACCAGGGAAGCACCGCAGTGTGCTGTGTAGCAGCTTTTTGTGAAGTGTATGTACAATAGACAACTTCTTTTCTTTTCCTTTTTTTCTTCCTGCAAGGTTTGAGACTTCTTATCTGCTGTATAAGAAAATAAACCTGCAGGAAAACAGAAGCATGCATTTGTATGCTACAGAAAAATAATGTTTAAGTGCGCACCCATGATGGTATTCATAAAATGCATAAACAAATGTATGTGTGGGACAGAGACATAGATGCATGTACTGGTCTCTATGCATGATACATGCAACTATTTTTCCACATTTGCGGGCTCTTTTTAGTTTTAGTCAATGAGAGTTAAGGCATTTTTTGGAAAGTGAAGACATGGCTGGTCCTCACTTCTTTATAAGGCCATTTAAGGAAACCTACTTGAACGAAGAGTAACATAAAGTCATGATGAATTAAAGTAAATGGGGCTGCATTTAACAACAGCAAAACTATATATAGCAAAACATATCAAGGAGGAGGTATAATCCACGTCTCATCTATCCAGTCGTATGATCATTACTTCCCAAACACGTGCATCTTCTCTAAAACCGTACTATTAAAACACGTCTGCATAACAACAGTCTCAGTTTCAAAGAGTAAAGTTTTAGCAAAGAAATGTGTTTGGAAAGTAGGGAGAGCGTACGGCTGCATAAATGAGACTTGGATCACACTCCTGGAGTTGTGTGAGGGTTTATATACAGATGTCGATGTCTTGATATAGTTCAGCTTTTATGACCCCCCCACACACACTTTCCTCAATTCATCAAAACCTCTCTCCGTTTTTTGATTCTCCGTTCACCGGAGGCATGTGAGAAAAACTGATTTCTCTTCCAGACTTCAAGGTAACACGATGTTGAGTCATCTATATACAAATGGTCATATTGTTGTTGAAGTATTCCTTAGGTAGAATAATGTTTGGGTTAAGATTAGCTTCTGGGTTTGGGGTTAGCATGTGGTTGCGATGGTTTAAGGGCCTAAAGGGTCTCTTCCCCTCACCCCATCCTATTTACAGATTGCAATGTGGATATGTTATCTGGATAATGTCATGTGACCGTGGACGTTTGCATTTACATCTGGTATTATTAAACATTCTCGTTATCTCGACCCGCATTGTGCTCGCGGATTTGTCCCCAAACATGGAGCGCCGAAGGAAGCAATGCAGCGCCGTGGGCTCGACTTATCGTTCCATTGCCACGGGAAAAGATAAATGAACTGCCCTTATATAGCGCTTATCTACCTTTAAAGCCAGCACTTTACAATTGTCCTTGCATTCACCCACTCATACTCACACACCTCTGGATGCCATGCCATGCTAGGCGCTGGCCTTCCAAGCACCAAACCCAAGGACACATGTGGACAGAAAGTTCCCAAAGCCTCCGGGACGTCTTCCAATAACTTGTTTTGTTTGAGTAACAGTCCAATAACCAAATACATTCAATTAAAAATGTATACCGTAAAACAGAGAAAAGCAGATGATCCTCACATGTTGATAGGGCAGTGTTCGCCCCTCCCTCACCTTTGAGTAAGGCTCTTAACCCAAATCAGCCCCATTAGAGCTTCTCAGGCCAACCCATAACAGTTAAATTGCCCTGGGTGTCTTCAAGGTGTGGATGTGTATAACCCAGGGACGTGTGTGTGTGTGTGCAAGGTGAGGGCTCTCAGTGATACTTCAGCGGGTAAATAAGGATACTAAAAAGTCAAGGGCTTTGCATGAATGATGTCTAAATGGGGTCCTCACAAGTGTAGTAGCACGGACATGCCTGTGTGCGCATGTGTGTGTGTGTGTGTATTCGTGGATCGGAGTTTTAATCGTACATTAGGGGTGACTGGCTGGATTAGCATCATAGAGCATAAAACAGAGTAAAAATAAGCAGCAGATCAGCGGAGACATTTTTACTGCGTGTTCCACTTATACCTCTCTCTGCCTCCTTCTGGCACCCGCACGCCTCAACCCCCTTCTCTGTCTCCATCACCTTATTTCATTGCCAAATTCACACTCACTTCCTCCCAACTCATTGTAATACCCCGTCTGCCCAGCTCGCTTTTTGTTCTATTGCTCCCTTCAGTCCTCTGTTGCCCCCCCGCCTTCAATTGCCTGTGTTTTATAGAGTGTAGATGTGATTATATGGGCTTCTGTGTTTGTCTGACAGGTGTCAAGGGCATTCCATCTCAGATATTTCCACTTTATCTTTCCCGCACAAGCTCATACTGTACACACAGACAAACCCACACACAACACAACATGAGCAGTCCACTGCTGCGTGATGTGTTGTTAATAGGTCTGTCACTGGTGACGGTTTGGGAGGATGATCTGTCTCAGAGAATTCTTTGCAGAGTTGTCACTGACACCTCCATGTCGCGAGAATAAACACATTGGGATCTTGTCACAACTTTTATAGCTCCATAAACAAGGTGATTGCAGAAGAAGGCAATTTACTGTATAAAAAGATAAATGTGTGTGTGTGTCTGGAGACAAATGGCGAGACATCATTTGCAAGTCACATCTCAGAGTGTCATCAGAGTAAACGATGCTGCGAAGGCCTGTGCGCCGAAAACAAAGATGAAGGTGTATCATTTGGCCGGTTTTAGTTCAATCAGACTGTGTGGACACGACTTTTATCTCTGCCACACACACGTTGTAGAGAGAGAGAGATAGAGAGAGAGAGAGAGAGAGAGAGAGAAGACCAACCTCTCGATCGAGGCCAGGCGCCACAGTCACAATGTCTCCCGTCTCGCTGTTGATGGTGAACATGTTGGGGATGGGGCTGTGCGGCGTCTGGGACAGGATTCGATAGCGCACCATCCCGTTGGCCGTGGTGTTGTCGTCGCCGTCGAACGCCGACACGTGCATCACATACGTTCCTGAAGGAGGAAGTCATATTTATCAACACATATTGATGGCCAGAGTGCAAAACCTCCTATCTGCAAAACGATCCAGGAAAAGTGCGGGAAACCTCAAATCTGCACTTAGTTTTTTGTATTTTTTGGGGGTATTTTTTATTATGTATTGGGAATCCTTAACAAATAGCATCCTGCAGGAATACAACACATTTTTTTTTTTATTCTCACAAAAGTGCATCTTTTACTCGTACTCAGTGAAATGCAGTCTGGGTTTTTGCTACTTGGTGGTCAGTAGCAATGTGTAGCTAATGCTAGCTACCTCTATACATGCTTATACATGCTGTGTACCTGACATTCCTAAATCAGTTCCCTGACTTCATGCCTCACCTCTATGTTACTGAATGCTTCAACATTTCAATGGTTTTATGACACAAAAGTAAAACATGCAGTTGAAGATTGCCTCTTCCGTCCGCATTGTCTGCAGTTCAGAGTGTCGTCTAACTAATTTTTTTTATAAATACATAATTGTTTCCTCGAAATATATTGCTCACTTTGCACCGTTGATTATTTTTGTGCTATTGTGTTTTTTTTTTGATTGGATCGCTTAAAGTGAAACAAAAGAGGTAGACGCCGCGAAATGCTCAATTTGCTGCTCTGCTTAATCAACCCTTCCACAAACAGATGTTAACGACAGATACAGTATTGATAATAATCACACCGATATTCACGTTCACGTGTACATAAACATGCATAATAAACCACCTGGATGTTCCATAGCAGTTTGTTAACACCTGCTTTAATGTGAATGGATCTTTACAGATTAAAGTCGGCAGGAACACGTTGCACACCTGTTCTGTGAATAATAAAGACTCCGACAACTACAAGCAAGCACAAATACACAGTATGCTCAGATATAGGCGTGTTCAGATTTTATGACCTCGCAGCATATTTTGCATGCACATCGAACAGGCTGCAAATAAAATGTCTCCCATTTCTTCTAAATAGAAAGCTCTATTAAGTAGATTTTGGTGACAGATATTGTGAATCACATTGTTTTGATGCTGATAAAGTAATACATTGTTATAGATTTGATCACCCTTTGTCTACATTCATTGAACAGTTTGAAACCTGTGATTGATAATATAGTAGACAGTAATACAGACGTATAGTATGAAGCTGACTCAGTTCTGCTGGAGAGAATACACGCCACTATCCGTCCATGAATGCTCCACTTGTTTGCTGCCTCCAAAACACTCGTATAACTCTGTGGGATCACTGCCTGTCACCCACAATCTCTCCATCTCTCTCTCTCCCCCTCTGTCTCCCCCCCCTCTCTCTCTCCCTCTCTTGCAGCCGATTCTAATTGCCAGAGATAGTGATATCATGCCAGTGACAGCCCCTGTCCGAGGATAATTGTAACCGCAGCTCCCATTTCAAACTTCATTACATTTCAAAGCAACATTTGTCAATGACTCGGCCACAGGGAGCACTCTAAAGGCCTCTCAGCGAGACGAAAAAGCCGTCAGGAACAGAGGGAGGGAGAGGGAGAGAGAAATAGAGGACAGACTCCATATTTGGTTTGATTCCAAGTGGAGTGACTCGCAGTCCTCCACCCATCGCCTTTTTTTCTTCTTCTTCTAGAGATGGAGGGATAGAGGAGAAGGAGATGAAGAATCACAATGTGTCACACATCGCCGGGGTAATTTCATTAAGCTGCACTCTTAGGGGGTTTAATGTGGACCCTTTGTACAGGCGTCCTAAGCTGTGCCTGACAGGATTAGGTCTCCATAATGACTCTTTAATTTGCAAACTAATTCAAGTCTGTAATTGGCCTTGCATTGAAACCACTGGAGCTCTAAACTCTGAAACTCTCCTCTTTTTATGATTATTGTTCAGCTGAATGTCATGCATGCCACAGAGACTTGTCTGCTGAGTGGGGCAACGCCGCGGGGGACGGGACAGCGGCAGAGAGCGAAATAAAAGAGAAAGAAAGAAAAAGGAAATGGGAACCTGAACGCCTCCTGAGATCACCTCTGGAGCCATAAAATCTGGCTCATCAGGCTCTCACACACAAACACACACCGCCATGCCCACAGAGAGCTCATCTCCCAGATTCTTCCGTTCGGAGGTTAGCCATAAAATGACCCAGTGGTGCTACAGCGTGGTACATTTAATCCTCAATCTCCTCTCCAGCCTGAGCACCCTCTTTGGTTTATGGCCGCTGCTGCAGCCGGCTCAATGGAAAAGCCACCGTGGGAGACGGATTCTTCCTCTCTCTGCTAAATCAAGGGGAATGGAAAATTCTCTGCAGAGATTCAGTGGTGTGGTCGTACTTTTAACGACACCAATCTCTCCTGATGGACTAGTTGCTCTTCCTCCATCCAGCCGTATCCAAACGTGTCACCCCTCCGCACATTTTTGGAATTACTCCTGCTTCATACTGTGCTTCTGGATGCATCCATCCATGATCATAATAATAATACTTTAATTTTATATAGTGCTTTTCTAAATACTCAAAGACGCTTTAAGTCTATCCATTTTATTGACAATCCAGTTTATCCATGCATTCATTCACCCATCCATCCATCCATCCATCCATGCATGCATCCATCTATGCATCCATCCATCCATGCATCATCCATCCATCCATCCATGCATTCATCAATCCATGCATCCATCCATCCATCAATCCACCCATCCATTCATCCATGCATCCATGCATCCACCCATCCATCTATTCATCCATGCATGCATGCATCCATCCATCTATCCATCCATGCATCCATCCATCCATGCATCCACGCATCAATCCATGCATCCATCCATCCATGCATCCATCCATCCATCCATGCATTCATCCACCCATCAATTCATGCATCAATCCATGCATCCATCCATCCATGCATGCATCCATCAATCCATCCATCAATCCACCCATACATCCATTCATCCATTCATCCATCCATCCACCCATCCATCAATCCATCAATCCATCCACCCATGCATTCATCCATCCATCCATCCTCACCTGGTTTGGAGCCTTCATCCACGGAGCCATTGTAGACCTGGTTTTTGAACTCGGGTCTGTTGTCGTTCATGTCAATGACGAAGATGTACAGGTCGATGGGGTTCTCCACCTGGTTCCCGTTCATGTCCACGGCATGGGCTCGCAGCTGGGAGGGAAGGGAAAAACCACCAGAAATGAGGTTACATTATTTCCATGATGGAAGCAGGAAGTAATGAACTGATGAATAATGTATGATGAGTGTGCGATGAATGCTTGTTTTGGTTTTATGGAGAACATTATTTAGGGAAAACATTTGGTGTTTGATGGATGAAAAAAAGTGAATCCTCACAGAAGGAACACAGGCCTATCCCTCTAACAACACATATTTACATCGAGGAAGCAATTTCCTCGGATGATGTGGGGCCCTTGTGCGTTTTTAAATCCTATTTTTTTGTCTCTAGCCCTATGACAGCTTTAATTTGTTTTGAGAAATTAATGCTTCGGCCTCATCAGTCATCAGTAAAACGTATTCTGTTCTCTGGTTTAGTCTTTGCATGCTTTATTTATTTTAGTTTTATTTAAATGTGTCTCAGTGTGGTTCGTGGTTAGAGATGTAAATGCATTTTTTAATAGTTGTTGGCATGCTCGAACATCCCTTCTTCCTTTCACTCCTGGGATTGACGCCCTCGTCCTCTCAGCACAGGAGTGGACAAAAGAAAGAGAGAAGCAACGTAAATAAAACACCAAGAAACCGAATGTGTTCTTACGCTCCAAGGTGACTTGTGTAGTTTCACAGAACCTCTCAAACTAAACAGAAAAAGAAAAGAAAACCTTCACCCCTGCACTGTTTTGCGAATTTCAACTCTGCTCTTGAATGATACAATCTGCATTATTGAATTAAACAGTATAAAAGTTTCAACAATATTTCCGAAACAAAGCGAGGGAGGGTCAGAAGGGAAATTCTGGATGTTTTTCCATGCAGATAAATTGCCTTTTTTTTTTTTTACGATCGTGCACTTTCTCCAGACTTTCTTATCTCCTTTACACTTCGTCCCCGCAATTTTTTGTTATCTCACAGAAAACCAGAAACAAGAAACGTCTTATTTTATTGGAAGTTGGCCCGGGTTGCAAAGGCAAGGTGTCCGCTTCGGGATCGCCAGCGTTGGATCCCGGGCCAACTTTCTGTCTGGTTTCGTTTGAAAAGAAGAGTTCTGAAATCTCTTGGCTTCCCTCTGAAGCCACAAGCAGCCGGCCCATCTCAACATTTGACTCAGCTGCGCTCAGATCAATGGAATCACCGACACAAAGTTTGGACACGGAGTTATTACTGGAATCAATACATGCCGTAAGATGTATCTCGATTGCTTTCTCTCTTGTGAAGTCTGCGGGAGGAAAATAAAAACGAGAGCGGAGAAAATAACTGAATTACCAGGGAAATGTTGGGTTTAAATACTTGTGGTTTGTATTTTCACTTGAAGGTCAAAAAAGCAGACTGAAAAGGCATTTCAAAATGAACTCCATGGTTCTCACTAAAGCTGTTTTGATTCACTTCGCCTTACCTGGGAATGTTTATATCCCTGAACATGACTTATTCAGTGATATATCCTGTCAGCTGAAAGCACCGGGGATGTTTAGTTTACATTATACAGCGGGGATACTATCTATATCCAGCATAGGCTGGTAAATATTTATTCAGTTAAAAGGCCAGCAATCAATTTCAGGCCCCTTCCACCTTATTTGATGTTTGGGATATTCATCTAAAGGAAGGGTAAAAGGAAAAGTGGAGGAAATGGAAGCGGCTGGAGAAAAATAAGAAAACATGTTAGGAACAGATAAAGAAGAAAGGTGAGAAATTGCAACATGAGCGTCGTCTTTTTGCTGTCATGTATGGAGAATAGAGGGAATGGTACTCTTTACATCTGAACACGCCGGATGGGAAAACTGCTACCTGGCCCCCCTGTGAGGCCGCGAGAGCCACATGAGTGGAAATAGCCTCCAGGCTTGTTGTGGTAGAAAAGTAGAATGAATAGAGTTTACATTCTCTCCATAGCATCCTTCGCCTCAGATGGGTGGAGGTCCACCCCTTACACTCTGCACCTCTACCAAAAGCGCGTCTTCAGGTCTCCTCGAGGTTAATTTGACTTTTCTTTTTTCATTGTCTGATCTGTCCTGCACGCCGCCATTGCATCTGGACTCACACCCTAATTCAATAAAAGCAAGAGTCAGAGATAACCAGCATGTTTAAAGAAGGCAAAATGTAATTCCGGGTCCATTTTTTGAGTTATTATCTTGAAAGGCAAGGGGTGGTGGGGGGGGGGGGGGGGGCGCTCTGCTTTTGGCGAAGCGTCCTGATCGAGATAACAAACTCAGAACCTCCAAGGCTCTTTCCCTCATAAGAATGTGTTTTGTTGCATGGCCGCTTTTGAATTTTTTTTTTTTTCGACTGCTCGTTCTTTTTCGAAAATATAAAAATAACTGGACCGTAACTTTGTTCTGTCCTTGTGTGAAATATGAAGTCAACAAAAGAAAAGAACACAAAGTCTCATTTTAAATCAGTGCGCTGCAGCTTTCCAGGATGACGTCGCGGAGTAAATAAACCCTTCGCTGCCTTTTAACTTATTGGATTGATGATGTTCATGTTTCCTACAATGCGGTTTAATTGCTCTAAAAGCATCGAGTGTGCGAGGCCTTTAATTGAAGTGCAACACCTTCCTGCATCTTTAAGTTGTCTCATCTGGTTTCTCCCTTTGAAATTTGTATTCCACACCAGCCGGCTCTTTTCCTCCACAACAAACATGGAGTTTAAGTTAAGCAGCCTTTAGCAACCCTTTGCTTTTCCTAACAAATCACCTCATTGATTGGAGTTTCTCCAGGGTGTAAATCTGCTCAGCTCCCACTAAAAGGTTGTGCTTGCCAGCTCACCAACACTGTAAGTCAAGACCAGGGTTCCCACATGGATACGAGGATAGCGGCAGGTACAGAGACAAAGAAAGCCAGAGACGGAAAGTGATGAACTCAGTGTGGTTGCTCACTACATCAAAGCCTCGGAGTGCTCCCTCCACAGCAGCAGAAAGACCAGCTTAGGCAGCAATACAACAAGTTGCTACTTTCCTAAACTTTAAATGCACTTTGCCCGCCTGTTTGATATTCCCATGCAAAGCACAAAGGTGAGAGGAGAGCCACTGGTGGAAATGTCCTCCTATTTGTATGCATTTATTTGTATTTATCTATTGACCAAGGACAGTGCACATTTATCCGCATTTCCGTTTCCACCTCAATGTAATTGTGCCAGAGTTAGCTAATATTCGTCTGCAGTCCCCGGGCAGGTTGTTACAATTTAGTGGCCGAATATTATCAGTCCAGTTCAACAGCAAACACTGCGACACAACACAATAAAATACATAAATACATTACAAAAGTGCATACAACAGCAGCACCAGGATTAGTTTGCTTTAAGCCATCGCTTTGGCTTTTATTTAATTAAAGGTGAGGTAATTAGGAGGACTGGTGAGCGGCTCTGACTTCTAATGAGGAATCATCAAGACAGGTGACCTGTCCAGTTTGGTTTTGGGCCATTAAAGCGTGGCGGGACCAGTTGGCCATGCATGACCATTAATGCACATGTTGAAAAAACTAGAAATACACCGTGTGTTAATTAGTCAACTTTTGAGGGTGTGTTTTGACCTTCGGGAAGAGGAAGGCTAGTCTTTCAGTTTTCATGCTATTCTCCAACCTCGGTCCTCTACTGCTGGCTGTACAAATGTAGAAGGTCAGCTGGCTTTCTCATTTACAATAAGAACATGAATATCTAAACATGTCAGGGATTATTCGTACTTGCTTTCATTCTGAGAGTTAGATGAAAAGATAGATACGACTCATGAGTGTGCCATGAATATAAAGCTATATCCAAGAGATTATTATTGTAGTTTAGCATAAGGATTGAAACAGGTAACCTGCCTCCGTCCACAGCTTAAAAACTCCCTTTAGTCTTCCTCATTTTGGTGTTTCTTACATCTTGATTTATTGCATGGACTTCCTATCAATGCAAGCTTTGTTACACGGTGACAACAAGAATCCAGGAAGTCTCCAGACGGAGATGGTGACAGCACGTAACTCCAAATAAAATCCCAACTTGTCCTTTGAGAGTGTATCCCATCATGTTGTATTCCCATCTCACATCTCACTCTGCCTTTCCTCCTCTCTATTCCTCGCTGTTCTGGCCCAGCGGTTTTAAAGTAATAAGAAAGTAATGTAGCTGAGTGAGAGCTTAATGAGTATTTAACACATTCTTTGACTTATGCTTCACTACATCCAGATGCTTTCCACATAGCGAGTGAAAATGATGCAAATTCCATCATTCATTTCGTCATCACTGCATTTATTTGCTCCTCACACGAAGAGGTGAGGAACAAGAACACACAAAGACAAACACAACTCTGTGTTTACTGCTCATGCTTCACTACTCTTTATCACTGTAATGTAACAATACAATATTGCACAATTTTTATGTTTATTAAACTAAATTATTCACTAAATTAATTATAAAGCTGATTCTTTTTTTCTTCTGAAAAACCATGATAAATTGAGAAATGATATTAAATAAATCAAAATAAATAAATATATATATTTGACCTGTTAGATTTTTACAAGTAATGGTTAAATTGATCTTAAAGACAGATCTCTTCAACCGAGTTTCTCCACAAATAATCTCACAAAAGCACCACTTTAAGTCTTGTGTTGACCAGAGATGTGTTCATGTGTTCTGGGAAATAAATCATTCAGAATGAAAAAAAGCACGACGTATCGACGAAATAAATCCGTTGATCAGATGTAAATTATTCACACTGGAGGGCCTTTTTAAAACATAGAGCTGCACTGATTCTGATCTTCTGCGTTAAAGGGTTAACTGGCCGTATGATAATGATTTTTGGATCTCATTTCAAAGGTCATGGTTGTTCTGTGTGTATATATATATATATGTGTGTGTGTGTGTGAGAGAGAGAGAGAGAGAGAGAGAGACACTTACATGGTAAGAAGAGCGATGTTCTCGATCGAGAGGTTTGGTGACGAACATCTTTCCGATCACGGGGTCGATATTGAACACCTCATTGGGCGGTTGATCCGCTCCCACCCCGGTGATGCTGTATCTGATGGAGATGTCCTTGTCCTGGTCCGAGCGGATCTGCATCACAACAAACAGAGGAACAGTCAATCAATGGTGCAACATCTGCTGTGAGGCTGTTAATATACGAGGACGAGTTTGTGATATACAGCCTCCGAGTTTAATCATTTTTTTACACAACCTCAGAAATCTGATATTGCACATTATTCTTTGAAAACATGCACGAGCGCACACACACATAGGACACACACACACACACACACACACACACACACACACACACACACACACACACACACATATTCATCACAGTTTGGCATTTCTAGCTACCACTCACTCAGGGATTCTATTAGTGCGGCCGCGGGGAGCCCTATGCATTCTGTCTGGCAGAATTGGAGCGCTTCAAAGAGAAACTTGAATATTTGGGGAGAGGGAGAAATGAAATCAACATACATTTACAGTTAACCGAGAGTGAGGCGGTGATTTATTAAGACTCGCTGGAGCCGAGCCGGGGAATACAGAGAGGTTGTGAACACAAAATGGCAATTAGATTGGGGAGTGAGGTTGTAATTGTTGTGTAATTAGGAAAGCAACTACAGGCTTTATAACAGCAAACAACACATTTTCAAGAATGGGCCGGAAAAGAAAATAATAGTCTGAAATCTAGGGGTGCACAACATGGAGAGAATGATTTAATAACTGCGTGACGGAAAGCAGGATGTTCTTTTAAGAAGTAGGCCTGCTCATGTTGGTTCGGCTTTGCTTTCCAGATAGACAGCTAACAGGTGCATTTAGTGCATGGCTAGGCCTGTGATTGGGACTGAAGTGCTGTGTAATTGGACCTCATTTGGAAGAGTTTTTCAATTTAGTGCCCAAATACAGTCCGAACCTCCTAGCATCCCATCTCTGTCCATTAACTGCATGACAACCCGTGAACATCAGCCGGTGTATCAAAAATGACTCAATCATACACCAGTGTGGGCACACACTGTGCTCACATACACACACACACACACAGGGTGAATAAACAACCGTTTTCTTCTCATCAATGACAATTTCAGTGGAGTGCACCAGTAAGAGTAAGCCTGTCCAAATTTGTCTCCATCTTTCACCACTCTTCACCACTCGAGGAACCAATTTAGCCGCACTTTCCACACACCGGGAATTCTTGCCCGCTGAGAAAAAATAAAGCTGGAGCAACTAACAAGGACGAGGAACGGACGCAGAGTGTGAGACAGGTGTCATCTCGACTCGTCCTGCTGGTGGAGCCTGTCTCCATGCACCGACACCGCTATCACCACTAATTCCCTTCTCCTTCTCCTTCTGCTTCTCCTCCTCTTCATCAGCCTCGTCGTCGTCGTCAGAGAGATCCGGTGGAGGTGTGTCTTTCCAATCAAACAAATGTGATCAGCTGTAGACACCTTCGCTGCAAGGATACAAGACGAGCTGTCACAACAGCCCACTAATGCAATTTGTGCATGTCTGTATGTGTGTTTTCTTTGGGGAATAGAGGAGGAGGAGACTGTCAGAAGGCTCTGCACATATCTCAGCGAATTAGTGCTGACAGCTATGATAATTAACGAGCTGCGGGCATCGACTGCAATTACTTCAAAGAAACTCTCCCCGTTAAACACCAACAAACTAACAAATATCCAGCCGGCAGCTCAGTTGAACTCCCAGTGTACCGCCATTACCCTCCGCTATAGGCAAAGCAAAGAGACTGCAGCTCTCTACCTCTCCTGTCGCATTAGAAAATACAAGCCATTATTACACATCCCACTGCCAAACTGTCTCCCCCTCTCATTCATCCCCCTTTTCCTCTTCCCCTCGCCTTGTCTCTCCTCTTCCTCTGCCCTCCCTTCTCCTCTCCTCTCCTCTCCAACTCTCTCTCTCATCTCCACTCCTCCCAGTTTCCTCTCATCTCTACCGTCCGCTGTTCTCTCTCATCACGCTCTCTCTCTTTCTTTGCTTCAGGTCTCCGTGGGGACAGAAGCCATGCATGAAAAATGAAATTACTTCAATCCGTTGGCCTTGGCAGTGGCGTATAAATCCTCACCAGTTAGGAAGTGATAGCTCTCCATAATTCCATTTCGGTTTTCCCCGCCCCCTGGATTTCCCACCCATTTCCAAGCCGTCCTGCTTGGAGGAGTATTCGGCTACACAGCCATTCCAGCCAATTAGCTCTCCCTCCCACAACGTTCACGTAAACGCTTTTCAAAATTGTTCAGGGACGGTGTGCCAGAGTCCTCATCCTCATCTGTTTCCCACCAAACATTTGTGGGTGGTTCCATGTGCACACATGCCCGCCGTGCGCTTTCAAGCATGCATAAAGTTTTCCTCTGGCTCGTGATTAATAATGCAAATAAAATCACACGCCATGCTTATGCATTAATGGATCCAATGATGGATGTTAGCGAGCTGCTGCCGCTGCATATTATCGGTCTCCTCCTCTTTACACAGAACATTGTGACGGACGAGATGTCATTTCAAATCGTGAGCAGCTCTCGCTATCATGCTGCCATTTTAGCTCTTCAGAAAGGGAGGGATCATTTTGAAAAAAAGCCCAAGAGCTGCTAATAACTGCATTAGCACTTTTTTTTCTTTAATTTCCTCTAAAGGAGAGAGGAAGCTTCTTGTCTCTCCTGCTACACGGCCATCTTGGCTACCTCACACAATATAACACAATAACACTCACTCTTACACATACAAGGTCTCCATTGGGTGACAAATAACAAAAGGGAATTCTCCAAGTCAATAATAATAACAATAAAAAATGTCTTTCTTTCTTTGTGTGTGTGTCTTTTTTGTTCCTTCTAATTGTCCCTCTATTGTTGTGTGTGTGTCCATCGAGAAAGAGAGAGGAGGAGAGGCGCTCAGCTAAGAGAGATTGATGCTGAGAGAGAGAAAAAGAGAGAGAGAGAGAGAGAGAGAGAGAGAGAGAGAGAGAGAGAGCCATGACTGCATCATCCGGCATCAGAAACCAGACACTGTCTAAATGACCTATTTGTCGACGGATCAAAGCAATTCCCTTCATTACTGACAACTTGTCTGGTTCTTAAGGAGATCTTATCAGTGAGCTTAGCTCCCTTCTGCCAGGCAAAACTGAATCAAATGAGAAATTATCATGGCACCGGGTCTTCGGGGAAAACAGGGAAGAGGAGATGAAGAGCGCGGAGTGAATAACACAGAGGCGGCGTTGTACCACCACGGCTACTGGGGAGCAGAGGAATTAATCCCCAGTTTAAAATGCATGTTGACTACTTGTATCAAACTACTGTTATTTAGACTGAGCTGCATGCTGGAGTTATTCGTGGCTTTACATTTTAATAAGCTATTTATATTGAGTGATCAGAAATCAACCCCCCTGCACGCAATCTAATACAGATGGATGAGTCTAATATTTAATCCACCATTAGCACACAAGGGGGTTAGAAACAATACAAGAAAATAAATACAGTGCAGCCTAAAAAAATGATCAGAGATGATTTATAGTTTGGGATCAATTGGATTACTCTACTGCCATAGTTTTTGGATGCAACAGGCCATTCTTTTATTTTTTTGAAGGTTGGAGTGTCTTCCTGCTCCAATCCCTGTTTTTTAGGGGTTACAGGCACGTGTTCGGGGGAAAATATACCCGACGTTAGTGATATACGGTAAAACCAATTCTGATGGGTTTTACCATTGAAGGGAGACTTTTCCTTCACATGACAAGGCTCACATGTCCCAGGAGCGGGTGGACCAAAGAACAAGTTCATAGCTCCATTATTTATATTTTTAAATCGACGATTCCCGCGATGTTGAGCGTCCCCCCATGATACCTGTTTTTCGTTTTATGAGAAGTTCTATAGGGTAAAATAAAAGAAGAGTTCTTCGATTTGCCTTGTATTGCTGTATTTCAATAGAATTTTTATCATGTAAATCATTAGAAAATCTGAAACAGTGATTTCCCGCTCTGCCCCTGTAACACAAGCTGAGATCGCTCTACTCCAGTAACCCTGGCTCGTCTCGGATGGCTTTTTCACTGTTTCAAGTTCAAACTCAGGCGTCCACGGGCCTCTCTGCTCCGTGTGATACCGGAGCGTTCCTCAGCACATTACCATTGCACTTGTTTGCCTTTCAGCCCACGCAACGCTCACCCTGGCAGATTAGGAGAGAAGGCGGTGTATGTAAACAAAAAAAAAGAGGGAACACGGAGAGGCTTAAGGCTTCAGTGTATTCCATTTGAAATACAATCTGGCGTTCTTCATAGAGCCCGTCTATGCCAGTATACTCCTGGTGTGTGCAGCTCTGTCCTCAACAGAGCGGGGAGGTGCTGTGAAAGCGACGAGTCCCTAGACGGTTGTATTCCTTCACCAAACAGTCATGTTGCAGTTTACATCCATGTCCGGACTCATATGTGGTGCATTTTCTGGCCAAATGGAAGTCGCCACTTTGTTGCCCTGTGTGATTCCGGTAAATAATTCCCAGTGAGAAACAAGCCGCCTCCACTCAGAGGACGGAGCTTCAACACATGGTGCAACGACCTGAAGCTCAATATCAGCAGAACCGATGAGCTGGTGGTGGACTGCCCGCTGACCTGAGAGGAAGAGAAGAGGTCGGACTCATACAAGCACCTTGAGGTCCAAATAATAAAAAATGAATTAGTCTGGACCCTGGCACCATCTTCAGGAAAGGACAGAGCAGACTTCTTGAGGAGATGTGTGAGCAGCAGACTCCTGCAGGGCTTCTTCCATCATGCTGTAGAAGCCGGTGCTCAGCTCTCTGCCAGGGCTTGGAGGTCGGCAGTCTCACAAGGCTGGCCGTATCGTGTATTCTGTATTTTTATATGGACCACATTTCAAACATTGAAGCTTTGCCCTACGCTAGTTTTCTATACTCTATATTTGATTACCAGTATACCTCTGCTTTCATCTGTGTTGTAGGCTACCTGACATAAATAAAAGAACTGACCAGGTATTTCTGTTCTTTTTCTTTTGTTAGCCGGTCCAAGTATATATTTATACTATAGGTTACAACACAATTGACCGTTTCACATACTTGGAAGCTTTCGAAGTACGGACATGAATGAAGGCAATCTGCAGTTTAGCATGTATAGAACCTCAATTAGCATTATGCATAGCAGTAATGTTCCTGGAGCACTGTGGAGGAGAAACAATTACCATAGAAATGATACAATGATACTGTCTTGGGGATGTACTTTAGATCCTTGTGTATTCAGGAAGTTGGATGGCCCCTATTTACATGATCTATAGGGCACAGTCTAAAGGTCATGGAGCAAGTGCATTCAGGGGGTGTTCAACTCTACTTTTGCTATAAACGGCTCATAATCTGGGCACAAAGCAAGTCTTTAGTCTCTTAATTATTCATTTTGGGGCGCAACAGGAATCGATCCAGTCATCTCTCATTAACTTTAAAAGCAAGGTGCAGCAAATTGGACAAACGGCAAACACAGCAGAGCGTATGCTCGTTGTGAACCCGGTGTGGCCTTTAAATACCCGAAAGATTACTCTGCTATTGACTTGTGATGTTGTTGTTTTTTTTTGGTCAATTGCTCCATCGCTTTCTGAAGCCTCAAGATAGCAATATGCCAACAATGTGCCTGACCACACCTCACTTTAAGACCTTTTAAGGGCGCACAGATGGGCGCGAGTACATTTGCTTATTCCATGCTGGGCTTAAAGCAGCCTTAATGTTCAGGACTATTTGGTTATTACTTTGTTTATTTTACTGAAACACATGACACCAGACATATCAGAGATGTGGCTGACAGTGGTTTCAACATGGAAACAAAGCCACCGCATGTTATTGTTCTATAACATGAGGAAAGCGGTGAGAACACAAACCACAGGAAGTGGTTTATGTATAAAAAGTAATGCGAGACAGACATTTCCCTCAAATCAGTCTGCATTTGGTTACACGAAACCTTTCAAATACAACTTTGTGCATTATATCTTTCAGACGGCTTCAAACGATTCAGAGGCTGCCAGTTTGGAAATAGAAGACACCTCCAGTTTTACTGTGAGGTTTTTAAATAAACAAAAAGAAAAGATATACATTATGACCATATACATGCAGCATTTAGAGCCGCTTGGAGTTGGCGGTTCCAGAAAATCGTCAAAGTGAAAAGTATCACTATCTGGCTCATGCATGATCTAGACACAAACATAAAAAGAAACACACACACACACACACACACACAGGCCTGTCATGAGAGAGCCAATTAGGTGCGCCGTAGTGCGCTGCTTGTGCAGAGAATGACGCTGGTTCAGTGAGCAGTAGGACAGCAGAAACAGTCACTGGCAGACAGCAAAGTAACAGTAAACCCCTGAAGAGCTGAAAGCCGGGCCTTTCACGGCTCCAAAGCCGAACAAACAGGGATAGCGGCTCCGAACGCGAACGCCGACAGGAACAGAGAGATGTGTTCCTTCAATGGTACAGTAAAGCCTAACAGGCAGGCGTGAAATACAGGTATCGGCCAACAGGTCACAAGCAAACCGGTTATCTCTGAAGAGAAAGAGCCTCGACAAGAGAGAGGTTTCTAGGTGGCGTTGCACACCTCAAGCAAACTCCATCTGTCAAAATGCGCTGGTGTGCACGCAAAAAGATAAGAAATAGAAAAAAAGACACCTTGTGTGTTTTGCTGTGAGTCAGCAAAGTGTCTGCATTAAAAGCTTTCCTGTAGCCTTTTTTTAAAACACAGACTTTTGCTGGGGCTTTGATGTTGAGCATTGTATCTCTTCAAAAGGTAGCACGGGATTGATGTCGAGTCTTCAGTCTGGAGTTGGGATTTTCAAAAAAAAGTATGCACTAACTAACTTAAACATGAAACAGAAGCTGCATAACATCTTGCACTCACAGCTGGGGGAAGATTGCATGAACAGACGTACCTGACGTACGGTGTGCAAGCGAAACAGAGACGTGGCAAATTGAGTGAGAATGATGCGCGTTTCGCTCGTGGCTCGTCTCCAGGGATGGCGATGTCAGTCGGACTGAAATATCTCCACAACTAGCGGATGGTTTGCCACGTGGCTTCGAATCCACAGTCATGGTCCCGAGACCTCTTTTTTTAGCCAAATATGTCAACAGCTATTGGATATTGGAAGGATTATCGTGAAAATTCAAGTCCAACTAATGATGACTTGTCATAACTTTGGCGATCCAGAATGTCTCATCAGTTTTTGGATTTGGATTCCTCTGATTTCGCGCTTATCGCTAATTAGCACATGCTAACGCGCTACACCGACTCGGTGAACACGGAGCGATGTGTTCCTGCTGAACGTCGGCTTGGAGGCCGGTCTGCTCCGTCCCCAGCTTGTTGGATCTCAGTTGTGTCCTCAATCACCGCTATTGTGTTCCAGAATAGCCGTGATTTACTGTACGGCGCCCGCACAATGCCATCGACTGTGTTTCAAAATGAATGATCACAGTGTTACTGAGGAAGTCGTCGTTTTACCGCGACCGCCACACAGCTCCCAGTCATGTATAGACTAAGTCTTATGTCATTGCTTTTGTGGACTAAAATGCGAAAATGCCATTTTCAGATTTTCAGCGGGGGACAGAGAGGACAACGGGACAAAAAGATGCTTTTTATGATTTATCCGGCTTAGTGGCCGACGAGTGTGTGACAGAACCTAATGGAGAGATGTGCGCTTTTGTCATTTGAATGATAGCTAGAACTGACGCAGGTGAGATTATTAAAAAAACCTTCCTTCTCATTAGTGAAAATAACATGGAGTAATAGAAGTTAAGCAGTGAATGACTTTTCCAATTATTGCAGTGTGAAAGGAGCCTGGACTTTAATAGTGCCGGCTTATGGCAAATTAGAGGTGCTATTCTCCCTGGACGTAACAATGGAACGACTCGCCCTCCTCGCTCCTCTCTTCCAGGCAGGGAGAATGAAAATAAGGCGGCCATTGTGGTGGCAGACAAAGAGCGGCCGCACCCCTTAGCTTTGGCTTTGCAGGGTTAGAGTGTGAGGGCTACATCTCTCTCTCTCTCCTCTCTGTAACTCTCTTTCATTAGGGGATTGATTAAATTGTGAAATCTGGAGTGTGATGGATGCATGAATGACTTCTCCAGTCGCTCCCCCAGGCTTTGACAAGGACAATATCAAGGACCCCCTGCTACTCCCTCGTCTCTTCATCCCCGGGAAACCCAATCTGGGTAATTAGAGGAAAGAGTGTTGGCGACTTGTAGGAGAGAGAGAGAGAGGGGTGACAGTGGCACGAAATCTGCTGCTATTGCATTTTCCCCTGCCGTTTACTTTCCCCACAACCCCAATACACACACACACACACACACACACACACACACACACACACACGCACACACACGCGCATACACACACACATCCTTTTGTATGGTTCACTTTTCAAGCAGCCTTTTCTCCCTCTTCTCCCCGTCCCCATCCTTCTTTTTCTCTCTCTCCCTTTCTAAATCCATCAGGCTGCAGTGGAGGGGAGAAATGCAGACGAGAGGGAAAACGGAGGGAAGAAAGAGTGTGAAGAGTGTAAAGGGGGGGGGGAATGAAAGTGGCTGTGAATTGACTGCATCAGCAAAAAACTCTGTGGCAAGAGCGCGAGCCGTTTTGGCTGGAAACCTGGAAACAGGAAGTTTAGAGAAGTCGCCAGGACTTGTTTGATGGGACATTCGCTTGGAAAGAGGAGTTTCCACCCCAAGACAAGACATGTGACCTTTGTGGGAAAAAAAAGGTCTCACATTGTCTTTTTCAAGTCAGTTACCTCATTGGATGAACACATTTCCTGTGGACACAGCTGAAGGGCTGTTTGGATGGAACAGCAGACAGCGCCACCCTCCCAAGCCAACGGGGGCAAACACCTCGGGGGGGTATCGTGAGGTAAACAGATGTCGAACCACCCAGATGCGAGTTGGAAAAAAATGGTAGGGGGAATGGTGTTCAGGTAGAGGCGGGAGCGGCGTGCACGTTTGATGTCCGCTGGACGCCTGACAAGATGGAGGCCGCTCTCTGCCAGGCCGGCCGCTGCCAAGCATGGGCAGAGACTGAAGAGGGGCGGGACCTCGTCATGCTGCTGCTGGGTGTTTTGAAAAGTTGCACTCGCACGCAAACACAAAGACACTGGCGTGGACACACACACACACACACGCACACACACATGGACGCACCCCAGCCTCTAAGTGTGTGTCAGAATGCTTCCCAGGATGTTCTGGCTCCCACTAACCAAGCGAGGGATTCTGCTTGGCAAACTCCAGCACAGCAAGAGTCCAGCTGTCATGTTGACAAATGGACCTTGGAAGAGTGAAGAGGTGTGTGTGTGTGTGTGTGTTTGTGGAGCAATGCATCTGTGTGGAATCACGTGTATTTTTGAGCACAAGCACCAGGATGACACACACACACACACACACCGGTGGCTGTTGTGCATTTTTTTTTCTTCTTTTTTGGGAGCCTTTTTCAAAAGCAGCTGGCCCGTCCTTCCTTGATTGATAGCGATCATAAAGTAGATCAGAGACAGCCGAGGTCAGTTTCCGCGAACCTCGCTCTATTCCCGGAAGTCATCTTGAAAACATTGCTGAAAAGAATCTAGGAACGCATATTGTTGAGTCCTCTCTAAAGCGATAGCGGCGCTTCGCACGGCCTCAGATGAACCGTAACGTCGTCCCCAGTTTGCCGCGATATGCCAGGCGCTGAGCACGGAGCGATGCATCACTCTGGTTTTTATGAACAATGAGGGGATGTTAAAGCTTTTATGGAGCGTTCGGAGGGAAATGCTCTTTTTTTTTTTCTCCTGGAAAATAAAGAGCAAATAAAAAAACGTGTAAACAGCATCAGGGAGAGTTGGCCAGAAATACTCATAAGAGGGGAAGCGATGAGAAAAACCTACGACGTTAAAGAACGAGTTATAAAAAATAAAAACTTTTCATCCAGCGCTAAACTGTTTATCTTAAGAGCAGTTTCATCTTGTGATGCTGTAAAGCATTTCATTGCACTGCGAGGAGTTTGTATGCTTGTACCAGATCTTAACGTGTGCTAGTCTGTGCTCCTCCATGTGTGTGTGTGTGTGTGGTTAAGGATTTTACCAGCATACAAAAACCTGATCACCCCATGACAGTTTTCATTATACTTGCATGAAAAGATTGTGACTGAGGCCTTTCACTGTAAACGACAAAGTAAATAGGATCAGATTATTCTGGTGCAGGCCTCGATTTTGATTATTTTTTTTTGTACCTCCAGGAAAGAAAGCGCCAAAGAGAGGAGAATGGAAAAATGCAAGCACATTAAGTGAGATTAGAATTTCCAGACACATAACATCCCAAAAGCGCTTTGATTCAATTCAATCTCATGCTTAAGGCCCCCCTCCCCCACCTCGCCCACCTCGCAATTACTCTTTTCTGTCATTTGCTTTAAAGGCTGTTGCTTTGTGTTGAATCAGATTTAATTCGTTAGATCTGTCTCTCAGGCAAACATGACTGAGCACAGGTGGCAGGGAAGTAACACCTGATGGGAAAAGCGCCATGCCTGCCTCTCTTTCGTCTTCCTCCGTCTTTCCGTCTGCTCGACTTCCTCCGTGTAGCTACTTCTCCGTCTGTCTGACTGCCAGCGACACGTCCTTCCCTTTTGACCGACCTTCTCATATCACCAGCGATCACTGCCACCCTCGGTCCCCCTCAGCTTCATCACTGGTCCCCACCTCCCTGAGCCCGCCCGCCCACCCTTTCCCGAATACCGTTCTTCCAATTTCACTGCGCATTATTTTCTCATGTCTTGAGAGGAAAAGAGATTCTTGGCTCTCCTTCATCGTACTGATCCACGGGGTCGCCGAGGCCAACCTCCAGGGGACCAGACAGAGGCTGTTTGTTAAGCTGTTATTTATCTCCTTCATAAAGTCCTCCTCATCTCCTATTAAAGAGCCCAGAACTGTTGCCCTTGACTCACACATAACTCTTGTGTCTTTTGGTGAGATGATTTACTGTTTAATTTAACACCAACTGAACCCAGGAGGGAGCCCGCCTGGTGCGGCCTGATGTCATATCAGAGAGGAAAGTGTTGGGGGGGATTTGTGAACATGTGTATGTGTTTATCTCTGTGTGTGTGTGTGTGTGTGTGTGTGTGTGTGTGTGTGTGTGTGTGTGTTTGCATCCGTGCTGTCTGTGCCTGTGTGAGTGAGTGGGTGGTTAAGCCAATTTGCTGTATTTTTTTTTTGTAGTTTGTTTTGTTACTGTAAAGCCTTCCTTAGAAGTAGCATCTCTAGGGTTGGTGTACGCAAAACAAGACCACGGCTTAATCTTTCTCTTTCAAAAAAATAAAAATAAAAACCGAAGCGGAGAACGCCTGATGAACATGTTTACCGGGGACTTCACGCCCCTAATTTAAAAATAATTAGATATTAAACAGTGAAAATTACATTTCAGTCTCACTTCCCTGAACACAACAGGAAACAAAGGGCAAATGCTTCTTTTTTTTTGTGACAAATGTAGGAACAATTAGTTTTTCTTGTCAATGCCAGGAGATTGTAGGAGACTCCATTTCCTGGGGCTGATAAATGTAATTACATTGATCTGGCTAATTTCATTAGAGGAGAGGAAATGAAGTTCATAAGGCATTTGTTATATGCCAAGACGAAACTACTGCATGAAGAGTGGGGGCCGTCTGGCTTTTAGGGAGGTAGTGGGTCGTTGAGGAGAAAAGAAAAATCTGAATAAAGCACCCCGCTATCTGTCCATGAAGCATCCTCTTCCCATCTCACGATCGCCCTGCATCACCTCGTCGCGTGCGGCGCTAATGTGCCCACACCTCTTCTCTTAGAGGCCCGAGTCACACGCTATGCAGGAGAAGGTCAATTTGCATGTTCAAATGTTTCATTAATGATCTGACATGTCAAGAGAAGACAGGAAAGGAGTGAGCATGTTCCTCCATCACAAAGTCTCCATTAGCAAGAGTAACAATGTAAAGCACTCTGCACTTCTTCTGCTGTTTCAGTCAGGAATGTGTCCAGCAGCTTCAACCCAGTGGTCACAGGAGCAGACGTTTGGGTTTTAAAAATAAATAATAAACCAATATTTGAATAGCTCTATTTTACGTTAGTGTGCGCCAGGGGTGACGAACCTTTGTGCATGAATAGAACGGGTAATATCTGAGATCATGGGATGTTGTTTTCATTTTTACTGCCAAAGAATCTACATCCACAAGTTCAGTCTCTGTGAGACTGAACTTAAGCAGTGATGCTCTGAGCTCAATGAAACACATCTCAGTTCAGCAAGTTTCCAATCATTAAATGTCTTTAAAATGCTTAAATACTAAAATGTTCATCTGATGGTGAACCCCAAAAACAAAACAAATAAATGGGTTATGATACCACCAAAGTTATTACAATACATCTTGTGGGTTTTGTAAATGTCCATTCCAAAATTCATGCCAATCCAGCCAATAGATGTAGATATACAGTACATATAAAGAGGAACTGCACACTTAAACGTGGTTTTAAAGCGATAAAATAAATCATAAAATGGTATTTTGTTCAAACACATCAATGTAGGTGTTAAAAATGTATTACCAAAGTTATTAAATTCTCCATTTCATGTTTGAAAACACTTCCAAACGCAATTTATGGTTTTATTTAAGCCAGAATCTTGCAAGGCCAATTCTGAAATAGTTGGCCGTTTGGGACTAAACACATTTTTTTGTGCGTGGACTGAGGCTCAAACCTCAGGGTGAAGTTACACTAAAATCCCACAATGTTGTTGCTAGAGCAAAAGTCGGTATGCTTCATGCGTTGGGGATCACAAACAAGTGTATTAGATTTCAAGGTGATCCATCCGATAGGTGTGAAGATATTTCAGTCGGGACCATCATGGAGCTAGCATGGCTTTAACAAAGAGTATCAGTGAGCATCAAACTGAACATTTGGCCAAAACTATTTGCAAATGTCTCCAAACGGGAGTTGCTTGTTCTGGAAGAAAACTCACAGCCGGGATTAAGTAAGCAAATACCTCGTGTGAGTTCTTCAGGAGGGGGAAATCAAACAAAAAGCCAAGAGTTTAAACTAGCCAAGATGTGTTACTGAGTAAAACAAAGAGCGAATGAGACGCTGACCCAACTGTTTGCGCTCTTCCCCCAGAGTACGCCAAGGTCTCTCCTTCCTATTTTTTTTTTTCATCCCTCTTCATCCTCTATGGGAGGTCCACCCCGATCTGAAAGACGCTTATTGTTTCTTTCTCTTCTTCCGTGGCTTGATTGTGTTCGTGGAGAAGGTGTGTGAAGCCGTGCGCCTGCCAAGAAAAGGACCTCGGCAGCGCACGAGAACATGGAGGCTGAAACATAGCCCCGAAGAAAACACGCTTGAATACATATACAGCTGTGCACATCCTGTACAGTTCATGTGTTTGATAGACTTAGTGTGACCACACATTTCAGTGTTTTCACAGCCTGCATTTATTAAACCCCAGAAAATGAATTCTGTGCAGTTCAGCGTCGGTAAAGCGTTCCACGTGGGCAGCGATGCCGTTTCCTCGTGACCGCGCTCCGGATCGGGAACCGTGATCCTTAAATACTTTGCATCCCCAATGTTCACCATCCTGCGGTTTCTCTGGTGGACTAGGTTGAAAAAAAAAAGAAGAAGGAAAAAAAAACAAAAAACAAGATGGGATCCTGTTTTTCTGCCTCAGCCTTTTCTTCTCTTTGTTCAGGGATAAAGCAGAAATGCGACCAAACAAAACCCCCAAACAATGAGCATATATAAAAAAAAAGGCAACATGCGCTTTGCTGATCCTTTGTTTGCCGCCTGCCTAGGACAAGTCATTTCTCTCCGCTTTGCATATGCATGTGTATGTTTGTTTGTGATTGAGTGCGTGTGCTTGTGAGCGCATGTCTCTGCAGGAGGGGGGTAAGGGGACCGGAGCAGTGCGGTGACTGAAGGGAAGAGGCCAATCCTCCGGGAAGTCTATCAGACCTCAACACAAACACAGACGTGCCTCTAATCCCGGTCTAGCCCTACATTCCCTTTCTCCCTTCTTTTCCGTTGCTTTCTAGCGTTATACCCCCCCACATGCAATCAGCTCCAGTTCACTTGAAACAGGATGTTGCTTTTTTCTTTTTTAGATCTTTCTCGTTTCTTTTCTCCGTCTTTGTGGCGTTTTTTTTGTTTTTTGTTGTTTGTCAGCCGGAGCGGAGCAGTCATTAATCACTGGTAAACGTATGCAGACACTTTCCTCTAACGCTCTCCGCGGAGAGAGATGTAGAAACTGGAGCACAGGTGCTGCAAGCGGGTACAGTAAACACTGCCAGATGCACTGCAGGCGCACATCACATCGGATGCAAATGTCGCCATTTTTTATTCTTCCGTGCGGTATTCTCCGTTTTATTAGACGCAATTTCTGAAGCTACGACAGAGAAATAAATTGCCTACAACAAATTACTGGTACAAATGACTTGTCAATAAAAGTGCAGGGCAAATGAACCCCTTTCTCTTTATATCAGTCAATAAAGGGCTTTAGATAAGTATCCATTTATGTGGCTTATTGCTCTCGCAGGTCTCTGGTGTTGATGTCAATGATGCCCTGTGATTATTATTATGAGGGATGCAGCCGCACTTTAGTGAAATATCTGCCGTCGCCGTCTCAAGGACAGCCGGCAGACAAAGGAGACATGAAAAAACTAAAAAGTTCTTCCAAAGAAATATCCTCCAATAAAACATTTTCACCTTTTTCCCAGCTCCCAAAAGTCTTGTCTCTCGAAAACAGGTTTCAGAAGACTCTAAACTTCCCCATTCCATCAGATCTGCTGAATCTGAAAATCACAAGTTTGGCTTATTTTGGTTTGTGTGCTCTATTTCTTGTCTTGGTATCGTGCATATGGATGTAGATGTAGTGTGTATTTATGGATGGATATGTTTTTCTATGTAAGAACATTTTATAAAAGAAGAGAGGAGACTGAGGACAAGTACAGAAGTGATGCAATGGATTTACAACTGAATAAAAGAGATGGATGATGGATGAAAAGATGATTTTTCTTTTTTTGTACCTACATCTCTCCATGAAATATGAAGCTACAGCCAGGAGACAACTCGTTGTTTACAATGAAAACGGAGGGACTCAGCTCTCCTTGTAAGTACATTTCTGTATCTTACTTGTTTTTTCCGATATCGATGTGTTCAAGTCCCAGAATCCGACCTTCTATTATCTTAACAACCGTCTCGTGTCAGCGCCTCGCAGCCGGCGTCGGCTCTTGGCTCGAGAAAAGCTCGGCGGATTAGTTGTGACGCGGTGGCACAACCGTGTGCGTGTACAACAACAATTAAATAAAAACAACTCATTCTGTGAACTTCTTGTTCACAGAACGAGACGCCGGGAGTGAAAAACACAGCGGGGGAGTGAGACGGGATGTTTCTGTGTGTCGCTGCCAGGGATGAGGAGAGCTGCCAGTCCATCAGAGGAGAGGAAGTAGCTGACCGATGTGAACAAAAATACATTTGACCCGCAGTCTCTATATATATTTTTGACGTATGTGTATAGTCCTTCTATCTACATCCTTTGATGATAGATTAACAGATAAATAGACCTGTATGGAAACTTAACCATTCATGACATAGATGGAAAGACACACACGGTATCCACCTTGAAACAGACTTTTATTTAATCAAGCGTTACGATTTAACCCACCTGTGGGGCGAGTTGTAATATTTAACTTCCCGGTAGGACCTAGAAGCTAACTTCAAGTCTTCATTTGTAAAAATGTGTAAAAATGCAATTCCTAAATTAATACTCTTATTGCTATTTGTATCTTTATTAGTATTATTATTGCATATATCTTATATATCTTTCATCCCTGTTGTTTTTATGTTATTTTCTGTGTAAATGACTGCTACTCGACACAAAATTTCCCCTTTGGGATAAATAAAGTATATATTCATTCATTCAAAAGAGATGCGTTTATTGCTCATATGAAAACAAGATTAATCTAAATCAAATTTTTTTAAATGATTTTTTACCCTAAACCATAATGGGTTGTGGCTGCTCTACCCTGACTCCATGTTTTCAGTCTTAATTCTAGTAGAGATAAAACTGTGGCATCACTTCAATCATCTAACGCTCACTCATAAAGCAAATAGGCATATTTCTCAAAAAGTATTCCTCTAAATGTTGAATATTTACCAATGTTATACCAACGTCTCTTTCCAATGTAGTAACATGACCTCATCTTCACCGGTCAAACCCACCACCCCCGTTATTATCTCACAAACGAGAGTCAGCGAACAGCGGGCTGAAAAAGGCATTTCACTGGACAAACATTTATCCATAGCTCGTCTTGCTCCTCGGCTAAATTGTTGTTTCATCAGGGTTTTGTTCATTTTTTTCTGCTGACGGCTGTTCTAATAGAGGGTTCAGGGAGTTGGGTGGTGGTGCTGGTGGAGGCTACGTTGAGTCTTTATTTACCCGAGCAGAGGAAATCGATGCCTCTCTGCCGGAGGAGAAGTGTGTGGATCAATGGGAGGTTTCAAAAAGCCTCTGTAAAAAATCAATGTCCCTTACATGCTATTGATGGCTGCTTGGCCGCGGAAGATAGAGAACGACAAAGAACATCTGTTTATTGTGAAAAATTACTCCCCCCGCTCTTTGTTTTTAGTCTTTCTGGATATTTTCCTCTCTTTTGTTTTCCTTTTTCCTTGTTGGAAAACAGTCTTCCTCAACATGGCTGTCTTTGAAAGACATTTTGTCTTTTTGTTCAAAATTGTGCACCAAGCAGATATGGGTAGTTACTCTGTTTCATGTACTTAATTAATAAAAAAAGAGTCATTTTAATGCAGGAAAATACTTTATATTTCTTTATGTATTCCTTTTGCTCCGCTGCAATTAATTAAGCAATGAATTCATCTCACTACTTTGATTAATTCGTAGTGTTATGCATTTATGCACACTATGCTAAGAGGCTGCTGGTCTGCTGGTGTCTCTCTTCCTACGTCGCTCTGCTGTCCATCACTTGCGAGGACAAAAACAACGGAGCATCTGCGACTGCTGATGCCGAGCTGCATCCGGTGCAGCTCTCTGACACCAGAGGCTGAGACGGTCTAATATTAGGCCCCGGAGAGTTACAGCAGGCGCGCGACACCGCTTGGTGTACGGCGAGAAAGAGCGCGAAGCAATTATTTTCAGAGCTGCTATTAATAAAGAAGCAGTCAATAACCTGTCGTTGAGCTCCGGCACCATCAAGGCCTGTGAGAGCGGTGGGAGTACAGTGCTGCCAAGACTTTACCTAAGCAGTCAACATTTCCCCCGAGCCGTGTCAGGCCCGCGAGCTCCCGGGCCAGTCAGCGGGGCCGCCGTCCTGACATCTGCCCGATCCGGTGCCGGCCTGATCAAAGTGACAGTGCTGCAGACACCGCGGAGATACAGGTGAGGGCTGCTGTCACCCGGCCTGTCCAACCGATGGCAACTTGGTCGGGGCAGGAATGGGAAGCGGCGGGACGGCGGGGGGAAGTCCGCTGCCCGCATGTCACTCAGCGCTGCGCCGGATGACAGAACAGCCCATTAGGAATGGGACTGACTTCACAGGCCATTAGGGGAGGCATCACACAGACACGGAGCACTGAGTAATGGCACAGTTGGAGGGAGACAGGAGACAGAAAGACCCTCCGAGCTCCGTTGCAACACGTCCCTTATACAAATTGATATTTTTATTAACACGTTAAATGTCAGAGAGTAAAAAAAAAAACTTGCGACTGAGGGAGATGCAAACCATTCTCAACGGAGGACTAAAGAGGCTACAATGGTGGACTAATAAGTATGGCAAAAAACAATCATTCCCATGCCATCCAACACCCCCGAGCCGTCTCCTTGTTAAAATCTCTGGTTCTCAGTATGGCCCGGCCTGCCCTCCAGTCATCATTAACGAGAAAGACGGGAGCCTGAGAGGCCAACAGAGGCATCAACACGCATCACTTCTCCACCGCTCCGAACAATCCACCAGCTCCAGACAGACTTATTTACTGCACAAAGTGGACTGTGTTTGGCTGCACACTATACTTCCAAATGTTCCTTTGATACCCCCTCTCTCGCTCTCTTTCTCTCTCTCTGCCTGCCCCTTCCCCTCTGTCTCTCTCTCTCTCTCTCTCTCTCTGACCGTAGCGTCATGGCGGGCGAAGAGGAGAGTGCCACGCTCTGCCACTCCAGCTCCAGAACAAAGACTTAGAAACTCACCGCTCTTTGATTGATAGTTTTGTTTCGCTGTGAAGAAAAGGATCATAAAAAATAAAATAAAAAAAAGGATCTTCAAGCAGCTCCCCAGGCGTTTCCCTGGGGATTGGATAAAACCCTGGTAGAAAAACAAAGAGCAGAAACAATAAGGGGAAGAGAAGAAAAAAAAAAGCTTCTTTCGCACTATTTAAGACCCAAAAGAGATAAACTGGGAGAGTTTTGTAAACAGCGAGGAAAAGCTGATAGCTAGATATCCCAGATAAAGACAGAAGGGAAGTGGGTGCAGGGAGTGAAGCAGTGGTCTCCTGGAATGATGCTTTTTGATGAATTACTGCACACACATCACACGCTTAAGAGTCTCCAGCGTCGCCACGAGAGAGACAAAGTGCGCATTCTGTTGTGACAGAATCTCTGAATTTTAAGCACTCTGCGGCTCGAGCCTTCGCACAACAACACCTTTACTCAAACCTTTATTTATTCATGTTTCTTTTTCTTCTCAGGCGAGGTTTGGCACAGGCTCGACCTCCGACCCTGTCACCATGTTGTGTTCCTATTTTGCACTTGTCAAAACTAGCATTTTTGTGTAGCGATGGGAGTCAGTTGTTGTTGCCACATTCAAATCTACAATCCTAAATGAAGACAGATTTATTGAATAATGATTAGCCACCAGCAGCTGAGGTGTTACTATTTGTATATCCTTGAGACACGGATGCAGTTTATCGTCCATGCTTCTACCTCTGATTCCTCCACCTTTACGGCGTCACGTCTTCACTGGGGCTTAGAGGATGAACTACCGCCCGGCTCTTTTAGGCCAGGAAATATCAGCTTTTCATACTTTCTCTTTATCCGTCGCAGGAGACCCAGAGTTATGGCTTCACTGAAGATTCTGTGACAAATCGTATTGTTATAAAGGAGCCATTAAAATAGTACTGAACTTGGGGCAACCTTTCTGGAATGGCCCCGATAAAGGGAAGAGAGGAGGAAAAATAATCACTCTTTTCATTGTGCACCCAATGGACGTCGCACGGTGGGAGAGCTGAGCTGCTTAGCTGTTGAGGAGCCTGCCGCTGTGCCTGATGGGAAAACTCCTCAGGGCCAATGAGGGCTGTTTAAATACCTTAAGAGTGTGTGGCTATAATTACTCATCTGTGAGAATGTGGGGAACAAACTGTTCTTTATCACCCTCTACTCCTCCACTCCACCAATCAGCGGGTTAGTTTGTGCCCTCAAGAAGCCCCAGCTGTACGTTCAGAACAAATCAGTGACGCGGCTCGTCAAAAACTGTCACTTACGCTGACGAGCATCTGAGGGAACGGTCCTCGAGAGTTTTCGGCCACGTTGATTGGTGGGATCACCCAGTCCCTCTTCTGCCTCCGCAGGCCCTTGGAGCTGTTGCGGCTGGAACCCGAGAACATGATGACAGGAGGCGGTGCTTGGGACGCCTCCTTCCTCTCCTTCGTCTCCGCGACCTTCCTCCCCTCTTCCTCCGTGACCTTTAAAAACAACACACAGCTTTATTTAGATATGCTGTTAATGATAACGGTAACTGATGTGCGCCGTCCGAGTCTTTTCAAGATTCAAGATTCAAGATGTTTTACTGTCATATGCACAGATAACAGAGTTATTCTATACAATGAAAGGCTTATTTTGCTGGGTCCTCCTAACACACAGAATTAGAATAAACTTAAGGTAAAAAATAAATAAAAATAAGGCACAAAATACAAAAGATATAACATTATTGCACAAAAAAAGAATATATAATAATATAATAATATTAATAATAATAATTAATATAAATATATATATTTAAAAATGTATAATATAATTATTAACTATACTAATATATTATTTTCTGTCTCGAAGCATAAACAAGAAGAAGAAGAAGAAGAAGAAAAAAACATTTCAGTATCGTTCTCAAGATTAAATATATTTAAAATATTTCTGCCTTTCTGAATTATTTTCTCATTGTGTGCATCTAAGATCTGTTTCTTGAACGTACAGCACTTCTAACGTTGCTATGGAAACAGAGTGCTCCGAATCCGCTGATTCACCCTTTCACTCGCCGGCTCAATAACTGACATGTTCGCTCACAGTTAAGTCTCCTAATGGGATATTAAGAAGCTCGGCCACCAGAACGAGGATCATTCAGACTCCTTCGTGCTCCGATATACATATCAGATTTCAGAAACACGATGCAGGGCCTTGGTGAAGCCTTCATACAGGACACTGGAAGCATTACACGTGTGGATTCTTTGACAAAAGAAATGCTGTTTGCCAAACGCTGCATCAAGGTCGTATTCATACACCTGCAAGTTTTCTTTTATAACCCATCATAAGAAAAAAAGAAAAAAGGAGATACAGCATCATATAATATGTGCTGGGATTTAGTTAATTAAAACTAAAACTCATTAAGTTTAATAACAGTTTAATAATAAATGCCTGAAATAATATTTAAAAAAGAAGGAAAAAAAATATACATATTTATAATACACTGTTTATTGTGTGCAATGACGCTGAATAGAAGATTTTCAAAATTGGCCAAGAGTTGAATAAAAGGCATTTAATTGATGTTTTAATTATTTTTTACCATATTAGATGAAGCTACACAGCCATTAGAAAATTAATTACAGTGAGAAAATATAAACTAAATGCAATTTAAAGCGTTCATGCTCCACATATAAACACATCATGTGTTATTATTATTAATCCACACAATTCCTCCCTCTATCTGTATCCCATTGTCCGTTTGCTCTTACGCGGTTGATAAGTAGTTAACTGTGATATTGACAAAAGCATGAAGTACACCGCCTGCAGAGCGCCGCATACGCAACATAAACAGCGTAATAAACGTCTGTTAAACATCTCGGCTGGTTCATTTGTGTCACCGCGCTCCAGGAGCCGGACGGAGCACACGCACGGGCAGCCTCTGTGAATCCCTCGTGTCTGAGGGTTTGTATGTGCATGTGCATGTGAGCATATGTGTGGAAGAGACCATAAACTATGGATTTTGTCAACAGCGGGTGTGAAAAGCCTATTATCTCATACGGTATTCTCCCGTCATACATTTCCCTCAAAGGCTCCCCCGCAGGCGAAGAGAAATGACCGCCACAAACCTGTCTTTTTGAAAGATGCTCAAATAAGGAACCTGAGAGGAGCCAATTTTCCATCTTCTCATGAACATTAACTCACCCATGAGTCAAACGCCGACGCTATCAGACATATCACCTCTATCTGAATTAATGACCTCACTCGAAGAAGAACAAAATGCTGCAAACACACACGGTTCGGTGAATTGCAGAGATTCTCCTTCCTTACCAACGCTTCCAATCATTGAAAATACAGTAAGAGCCCTTTAATTGTGCACTCCGGCACCTGAGAGCGGATAATCGATTTGCTTCTCAATCCAAGTTCATGTTAGGCGCGTCGGCGCGTCGACGTCAAGGCTACATGGCCTCCGACGCCTCAAGGCCGCTTGCCGAGCGTCCCGGGGGCAACAGCGGACGTGATATAAAGGTTATCATAAATTGGCAATCTGGAGAGTTGTTCCGAAGTAACATATCTCAGGGTTGCAAAGCCAGTGAAAACATGTGGAGAATACAGTCACAGTCCCTTGCTACCTCCTGCTCTGGCTGTGTTATTGTTTTCTCCGTCTCTCCTCCCAGTCCTCGAGCCCAGCAGGTAAAACGGCCTCGGACCACCAGGCCCCAGCACATGTCACTCATTCAAGGTTTTTATCTATACAAGGTGGTCCAATGACAACGATCGCAGCTCATGCTTTGTTGTAAGGTGTGCTCTGCAAACACAGGACTACAAATCGTCTTAATTTTCTTGCCGAAATCATCTCCTCTGGTAAAATCTCCTACATCCTCAGTTGAACAGATCATGTGATTCTACCCCTGTAGTGTAACGGCCTAAGTCGAAAGACAATGTGACTTGTGGCCATTTTACAAGCTGTTTAATATGGCATTTTGAAGCTAGCATTTAAGCTAGCAATTTAGTTAGCATTTTTGTCAATGAAAATCTCACTCGAACATAATATTAGTAATCGTAACATAATTATTACAGTATGCCTGTTGTGCAGTGTCTAGAGGCAGCTTGTGCACCCCTATTACATTGCTATTAGTTTTTTGTGTTTTTTCTGAAAAACCTGAAAAAATGACTTCGCCCATTATTTTAGGAAGGTGACGAAAAAACAGAAACAAAACGCGATGGTTAAAATGGGTAAAATTGCAAATGAAACATAGAAGTAGAAAGGGTTAAATAAAAAAAGTGCATGAAAGGTAAAAATATTTTGATTTATGGGTAAGGCGAAAAATAAATTAGATGCAGTCGAGGTATGGGTCTGCTGTTTACATCTTTTTATTTTCATCTTTACCAGCAAAACTTAAGCAATCATGAATATTGTGATTAGACATCTGTTTAGCCTTAAGGCGTCTGTTCTTGTTGGCCGAGGGAGATTGTAGTCAATGTATTTGATTAAGTGTCTGCTTGTGCGTCTGCTAGGTCAAGTAGTCCCCGGAATTGATTCATACTGTAGATAAATAAAACTGTGAGTAAACTACACACGTTTCTGAAGAGAAGCTATACGCTCACGCTGAAGACTCCAGCAGCAACTTTGCACCCTTAACGGGACTCAAAGAGAAGAGGTGGGGAGGGAAAAAAACAATTGGAAACACTAGAGATGAAAAAAACACCTGTTCAGTTTCATTATGGTCCATGCCGAGAGTGAGGAACACAGTGTATGCTTGCTCCATGTGTGTGGGTGGGAGGGTTCTCATGTCGAGAGTACAAGAAAAATCTGGTCTTGTGAATTTGGGAGCATGTGAGAGAGGTTCAATCACTACACATTTACATAATAATAGGGTGGTGTTTGTAATACCTCTTCCAATTCTGCATTTTATATTACTTCTGTGCAATACGCCGCCTAATAGTTCTTCCCCGGCAGTTGACATTTTGAGAATAAAAATAAAATACAACACAGGCGTGCAAGGGCTACAGTGTTGGAGGATGGCAATGGATTTTGGCACATATTGAAAGTTTAGGGTCTCTGTACAATGCGGTCTATAAAAAGTGTTTTCTCTTCATCTCTCTGTGTTTGTTGCTGCCTGGTCAACGTCCCTCAGAGGTTTGGCTTGTATCTGCCAGCGGAAACAATGCTTTCAAGGCTGACTTCATTAGACGGACGCCCAAGAGAAAAGCTTTTAAGGCTGCTTTAAAGGAAATGTGGCAGGTAACCTGGCACATGGTGTGTATGCGTTTGTGTGGGTGGGCAGGGGCTAAGTTGTCATGTTTGGTTTCTTCAACCAGACGCTACATTTCAGACATCATGTACTGTGCGATCCAGGGCACTTTCAGTGGAAGCGCAGGAGGAGCAGGGGAGTAGATATAGGCGTGTTGGTTGTGCAGAGAGCGAGCCCTTGCAAATGATTCAAATAAAAGGAAAATATGCCCGTGTTCAAAGAAGAATTACATTGAAAAATTGTGCCGTTTGCACCATATTAACCCTCGAAAAGTCAAAAAGTCGGTCATGGTTTTTATTTTAGTGAAGTCTTAGCAATCTATAACAAAATAAAAAAACGTGATACACAGAAGATGATTTATGGGTAATATGTATGTTGATATAGTCCAATGTCAAATCTCTATTTGATCACGTGACAAGATGATACGATATATGGTCGCTAATCCTGATAGCTTCATCTTTTAAATCTCTACTTATGCAACAAAATTGCCAAAGTAACTTGTTTGACCTAATGGTGTGTGTGTGTGTGTGTGTGTTTCATAACTAGTGACTCAGGCCCCTTAAAAGATGATGCATTCAGGGCCTTCTACAGATAAATGCATGTGGCATTAGACCGATAGAAAGACGGGATTTGCTGCTCTGTCGGGGCATTAGGAGTGATTCTACCACCTGCAACATTTGGACTCGAATTGTTGTAATTTTAAATATTTACTCTTTTTGGTGCATCCCTCAATGAATGTAACTTTTTTGCATTAATTCCCCTTTTAGCTCTGCTTTGGTCTCCACCAAGTCCTGAAGGAAATATCTGGCTGTTTAGTTGCAAAATGCTCCTGTATGTTCAACCAGCTAGCGGCTGTTCTGTTTGGTACCGGGCAATGGGGCAAGTATAGCGGGTTTATAGGAGACAACAGCTGCCTGCATCTGGAAACAATGCTGATTAGAACCAAAACAGTAAAGTTGTGATCTGTACAGCCAAAACAATCGTTTATAAAATGCTCCAGATCAAGGGGATAATTCTCTGTGGGTCACTTTTTACATAAACTTCGTCATTTATGTGTGAATGTAGAAATATTGATGATACTTTAAATTAATGTGCTGTAATAAACTGGTCTAGAAAGTCAATGAAAAGTTGATAAAAAAATAAAAATAAACTTGACAGTTTTGTCATCTACTATTTCTGGGGTCAAGAGTGAACTTTCAATCTCAATGTTTAACTTAACAGTTTAGAAAAATGACTGATGTTGAAATACGATTAATCAGAGTCCAGTAAAATACAAAAATGGCGAAGCTATGACAGAATACTGCATGTTCAAATTATTTCTGTCTCCAACTTTACTTGAGCAGCAGTTCCTCTTGTGGCCACTAGGGGAGCTAAAAACTCCCTGAAACAAACACAAACTACATCTCTCAACCTGTGCAGCTTGCTCTCACGGCCCCCCAAAAAAAGCACCAGCTCTCCATCCTCCTCCTCCTCCTCCTCTGGTACGCGTGTTACCGCATTCTATGTTCGCTGTACTGTGTGACAAGTTCAGTGAAACATGCACACGACCCTCTGCGTTCAGCCCCATATTCAGGAGGGCCGGACTCTGCCAAGCAACATGCCTGTGTGCACAAACAGGGTTTGTCAGCAGAGCGGCATGAGACAGATGTGAGCTGGGTCTGGACAAATGTATTCTTTTTCTTCAGAGGGAGGAAGGCTTAGTGGGGTTGACTGCAGGGGATGGCTGCCCCACATCCCACCAGTGCAGAGGTGGGTGAGACATGTTTGGGATGGAGTGAGCAGGAGAGGGGGGTTTGAGGGAAGGGATGACAGAAACAGATGTGGCTACCCCATCCCCTCCCCTTGCCTAAATAAGTCATGCTCCAAATCCTTTTATCTACACGTTCTAACAGGTACTAGTGAGTTCCCAGAGGAGGGATGCAGAATGAAAAAGACAGAGGGAGGAGAAGAAGAAGGAAAAAAAAACAGAGATGGAGAAAGGGCTGTGCCCATCGCTGCTGCAAAAGGCTTAAGTGGGCTTTTCTTGAGCCGCGGTGTAATTCTGATCAAACCCCGCGGCTCCGATGCTCTCGTTGTTATTCACACTCGCGCAGTGAAGAGAGAAAGTACAGGAAGGTGATGAAATTGATAAAAAAAAAAAACAGGTTAAGTGGAGACGTCAGCGCACGAGGAGCAGAAGAAGAAGAAGAAGAAGAAGAAGAAGAAGAAGAAGAAGAAGAAGCCGCCGTCTGAAGTTTTCACGACAGCTTCGCGGATTCCAGCGATACGAACGTGTTATTTCCCTCGATCCGGCAGATAGCATCTATAGGCTCTAATCAGGAGACTCTTTATGCTTCCAGACAAAGACGCATACCGCACGCGGCAATTAAAACCATACTCAAAATTTGCATAATTCACACTTGATTCGACATAATCTCTCTCTCGTAAAAAAAAAACCAAAAAGAATAAAAAATTAAAAAGCAGAAACAACACTCAACGCGCGCGCACACACATGACACACTCTAACGCTATGTGAACAGGAGCCACTGAGTGTGAAATGGATGTCCCCCCCCCACCCCCCCCCCCCCCCCCCCAGCCCCGATGCCGTAGCCAGCTGGCGGTGGTCCCGGCTCTTCCCCTCCCCAAAACCCTGCGCGCTTTGATATCAGCCCCCCACTCCCTCCCCCGGCTACCCAGACATCTGGAAGTTATTATTCAACAGAGCACGCCACAAAGCAGCCATTTCCATAATGAAACATCACGTTTGTTTCGGCGTCCCGGCTTTTCCGCTCGCGTACATGTTTGTTCAAATGCGCTGCTCCTGACCCCTGACCCCCCCCCTGTTCGCCCCCCTCTTCACGACTCCTCCGGGATCCTTCGCGTTAGTTGACATCGAGGGAGTCGTTTGACCTTTACCGCATTGTTGTTTGATACCGAAGGACCGGTGAGTCATCTGAAGCAAGAACATACCGGTACATGACTCCGCCTCCCTGTTTGTCTCCATGATTGTATCACTGACTTTGAGCCGTCACTTTTTCATTCTTCTTCTGGCCTTTCACAATACAAAGAAACCTCAGCTGAAATCTTCTGGTTTTGAATAGTTTGAAGTGCTCGCTCTCGAAATAAAATCCTCTCTCATCAAAAATGTTAAACTGTTAGAAAAGTAATTTTAAACTAACCTCACCAGCCTTGGGAAGCTTTTTCTGTTAATTATATTTTCATCTCCTGCATGTAAAGTTCAGAGTGTATTATGAGTTATGATTAACTCATCATCTGAAGATCTCTGTTTACATATCTGACTCATGTGTGTGTGAGGGAGCTTGCCTGTGTATCTGGCTTAGCGCTGCAATAAAGTTTAATTACATCCCAGAATTGCATCTTTCTGTCAATTTCTCCCCCCCACAAGCTATAAACCTCTATGAACACTGACATATCGTCCACTTTAAACTCGTTTCCAGGCGGTTACCCACTCATACATCCGGCCCATACGGAGCAGCATTAGCATGCATCTGGAGCCGTGTTTGTGGCCACGTGATGAATGGATAGACACAACATTCGCTCTCCTTCATGCTGCGTTTTATACTCCACCAACTCCTGAGAAAAATATCTGGCTCTTCAGCGGCTGCACGCTCCACTACGTTCACCAGCTAGTCGCCAACTTTTTTCTTTCTTTCTTCCTTCCTCTGGTTGCTGGGAGGTAGTGTGTGCATAATGGCTTTTTAAGAGCTTCTCCACTGAACGGCACGATGAGAGCGGCGAGGCCGAGTCGAAGTTTTGAGGCTCTGTAGAACTGAGAGAGGACCGCAGTCCTGATACTGGAATTCTGTGAGCCGCCACTGAAGTACGTCATCATGGACATATTGATTTTTACCTGGATGGAGCGTTAACGTTCACGTCAATTACCTTTACACACAGCTTACAGAACTTGAGCATGTTTTTATGGCGAGGAAGTTCCACGTTTGCTTCCTGAGACTTGGTGGATCCCTCGCCAGGAACTCACTGGCCCACCTCCTGCATGATATCTAGGATTGCACTGTGTCAGTGACCCCATAATGATGTGTGTTTTTGCCACCTAATCTGATATTTGCTCATCGGATCTGGCCTCGTGGATCTGCAGTCACGGGGACGGCTGAGCTCAGGTCCTCACCTGACCTCTGACGGCTCTTAAATGGAGGTGGAAGAGTCGGCGACCCCCGGGGGTATCCAAGGCACAGGATGTTTTCCAATAACAGCTTATGGCTGAGGGGAATCATACTCTCCCCCTGTGGCAGTGTGATTCTATCACTTTGAGCCATGTGTCCCTCTCTCTCTCCCTCTCCCTCTCTCAAACCCCAAGGAGTTTTGACCTGATTCTCGGCTGTTGCTATCATCCAGACCGCTGGAGAAAATTTGCTAGGACGAAGAAAACTCCGGCATGATAATTGAAAAATTCGAAGCATGATATTTGCCTGTCTGTGCTCGTGCTCAGTGCGAGTAAAACTCACCTCATTTCCATTTTGCTGAAGTGCTGGCGGGTCAATTAGGGCCAGTTGGACCACGGTCTCCCAGACACGCGTGTGCTGACCGCTCGCTGTCAGTTTAAACTGGACCGGCTCGTCCAGGCTGGCTCCCTCTCCCTGGGCGAAGACGGACCCATCTGTCCGCACGCTGAAGATCGGGTCGCTGCTCTGGAAAACCACGGCTTCATTCCCCACGCAGTCGTCGAACTTCACTGTGGACAAGAGAATTGCAAAGATTTAATCTACTATTCATTGAAGCCTGGAGTTCCTCGTCGTGGAGCGGCTGAACACACAGAGCTCAGTATAGGAAACACATAGCAGACAGTGGCACACAATTATGACCAGGCCAATGCGGAAATGTGCGTTATTTCCACTGGCCAGCAGGGGGCGACTCCTCCGGAAGTCTGATTGTATTGAAGTCTATGAGTGAATTGATTTTGTGCCAAACCGGCAATGCAAATGAATTGTGTTACTGTAAAGTCTAAGCTTAATTTACTGGTTGAGTAAATTAATGAGAAGTTAGAACTATGATAAAATGAGAACTTAGAACTGAGTCAAATAAAAGAGTCAAGAACTATTTCTCTTGAGCTCAAATAGGTTTAAAGACTCTACTTCTCACTTGATTTATTCCCTCAGTAAACATTGTAAACATGAGTTTATGTCTCAATCTCTAGTTTAAAGTCTTCTTCCATACAGCATGATGTTCATTTAGTGAATGATGGTCCTCTTGGTAAAACAGCCCATAAAGCAGGGTATGCTTTAGGGCGGGGCTGCCCAAGGGTATAGTAATATCGTAGTATAATGGAACCAATGTTAATTCAATGTGGGTTTTTCTGGGGTGGCGATCTGAATGGCTTGCAAGAGCTCGTCCTTCACTGAACACGTTGGAGGTGAACCTGCTACTGGCGGCACCGTCTGTATTCTACGTCCCTGATAGAAAGATTGGATCACTATGATGTGTTCCAAGCTGGTACATCTCACCATTAGTCTCCATTAGTTCTCGGTAAAACATCACAAGGAAGAGACTCTTGAGGATTGTCCTCTCCAGGTGTAAAAACTGCCATGTGAAGGTGAGGTTTGCTGTTATTGTGGAGGGGTCTTTGTCTCTACAGAGACTTTGTTGGAGGCATACAAAGCAGAATATCTCGTCGTTAACTGCTACAATTCCTCAGAAGAAGATCTGTGATATTAATATAAGTAAAACTGCTGACCTTTAAAGGAAATGCAGAGCACAAAGAAAATGAAACAATATACGTCGGCAAACATTCAAATTGCCATTGTTTTGGTTAAACAGTATATTTATACCTATGAATAAAACAAAGACAAGCTGTACTCTCCTGTCAACAAATATTGATTCCACGAGTGTTGTGGCATTTTAACTGCACTATGCTTTTTCTCCCTGACTGACAAAACTATGCTTTTAGCTTTTAATCTGAAGGCCAAATTGCTGTATTTCTAGTCTTCCTCCAGTTATCTCTGGCAGCCCAACTCAGCTCTCAGCCATGAGGTCACCGTGATCGCGGTCCCGTCCTCTTCTTTTCTAAACTTTGTGTTTACACTGAGATGAGATAAACTGGAGACATACGAGAACCACAAATACTCGGCGCAGCGCTTGACATGTCACATCAATATCTCGCTGTGAAATATATATTTAGGCCGGGGGGATCTTCTAAAAAAGGGGCTTGTCAATGTGCCTGAAGAAACTTAAAACCTATAACCATTTATACAGTCACACTAAACAAGTCAGTGCTCATAACAAGTCTGCAGGGTCTTCCTAGAAGGGATGGCGTATGTGTAATATCATACAGTAGAAGTCAGATAAATTTTATTTATAGGATTTTTTGATTTACACAACATATGTCTCTAACTCCGCCGCAAAAAGTGTGAATGAATGTTTCACAATAATATGCGCATATACAATATAGACTTGTTGTGAAGCCTAAATGTGTGAACAACAAAGGTTGTTTTAATTAATATCCAACAAAGACGAACTCTACAGAAACATTGGAAACAGGGCTCAGAGAGAGAGAGAGAGAGAGAGAGAGAGAGAGAAATACTTTCAAACTGAAAATGAAATGAACCATAATAGCAATTTGTGAGAGACGGCGCTGAATGAAATCATCAAAGCATCTGAACGCTAAACACAAACCATCGGAAACGCTGGCTAATACGCAGAAAATGAGCTTGAAACGTAAACTAGTCCTTATCCACTTCCGTCATAACGGAACATTAAGTACCATAAAAAATAAGCATTTCTAGCAAGTCAGAACGCAGACAGTGAAGTAATCAGAGGGCAGGAAAGAGTTGTTCCCATCACATTAAGATGGCACTGCATGGCATCAGCTCGGTGTGGAGCTTTTGGCCCTCTGGTTGTCTGATCCCTTATGGGACAGTTCACGAGAAGACGAGTCGCGGACGAGCGTAACCCATATTGGCATCCCGTCCCTCATCTCCTTCCTCCCTCACGGGCGCCGGCGGCCTTTCCTCCCGGGGATTACAAAGTCTAGACGGCACATCGCAGCAGACCCTGAACTGAAGGCCGTACGTAACTCACCGCCGTATCTTCTCGTCCCCACGAGGCTTCCATTACACAGAGTAAACCGCGAGGAAATACGGATTTTTTTTTTGGCCCTACATCTGCCTGTGATCAAGTCCCCTTTCTCCCCCGGACAAATGTCCAGACAGCCACTCAGAGCCGAGTCAGAGGGGACGGCTCTTCAGCGGCACTGAGTGGAGCAGGTGCTGCCCGAGTGGGGAGACGGGACGGGCGAGATGGATTGCATCAATCCAAAAGACAGAAAAAGAGCCGCCGCTGTTCATCAAATAGTTGCTCTCTTTGTGTCGCTGAACATTTCGAACACAAACAAACCAATGAAAAAGTCTGCTTGCTGTTTGTCTTATTCTCTTTTTTTGTCTAATCCCATCTCTCATTTCTTTCATTGTTATTTTTGCAGATTCTGATTAGATTGAGAAGGGAGGGACCATAACAAACACGACAGTTGGCAAACGTGTCTGTACAAATAGGGTTTTGGAAGGCTGCCTGATTATAATGACAAAAAGAAAAATCAAAAATCTAACTCAAAGCATGCTTTAGTGTGTTTCCAAGTCTTTATATCTGTAAACAGTGGGGGGGAAAACCAGCACGCAGCAGGTGGTTTGTTGTCTGCAACAAAGTCGGTACCTCGGTATCTTTTCCTTCTTCCGGAGGTTTCGGTCTGCAGGACGTACATCAGGAGAAGTTCATCATTTTAGTACCCAGAGCCCACGGACTATTTCACGTGCTTCACCCTTCTTTCCGTCAGACGGAACCGACAACAGACGGATGGAGCAGTAACGCTACACTGAGAGGGATTTACCGCGCTGGAGATCCATTTATCTTTGCTTTGACTTTGTTTAGTTTAGTCAGTGAGGCTTACCGCTAAACGTCATCACCGTCGTCCTCGTCGCCATCGCAGGTGGCGGTTGCTTAGTAATGACCTCCCAAGCACCTTGGATAAAAGGATGAAGCGGCACAGCTGGCGCTTTTAGATACAACATGTGAGCGGCCCCTTAAGCCAGGATCTCTGTTTTGCTGATTTAATATGCCCCCAAAAAAAAAACTGAAAATCGGTAAAAGCCAAAATTGATCGAGCCAATAAATGAGGTAAGTAGCAGCGTGCGCGATAGGGGTGTAATCGGCCCCCGTGTGTGTTGATGTAGGCATTCATTCTCTATGATTGCCTGCATGTCTCGACAACGACAGGCTGAACTAACTGCACCAATACCCACACACAAATGGAGTGACAGGCTGCGCAAAGAGTGCCCAGAGGGTCTTGTTCCTGCACCAATTAAAGAAAAAGAAAAAGACAGTGCCAATTTTACCCCTCAATCAACACACAGACACAGACACAGAAACCTCCGATAGCTCCTCTTTCACTCCGTCGGGTCGATAGCGCTATAAGAGAGATTATAAAATCGGCCCAACAACGGAGCAGTGAGGCCCAACGGCGCAGTGCTGCACATTAACAAGTCGTCTAAAGCAGTGGGCCCAGGTTTGAACATCGATCTGGCAAATAACACAGACACCCCGGCGTGCCAAGCAGCCGGCACTTCGCCACTGTCTAGTCAACGTGAGCGGTCACACCCACGGAAATGTAACGAACGCCGCCGGGCAACGTGCGCTCCCACGCTTTGACGTTCATATTCTGTGTTTTCTTAATCACCATAGCTTGGAAGGCGGTGAAATGGGGCTCTTCAAGCGTTGCTTGGATGATATCACACCCTCCGAAGCCGCATTTTTCACGTCCCCGCCCTGGCTTTTTTCCAATTAAAGTTCTCCTTCTCCCTCCAAAACGAGACAAGGACAAGGAAGGAGAGCGACGCTGAAAAGAGCTGTGACCTTCCTTCCGTGTTCGCTGGACAACCTGGCAGGAAGTAGGTGACAAGTGCTGAAAGGGAAGGGGGAGAAGGGGATACATTGAAGGGAGAGAGTGAGAAAGCTGAGGAGTGATGGGGAGAAGGTGAGAGAAGATGGGTGAGAAAGGAAGAGCAGAGAAAGAGAGATTGATGAAAGGATGGTGAATGTGTGGAGGGGAGGAGGGGGCAATCAGAGAGACAGCGAAATGAATGAAAGACCATTAAAGGAGGAGAAAGGGAAGAGGTGAAAGACGCTCATAGGCAGATTGCAGTTGCGAAAGTGGAGATCTCCAGAGGCAGCACGGTTTATAGCTGTAGCCGTTTAAATCGTTCAAAGTATGGTGCAGTGAATGCATCAGATGTCACCCTGCCCTACAAAGGAGTAAAGAAACCACTCTCGCCCGTCCCGGCGTCTGCTACAATCAGGCCCATTGAGGACAAGGGAGCAGGAAGTAGAAAGAGGAGGATGAAGATGAGGAGGAGGAGGAGGAGGAGGAGCAGAGAGGGACGGGGAGGTGCGGAGGCTGGCGCCGGGATCCTGGCTCAGCGAACTGGCGCTCTCTCACACGGCCACATTGCAATGGATGGGATGCTCAGATGCCTGTTTAAACAGGTTAATTGGGCTGGCCTCCCGAGAGATGGGGACAGATGGATAGATGGATAGAATGGGAGAGGAGAGGAAGAGAGAGCAAAAAAGAGCGACAAAGGGAGAGCGATGGAGCCCAGAGAGATGGAAACAGGGGCAGGATGAAGCGGGCGGGGTGGCGAGAGACGAGCATGGCCGCGGATCAGAAGCACCGCGGGGAGCGCGCGGTCTAATCAGAGTGGAGCGCAGCGCCACGGTGGGCCGGGCCCTCGCTGACGGGCGAAACAGAGCCAGGTCCGCCGCTCGCCACTGATAGACTATGAAGGGAGACAAACTTGTGAGGGCAGGGCGTTTAAAGCGACGTTCAAATCCCATCGGGGAGCTGGTTCAGTGAAGCCAGGCACAGGGAAGCGCTCGTCCCTCCGATCCTTTCATGCAAACGCTCGATGGCGGTGACCAGCTCACATTTCACACACGTTACACACACACAGCGAGAAGGGAACGTGCACTGGATAAAGAGTCGCTCCAAACTCGGTATGACCGCCCAGAAATAGAGTGGAGACCGCACATCAAGCCAAATATGTATTCTGAAACCCTTTTCATTGAAAGAACCAGAGGTTGTACGGAGTACAAATATATTATGTATGACACAAAAGTAAAACAGGTTCTCGTTAGTCAAATATGCATCAAAGGAAAGCTGTTGCAACAGTTCAACTTTTCAAACCAGAGTCAATTATCGGGCCGTTTTGTGATTTGAGTCAATTTTTACGTCTATGTGCACCGAGGGGAAATGAGTGAACGGCTGTCTGCTCGACAACAACACAGTCAACACGAGTTAAAAGGATTATTATGAGGTGATGGAGTTCTGCTTTTATTGGTTCCCACGGAGACAAATGGGATGGCTGGCGTGGATCACAGCTTCACATCGTGAGAGACGGAGAGAGGCGTTGTTTGGTTGGGAAGAGGGAGAGGGAGAGAGAGAGAGGGGAGGGAGAAAGAAATAGAGAGGGAGAGAGAGAGAGAGAGGGGGAGGGAGAAAGAAATAGAGAGGGAGAGAGAGGGGGAGAGAGAGACAGACAGAAATAGAGAGAGAGAGACAGACAGAAAGAGCGAGCGAGCAAGAGATAGATAGGGAGAGAGAGACAGAAAGAAAGAGAGATAGATTGAGAGAGAGGGAGAGCGAGAGAGACAGAACGAAATAGAGAGAGAGGGGGAGAGAGAGAGAGAGAAAGAAATAGAGAGAGAGAGAGACAGAAAGAAATAAAGAGAGAGAGGGAGAGAGCGAGCGAGCTAGAGATAGATAGGGAGAGAGAGACAGAAAGAAATAAAGAGAGAGAGACAGAAAGAAATAGAGAGATAGACAGAAAGAAATAGAGAGAGAGAGGGAGAGAGCGAGTGAGCTAGAGATAGATAGGGAGAGAGAGAGAGACAGACAGAGATAGATAGAGAGAGGGAGAGATAGAGACAGAAAGAAAGAGAGAGAGCAAGAGAGAGAGAAAGGGAGGGAGAGGGAGAAAGAAAGACAGAAAGAAATGGAGAGCGAGCAAGAGATAGAGAGAGAGAGAGGGAGAGAGAGATAGAGGGATGAGAGGGAGACAGAGAGAGAGAGGGGGCGGGAGAGAGGGAGAGAGAGAGCAAGGGTGAGAGAGCGAGAGAGCGAGAGAGCGCTCGCAAAGGAAAAGGTTGTTTGTCGGCATAAGCTGAATGTTCGCTGTGAATGGGAATGAGGTGGGGAAAAAAAGTGCGATCTCATTAACTTTTTAGAATAATGCTTTCATTCTGGGCACGAATAGGTTGTTGTTTTGAATTTCGATTACGTAACAACTTTGTTGTTTCCTGGATTCACTTCCTCTCAAATGTGCCCGGCCTCGCTCATCCAGCGCTGCTGTGCTGCTGCGGAGGCCGGCGCACCACGACGTGCACGTGGAAGAGTCCGCGTCCTGGATGTGGACCGCCTGTGGCGTCTGATGCTAAATTAAGCAGCTTTACTCTGTGCTTTGTTTGGTGAACACCAGCACACTCTACTCCTCTGAGTGAAGCATACAATATGAGGCTGCAACTTTTTACTCCAGAACACCTCTCTTGGTTTTGCTGGAATATCTTATGTGTTATTACTGACGTTCCTGATTAAATTTTAACCGAATGAATGAGAGAAAGCTCAGAAACAGGGAAGGGCTTGAGGCGTGGACGGCATGTTGCTTTCGTTTTAAATCTTTATATTATTTATATATATATCAAACTGATGTTCCAGATGTTCCTCATTTAAATTACATTGAACATTGAAACTGATATTCAGACGTGTTTTAGCTATCAAGAGCTATATATATATATATATATATATATATATATATATATATATATATATATATATATATATATATATTGCTATTGATATTCTGACTGACTTGCTCTAAGTGAAGTATCTAATAAGTTGCAATGCAAAGTCAAATTTCTTCCATTTAAAAAGCACTGGAAATGGTGTCCGTCACTTTACAGAGAAACTTTATTCCTATTAAAATATGCACACTACACAATTTATGTAAAAACAAATTAATTTGCCTACCTGAGCATCTAGCTTGGCTCTGCTGAGAGCCGAGGCTCTGCTGGATGGCTAATCAAGGGGCTGCTGCCGCAACTCTGGCTGAACGGTCTTGGAAGGGGGTCGGCTGGTGCTAACAGGCTGGCTGATCTCAGAGCTGCTGGAGACTTGGCGTGCACACAGTTGGCTGGTAACAGACTTAATTATTTTTGTCTGTACACCTACTTTGAGCTCAGCTTTCAGATGTGTGTATGTGTGTGTGTGTGTGTGTGTGTGTGTGTGTGTGTGTGTCAGTTGTCCAAACTTTCTGCTCTGCGGAGCTGAGAAAGCAACAGCAGTACTCAGTTTAGTGGAGCAATGAGGCCGAAAAGGATGTTTTTCATCTTTTGACATTTCCTCGGCTGCTAAAAGGCGACAAAATTAGTGAGTTTTTTTTGTTTTCTTTCTCCAAATCTTCACTACAGTATAGGAAAGAGCTCTCTCTCGTAAATGGACTTCAACATGGACTTCAGGACACTCTGACCGGCTGCATCACCGCCTGCGTGGCAGCTGCACCGCCCTCCGCCATACGGCTCTATGAAGGGAGTTAAAGCGGCTCATCACCAGGATGGTGCTGCCATCCATGGACCTCTCCTCCCAACAGGGCAGGAAGAAGGCCAACAGGATGATCAGGAAGCTAAATGACACAGCCACAAACTGTTCTATCCGGTCCTGCACCACCAACTCAGACTTTTACTGCCAACTAATGCAACTAATTGTTGTGCATACAAAGCAAAGAACCTGAACTAAACTGTGCAGTCTACAGGCTTAAGGGAAAATATAAAGTCATTGATGATTAGGGTTGCAAAGGCGCGGACATTTTCCGTTAAATTTCCGGAAAGTTTCTACGGGAATTTTGCGTGCCTAAGTTTGTGGGTTGGGGGGTGGTGATCATAGGTAATACACCGTTTTTATTCAATGTTCATGTTTTTGTTGTTCGATGAAAGAATAAAGTTCTACTCACAAAATGTCAAAAAAGTCAAAAATGACATTTTTAAATTTTAAATTAAATTTTAATGTTTGCATGCATGTCTGCTTATGACAAGGTAAATACAGTTAAATTACCCCAAAATTTCCAGTTTATTCCTGTTAATTCCCGTAAATTCCCATATATTCCTGTTTATTCCCGTTAATTCCTGTGGAAAGTTTCCAACTTTGAATATTCCCGTAATTTTGCAACCCTATTGATGATTGAGCAAAGACTCTTTGTGCACATTAGGGGCTGGGAAAAAAATTAGTAATATATTCAAGTGAACACTGTTAGCTCTTCCAATGCGTTAGCCGTAGTTTGGACTGTTAGCACTGTTCGCTACAGGCGCAGCCATGTTGAGAGCCATGGAGAGGCAATCGAAAATGCTCCCAATTTCGTACCTTGCAAATCCTTTCGCTCAAAAATCAGCAATGCACGAGGACACATGCACATTCATACACACATTTGCAGACACCAAACACAATAGAATTGTTTGTGGCTGATCGGCATCTCTCGAATGACTGATTAGTATTCCTTTAAACAAGCACAGAGATGCTTGATTGGCCTTCATCAATTCTCAGCCATCTCTCCCAGCAAGGCGGTATTGTTGCCTGAGCTGATACCAGGCCTTCAAAACAATCACAGTGTGTTACTTCCTGTATGAATCAGAGAATGCCTTCAAACGCCCGCAACCATGACCAAAACAATACTTTCATGAAAAGTGACTCATCAAACCAACTATTCCACCGATAGAAAGTGTTTGACACCAACACTTCAATGGGTACAAGACGTCCTGTATCATGATGTCGCTCCAGGTTCAGCTTATTCAAAACCAAATCCACTCTTATTCGCTTCATTTGGCGTTGTTTTTTATGAATTAAAAACTCCATACCCTTTTCTTCTTCTTCTGCAGCAGCATTGTGTGTTTGTGGTGAGATATGAAAGAATGGAGGAGAGCGAGACAGTAAGAAAGAGAGAGAACGAGAGGAGGAGAGAAAATCATGTCTTTTGGCAATTAGGGCTGGCTTTAGTGGTGATTAGAAGAGAAGGCAGCGAGAGAGAGAGAGAGAGAGAGGGATCAAGCAGAATAAAGCCTCTCCCAGGAAGAGAAAACCCCTTTGTAGAAAAAGAAGAGGAGGAAATAAAAGCAGTATGAAAGTAAGCACAAACTTCCCCAACTTTCTTTACAGCAGCGGTCTGTGCAGCAAGTTTAGTTGCTCTGGAACAATTACACACACATGCACGCACACACACGCACACACACACACACACACACACACGGTTAACACAGTCAAAAGGTATTTACCCGGCAAACCACAGCTCATATCCCTACGCTCCTCGCATTCCCTCTCAGCAGCCATTTGGCCTTTTACCCTCCCTCCCTCCCTCTCTCTGTGGCTATAAGGGGAGAAAAAACAACAACTCTAAAGCGTTCTGGTGGTTGCGGTTCAAAGAGTGTTCTGGATCGATACAAATCCAATGACAGATTTCAAACGTACAGTATGTCTCAGACCTTGGCCCCGGATTTTGAATCACTACTCCAGCTGTAACGCCGAAAACCCTGCAAACAGAGATCCGGTACAGTCCGACCAGTCTAGTGCGGCAGACTGAGGTCAGCGTGTGTGTGTGTGTGTGTGTGTGCGTAACGTGGTCTGGCGTCTGCAGGGCTGCTCGTGGTTCTTTGAGGCATGTGAGATAATGTTGGAGGTGGTGTTGATATAGGCTGGAGAAAGACTGAGGAAACGGGGTCTTGTCTCTGAGAGGGATTGCCGGCGTCAGCAATTTGCATCACGTCGGGCTCTGCAGGATTTGGGTTTGCGTTCGTGCATTCTAATTTCGGCTAACCTTATTCCACCCCTTTTGTCGGTTCTGTCCACCCGCTAGGGGCCACCAGCATGCAGGTGCCACTTGTTTTCAGACAGCAATCTCAAGGTCAGCGCATCTACGTGTGTGTCCGTGCTTTTCCTCGCCGGCGGTTATGTCCATTAATCTCTCCAGGGGAAGGTCCCCGGTCATCGCCGAGTCCCCATCTACTATACCAACAAGTGCATGGCTTTGTAGTCCATGTCACACTGGAAAACATGAGGAAGAATGAAAATACAGCTGTATAAAAAATGCAGCTTTGTACAGGTCATCACAAACAAAGGCTTCAACTTTGCCTTTATTTCACTGTTTGCCTGCAAGCATCAAATATGCGTGTTGTAAAGAAAAATAAATGATTTTCATATTGTTTTCTCTTGCTTCCCCTCGGAAGCAAACAGGACAAAATTGCTTTCCCCAACATGCTGGAGGAAATAGAGGCGGTATTTCTCAAATCTAATCAACATCTCTCCATCAAAACTTGAAGAAAAGGTTCTGTTTTTCCAATTGTAGGGGTCAGAGCATGAAGCAGAGAATTCCCTCCAGCCTTTAAACCGCGGAGAAGCATACATGCAATTACACAATCTGTATGGAGGACAAGGAACGTGGCTTTTTTCAGTCGTAAGAGGTTATATCGCTTCTTTTCTTTTTTTACCTTGAAAGATAGCCATCAGGCTGTGATCCCTGAAATCCCGGAGCTGATGGTGGACTACGAAGGCTGAACCGTGCAATTAGTGGGTGTGAAGTTTCAGTGAGATAGGAGCTGAGCGGAAAGTTCAGCAAACGGCCAAATCGATGACATGAGGAGGAACACTCGAAATACAACGGAGCAGTAATTATCAACGGTGACCGTCGAACCTCGAACACCATGAAGTAAATGATCCATAGACTTTCGTTTTTTTAACACATCGCCCTTTGTATTGATTTTTACGCTTTGAAGTTAGATCTGGATAAAACTCTACTTTTCAAAAAAGATGACTACCCCTGTGGTAAATAATACTTTATAAGGCCCATGAACTCCTGAGGAATGAGTTGTTATCCGTCACTGCTAATGACTAAAGATGCGGCCTGTTGCTATTCTTCCTTGTCATAACATGGAGATTACATTACCCATGGTGCCCCTTGATTCCGGTGTGTTAGGCTCACGTGGTCTCGAGCAGACACGAGGATGCTGGTACCGGCACGGATATCGGGCCAATACTGACTCATTATAGCTGGTGACCATCATTTCAATTGTTAATACATTTGAATGTTAATAAACTGCATATGTTATACACTGACATTTAATTTCATGTTTATGTTTTGACCAATTTGTCAAAAAGGTTTACACTCAAATTGCAATTCCTGTTAATTTTGAAGATTTTTTTGACCAAGTTGCTAATGCAAAATTCATCATTTTAATAATAAATAACTATTATATACATATAAATACAAATATGCACAAAAATACATACATATATACATTTAGATATACACATACATATATATATATACATACATATGCAAACATACATAAATGCATACATACTATACATTCATACATGCATATCATATATGTGTATAGATACACACATACATATACAGTATATGTGTATATCTTTTTTTTTTTAACAAACGTTAGGTCTTCAGCCCTGACCAATGCTGACTCAACATCACTTGAGGCAGTTTATCAGATTTCAGGCAATTCTCCAAGGCCACAATAGGCTTTATATACAACTTTTCTTCACACAAGCAGTTATACTCCCCAAGACCTGTATACACACTTGAATCTTATTGCAGTAAGATACTGAGATTCAACACATAACGAAAGGTAAAAGCCAGTGTGTGTGTGTGTGTGTGTGTGTTTGCGGGAACATCCAGGAGTATATACAGGAATGTGTGTTATAAACCTGCAAGCTAGAACAGTGTCATTGAGCAAGCTAAAGGAGAAACATTAGTCACTGATGATTACTAACAACATCTTCCTGAGGGCATCTGTGTCATTATGTGTGTGAGAACATGATGTTTTCCTATTATGTAGCAGCCCTGAACCTTCTTGTGGGCTGACTGAGCGGCCTTTACAGAGACGTGACAGATGGGTGTTAAAACTGTCAGCTAAATGTTTCTAAGGGCTCATAGGCAATAACAGGGCAAGGCCCAAAGGACGGCAGAGCTGAGCAGTTTTAGTATGTTTATGTGTGCACATGAATGCATGAACACACACACACACACACACAGGTTGAACAGTCCAAATATCTCTCCTGTGGGTTAAAGTGTGAAATACAGGAACGCTTTGCTGCAACTGTTGATAAGGTGCACACTGATATGACGGGCCTGTCAGGTAACACCTATACACTCGCAAACACCCTTAAAGCGTCTCTCACACACACATACACACAGAATCACAGGAGCCGGAGGCTGAAGGATGCTGGCAGAGAAGGTCTCCCAGAGGTACAAACAAAGACAGCAGCCTAACAGCCCACCCTCTCCACTACCTCCACCCTCTCAAAAAAAAACAAATTCCTCCAGTATACACACAAAAAAAACACATATGCTTTGCAAACAAATGCACATAAATAATTTGTCAGACTGTCAGATGCGGCGGTAACTTCCACTGAAGCTAATTGTTGTGCAATCTAGCGGGAGAAGGACCTGGAGCGCTGATCGGAGAGGCCATGCGGAGTGTGTAGACGTGAGGGCTTTCATGAGAGGAGGGCAAGCGTGTAGTTGGTGCGAGGGATACACGTATAAATAAGCACATGTGTATCAGTGGGATTTTAGCGCGTGTGTGTGTGTGTGTGTGTGTGAGAGGCTCATGGTATGGCTTGTGTGTACGGGGCGAAATAAATTAGCGGTGCTAGCAGGTTGCTCTGACAAGTCCTGTTAATGAGAACATCCTCCAGAGCCTTTTGGCCCGGCGAGAGAAAGCAGAGGCCGTGATCATCTGTTCAGCCTGGAAGACGGCGTGGAGGGAGAGAGGCTGCAGAACGGCGAAAAGCCTGCACAATTAGACCATGTCATCTGCAGGAGAGGTGCTAATGTCTGGGTGGAACTATGAGAGGTGGAAAAGGGAAGAGGAGAAACCACTTTTTTTTTTTTAAAGTTTAAAGAGTCAAGTTTGACGTCGACGTATTTTTTCGCCAGGACATCTGCACACTCGTAATATTAAAATATCTTAGGGCACTTGGAAGTCAGAAAGCCCCGAGGCAAACATGCTTTAGCGGTGTACGGCATTGTAGCAATGTCAAAAATTGCCAAAGGCGTGTTGTCCCCGTAGGATGTGTGACGGCTCCATTTGAGTGAAGCGGAGGCAAACATTGGATGACAAAGCCGTAATGTCGCATTGAGAGTCTGGAACGTGAAAGAATACATTACTCAGTGTCCGGTGATTTACATACTGTGTGTGAGTGCACATGCTGCTCAATGTCTATGCATATCTGTGTGTGCTGCACATCATCTGACACACGCACACACACACACAGTTCGGGTGATAAGTTGCCAATTTGGCCAGAGTTGACTCATCTGCACCTGGCTTAGTAGAGGCGACGCCAACTGGCTGTTCATGAGTTGGTAAAAAAAAAAAAAAAAAAATCACAAACCAAGTAGAGGGGTTTAGAAATGCATGAGGCGCTTCGGCGTGTAGCATTACCATGATTCATCTTCACAAAACTGCGAAAGCTTGTGATAATCGCTTTAGCTAATCCTCGCACGCTTCAGGCAAACAAGCGTGGAGGAGAGAGTGAAGGGGTGGTTCTTTAACCCCCCCGGGTGATGGGGGAGGAAACTAAATGGTCAGGGTGGGAGTACTCTGCTTGTACTGCGTTACATGCCCACCTATGGTCCTCTCACAAGTGCATCCAATGCATTCAAGATGTGAAGGGGAAGAAATCAAAGGACACGTTTCCACGAGGCGCTTCGGGTTCATCGTTTCTTGGACAGAATGAATTGTGTGCAGCCAAAACACATACCTACTGTATGTGTATTATATTCAGCACTCTGTGTGTGTTTTTGTGCTTTTATGGAGCCTCCCATGAAAAGTGTTTCCCACGGCCGTATACTTGTAAAGCAGGAGTGACAAACACACATATTGAATCTGTTTGCATAGCTTCATTGCTCCGGCTCAATCCGTGCACGCTAGCGTCTGTATCCAGACACATTCATCATTATCCATCACTCCTTTTGACACACGGGCTTGCCTCTCATTCTCAGCTCTGTCTGGTTGCAAAGCCTCACCTGTGCTGCTTCTATTCCTAGACGTCGGATGCCTCCAGTAGAGCGAAAGCACAAAGCCTTTACAACCCAGACTGACACTTTCCTGGGATATGGCCTATAGGCATGGCCACAGGATCACCTCATTAGCATCAGAGGGTGCTCTGCTCCCTGACAAGTGAGACTTCACTGCACTGCTCGCACGAAATAATGAGCAAATATAACCTCTAACGGCTAAATATAGGTAACCGTGGCCTCGAGAGACGCGCGGCAGAAAGCGTACACTGGCGAGAGGTGTCTCGGGCCTGGAGAAGTTTCCGCCGCGGCGTGGGCGTGAGGAGTGCACAAAGTAAACAAAAGACTTTAAGAGGAGGAAGTGATAGTTGAACAGTGTTTGATGAGCGCTCTTAGCCTGTAGCTACAGCGCATTAGGCACAGATGAGCCCCAACCAGCTCCCACACTGTTAATGCGGAACACATTACAATGGCACAATGAGTTATGATTGCCATTAAATAGCAAATGATTCAGACTTCACCGCTGGATTTAAAGGGCCGCGACTGCTGTGCCCTGTCCTTTCTCTTTCCTGCCCACGCTTACTCCGGCGACAAACACTCCGCTAGACTCGCGTGGCCTGCGCTCTGTTTTTCCGCGCTTTTGTGAGTACAGTACGCTTCCTTTTTGGATGTCTCTCTGCTCATGCACCTATTGGCATCGCTCTGAATGGAGGGAACCTTGAGCTGTGAAGTGCATGATTGCATTGACTGTGTGAAACACAAACACACCACATTAGTTTGAAAGACTGGCGCCTTCTCACAGAGCTCATCAGTCTTTATTTTCCACTTAGGTGAGCTCAGCGGCCTTTCTCTCCCTGAAACATCCCAATTCCTTTTCTCTCTGCGCTTCTTTCAGGGCGAGCGGGAGTCCGAAATAATGGCGTCGCGCATTTTTTGGTCATCCACGAGGGAGCAGTAGATGGGTGACAAGTGGGGGGAGAGAGAGAATGAGAAGAATGGGGAGGGTAGAATCACGGACGGAGGAACCTGTCTTTCAAGTGGACTCTCTTTCCTCGCCCACATGATCCATCTCTCCCTCCGGGGCTGCAAGGCTAGCTGTGAAATGAATGAGAGGCAGAGCGTGGGCAGACGTTAACGCTAAGATAATGACGGCGTTTTGTCAGCCCTGGCCTGAAGCTCCATCTCTTGGCACACGGAAGAAGGAGGAAGACGCCAGGACAGCATGATGGAAGAGAGGCTCGGTGGATGTGAGCTAACGGTGCCGAGCGGGCGTTTCTACAAATCTCCAGGCGTCTGCCGCGGACAGGACAGAAGAGCATTTGATGCGGGCGTTTGATTACTGCAAACACAGCTAACAGAGCTAAGAGAGCTTTCACACTGTGTCAAGAGTATCAGTGGTCAGAAACCTCATCCGCTTCTCTCCATCCACACCGCGGCTCGGCGGAGCTGTGAGCAATTATGGCGAAAGGGAAAAAGTTTCCCTTCCAAGAGCATGATGTGAGAAGTATGTGAGCTACGAGGGAATTCTGTTTTATTGCGCGAACTCCAGTGAACTGGCCTTGACCGCCGTGGGGGGAAAATGAGGACCTGCGTTTGGTTACGATGGCTGCGATTCAAACTGTGAAAAGTTAACCAAATGAAACCATCAAAGCGAGGATTGGTACTAATTATCAGTGCTGTTTAACATCAGACAAACAAACAAACAAACACACTGCAAGCACTAAATGTGCTCTCCACGGGTTAGACTGAGCCTCATTTATTTTAAGTCCTGCTGGAACTTGATTTGTGGCTGCGAAACGCCTGCGCTGTGCATCAGATCCACGGCAGATGCTTATTCACGACTAAACCAGTAAAGACAACACTTAGCGGTACAGTCACGCAAACCGGGAGGAGCGGGGTACCAGAAAAAACGATTGGCTGGGAGAAAAAATCATAAAGTGCAAAGCTTTGAAAGCAGATAATTAGATCTGTGACAACAGAGCACAATAACAGTGTCAGCGGGGATGGAAAAGCCCGCATTGCATGAGACAACAGCACAATGCGCCTGTCTGAACAGCTCTAATATATATCCCATTCGACGAATGAGTCATATTTCGCATAACGTGAGCCGCTAATACGAGTAACGATGCGGAGATGGAGAAAAGTTTTATCGTTCAATAAATCAGTTTTTTTTTTTGTGTGTGTGTGTGTGTGTGTGGCAAATCTCTCTCTGAGTCATTCGGCACTGCTCCCTCTGTCACAGCCGATCACCGACTGAACAACAGCACAGTGAGAGACAAAAGTCCCGTCAGTGCCTCATTAGGCTGCTCATTAAGAAGCTGGCTGTACACTCAAACATTCTCCATGCCTGACCATTCGAGTCAAGGCAAAGTCATCTCTCTCTATCTCGCTTTCTCGCTCGCCGAGGCCTCGAGGTCAGTTGGGTGCGTTATTATTAGTTCCGTTACATTTTCTCTGACTGGTTCGAACCCGACGACCCGACCCCGGGGTCAGACAGCCTCGGGCCCTGTCTGCGCGGCTAACCTCCCCTCTTCTGACATCCGACTCTGCGTCGTCTTGATGCTGTGAATCCCTCCCTTTCATTAGGTCACGTGACTCTTGGCTGCAGGCTCCTGCCAGTATAATTGAGCCTGAACCTCGCAGTTCGATCCTTCAACTGCCAGCACTTGTTTTTGCTTTTCATGGAACAGTGCAATGATTCACTGAGGGATGTTTTGAACGACAGTAGAGCAAGCTGGATAATGTGTTCACACATCATTACTGCATACATTACATCACTTCAAAGACATATTGGCAACTGTCAATCACAGGCGCATCCGGTCTGACAGTGTTTATGTCTGGTGGGTCGGGTCCCAGATCCCGAGCGCTCCAGTATCGGCTGCGGTCAAGGGAGGACGTGTGTTTAGGAGGTGGCACCGTCTGCTTCTGCCAGAACAAGTTCTCTCTCCTCGCGGTTGGCACCCATCTGCCTGGCAGCCACGCCGAGTCTGCATATAAACCTCCCTCCACATCTCTCTCTCAAAGAAATCCATATTCCTCAGGAGAATTTTGGACAGATCACGTTCACTCTAAACAGTAGACATATGGCCTCTTGCTGCAACCATGACTTTCTTCACTCTACCTTTATGTCTTTCTACGGCAGATTTTTAAAGTGCACAACATTTGTGTATTTGTGTGTGCATCTTTTCTTGTTGAGCCAAATCAATGCATACGATCAGCTTCAGTGGTCTTTGGCATTGATTCGACAAGTCTGTGAACACTACTGGAGGGATACGCACCATTGTTCACAAAAAATCAACACCTCATTAAGTGCATGATGGTGGTGGCTGGTGTCAGTGGGGAACTGAGGATGTCTGAGGGGCAATGCATCACATTTTCTCCATTTAACTGCAGGGTACTTCATGTTTTCTCTACTGGAAGGGAACCCCAATGGGCTCTTCCTAGAGTTTTCTCCACTGGTGGGGCACCCCAGAAGGCACTTCATCATGTGTTCTACATTGGAAAGAAACCCCAGAGAACAGTTCGTCATGTTTTCTCTACTGGAAGGGAACCCCAATGGGCCCCTTGTGTTTTCTCCACTGGGAGGCCACCCTGTATCTACCAAAAGAGCATCCAAGACGGCACTTTTTTCATACTCATCAAAACATTAAACTAACCCTGCTGCCCTCTATGGAAACATCTACATTTGTAATGCCTAGTTCTCCAAGTTCACTCAATTAGTCTGTGTTTTCCTTTAATTCGTCATTTATCTGTTTACAGAGAAGCAAAGGCAACAAACACTGAAACTAATTCTTTGCAAATCCGTATCGATTGGACATTGGGAATGGAAAAAAAGCGCCTTGCAATGAGGTGAATGAAAAGTAGTCAAAGGGGCATGGGAGGCAGGTTCAAATCTAAATGTGAACATCACAACATAGATCTCAAGAATCATCAACTCGGTCCAGTGGACACGTTGACTATTTAGGGGAAACCAGTTGCAAGGTGAGGAAAGCCAGCAGGAGGCAGGAGTGGAACAGAAGGTGCGGATGCAATTAAAAGGCAGGGTCGCAGGTGAGGGGGTGATTAATGCCCCACACTGCAGGCATTTACATTTTCATAGGTTTTACTTTTCCCTCTCTACCCGCAGTATTGCAAAGTTCTTTTGTTGCAGTGCATTGAACTAAAAAGTGAGGCTTTCCATTAAAGGGATAGTTTGGTTCTTTTGAAGTATAGCATTGTATGAGGTATTTATGCATAGTCTTAAGTGAACGGCCGTCGACATGCATCCAAGTTTAGAGAAGCAGACATGAATGGCAGCACAGTTAGCAAAGTAAACCAGCAAAGATATTCTAAAATTAGTGTCCACTGAAACGTTTTGCTGACGCCCGCCGTCCACAGCAGTGTCTGTAGTGATACACTGACAATAGATACGTACCTCATACATCCTCACCTCTGGAGACCCAATCCATGCCTCTTTAAGCAGAAAATATGAAGAATGAACCATTCTTTAAATATATACGTTCTTAATTGTGGGCACCATTCTGCGCTGGCTTGTGGCTTCAAACTACTGTGGGAGGTTACTGCACTCGCGATATAAGATGAAAAGCCCTTTGCCACTGCAGTCCATTATAAATCAAATTACATTAGCAAACCAAGTCCCCAGTCATATTGAATTGGGTTTTCACACTTAAATGGTGTTATTCAATAACGGAATAAAGAGCTGCAGAAGCCTAATTTGTGTGCTCGTTTGTTTTTGTGTATTCTGCATGCTTAATCTGTTATTTCCCTTCACAGTGGGTTTGAGCAGTGGCGCACACTTAGAGACATAATGAGTGCATCTTTGTGCCATAATTACTGGGTGCAAAAAAAAAACAAAAAAACGTTGACACAGTGGAAAGGGTAAGATTCCACCCAGACACAAGGTTGAAGACTAGTACAGAAACACACACACTTAGAAACCAGCACACACACACACTGGGAGCAGTGAGTAAAATGGGCTTTCATACGATCATTGATCTGTCCACTCAGCTGCTTCACAGCCGGACAGAAGGTGAAAACAGCACTTTTGTTTATGCTGCCGTAAATGTTGAGCTTGTGTGGCCAGAAAACGGGTGGACAGAAGGCCACGTCGATATCAGCCAAATGGCTATGTCTTGTTATAGTCCAGGGTACTCGTGTGTGTGGGGGATAGCAGACAATAGGCCTCGACTACTCAATGGAAGTGCTGGAGGGAAAATGAGGTGAGAAGCAAAATCTAATTGATATGGCTCAAAACAGGATTAGTGAATGCGGCTCAATTACCAAATGAAGATCTAGCGATCTGCTGTAAGAGAAAAGGTAAGCTGTGCTTCTATTTGGCTGATGCTGTTTTATTTTTTTGCCCCGTGGGCATACTATATTTAGTTAACAGTGCAGTCACCTCTCGAAAAACCTTCATTCACTCTGTCTTCGCCAGTTGAAGGAAGAAAGATGCTTCTGTGTAGTTGGAAAAACTATTTGGCACACTGGGTTCAAATGATCCTCCCACAGTGAAGGCTGGAGGCAGACATGTTGTGAATATACTGCTGGAATCATCAGACTGTAATGTGTTACAATATAGCATAAATATTGAAACGTGGGTATTGTGAGATTAATGAATCAAAGAGTTTAATATCAAGTGAGAACTGGGGGTAGGAAATAAAATGTGTTATTTTTCATCTCCAAGGAGTTATCTTTTCAGTAAGTCAGGCAATGTTTACTTAAGACACAATAAAGACAACTGTAATACAGGTTTCAGTGATAAATTACCAAACTATTGTCAAGTTTGATTTTCACGTTTTAGGGGGTGAAAAGAAAAATCCCTAGCTCCCTTGAAGAATAACATGGCAATAAAGGATGGAGGGATTCTTTGACACTGGCCCTTTAACACCGTCAAAGCCACGATGCAAAACTCATATTAATTAAAAGTGTTCATTAACGCGAACACACGAGAGAAGGACGAAGAGTTAAACTACATACAAACCTGATATCAGTGCTATCATCCACATCAAATGTAATGCCATGGCCGGGACCATGGAGACCATGTTGCTTAGCAGCAATCCAATCCTAAGTACCAATTACTACAAAATTTGAAGATGGTCCCAGCGGAGCTCTTCTCTCGGAGTGAAAACTCACCTATTCCCACAAACACACGGCGAGCCGCGCGGTAACAATAAGTAGCGGTGGAGGGAACTGTCTATTAGTCAGCTGCCGTTGCCCTGATGGAGCAGCGACGAGAAGAAGGAAGACAATCCTTCCGAGGGCAATTCAGAATAGAGCCGTCACTGACAAAAAGCTGCTGGACACCGCTGCACATCGGGAATAGAATCAAACTCCTGTCGCTGTCTCATACAAATAGAGACTGATAAATAAAGAATGAGACCAGGTCAAGGCTCTTGTAAAAGCTGGACTGCAGACTGCAGGTGGAAAGGGCATAAGGATTGAGGGTGTAAGGGTTGGGGTGAGGATGCACAAGGTGCAATATCCAATATGTGAAGAGAGCGCACCGTTATTTCCATGGTAATAACGCAGGGATTTCCGTCTGCATTCTCTTATCCCTGTGTCTACCAATGATGAGCCAGTTAAAGGGAAGGTAAGGCAAGTCAGCTTTGCGTAATCTGAATCTATTATAGCCAATCTATATTAGTATTAACAATGCCCCGTTCCCGCCGGGCATTAGGATGCGTCCCCACGTCTCGGCCGAGCCCTTGTGATCGGATCTCACTTCACCTCTCAGTATGCAATTAAACACGTTGGCTGGGTTGCACCAACAAGGATTCATTTAATCTGGGAGGAACTTGTCGGCCGAATGAATGGAGCGATACGCCCGAATCATAAAAAAGGAACAGCAAAGGAAGTAAAACTTTTTCTACAGTAAGGAGAAGAAAAAAGAGGCTCCCTGTTGGTCCAATCTTCCTGTTCAGTTTCCTTGCTGAAGCGGTATATGTTGAGAGAAATTCAGCAGCAGCAGCAGCAGCAGCATCATACAACTTGGGTTGAGTTTATCGTTTGTCCTTTAACTTCCTTTCAGGAACTGTTATTTTGCTCAATCCTTCTGAAAAAGGCAGACATGTCAAAAGTTAAACCTCCTCTAGGCTCAGCTTAGAGTTAATACTGGATCCCATTTTCAATTGGAGTTGAAAGTTTGGTATAGAATAAACAGAATACAATCTAACTAATGTTTAAAGAGAGGTTTCAATTGAATCTGAAGATAGTTTAAAAGTTTAGTGCATGTTATATAAAATGAAACCAGGATTTAATCGGGTTTAAAAATTAATCCTGGTTGGTGCGACTCAATCAACGACAAACAATGCGTTCCAGCCAGCGGGAGGCGGCAATAATAATGTTTTTTTTGTGTGAATCCGGGTACATTTCATGAACACAAAATGTGTTATTGTAGCGGCGGCGGCTGGTGGCACGGAGCTTGAGAGACCCGGGGATGAAGAGCGGATGGGCAGGGTGTCAGAAGTGTGCAGAAAAGCGGAACAAAAACACCGACACATCACCAACTGCATGATAAAAACATCCGCAGCAATAGATTCGCTCTCTGGTGGATTCTGTGACATGAGAAGTGCTTTCAAAAATACTAATGTTTAAAAAAAATACCAGAAAAACGGGCCAAAATACAGAGAGCTACCTCTATAGGCTTGGACTCAAGACGTTTAACGCATTCACAATAAATCTCTGTGGGCTTTTTTTGGACATTTTCAGACGTCGTGGCCAAAGCGAATGAGAACCTACTTCCAGCTTAGAGCGACTATACAATCCGCTCACAATGGACTCCCTAATTACGCTTGGGTGCATTCACACCTGTGCTGTGATTGCCCATTTGTGAACGAATCCACGGAGACGGGTGTCAATGCCAGGGCTGAACGGGGCCAAAGTCAACTCTGAAATGGACGCCAGAAAGAGAGAAAGAAAGGGGAAGAGGGGAAAGGTAAAAACATGAAATAAGTGGAGCGCTGCAGTGGAGGAAAGGCGGGCGGGGGAGGGGGTGTGGTCTGTCAGTGGGTCACCGTGTGGGGAGTATAATCAGAGGGAGGCGGTGCATCATTATTCAGAGAGTGAAGCCGGCGCTGAGAGGCAAACCAGACGACGGCGGCGCGGATGATTCCCCCCCCCCACTCCCCTCCATCGCCGCCCCCGAGTCCACCTCTGTTAAAACCCCCGAATCTGGAGCTGAGAGATGAGGAGTGCGCAGTGGCGGGCGCAGCGCTACCCATCACTATCGCCGCGGGGAACATGATGCCGCATTTACTCTTAAATCAGAACATGGCGGGGGGTCGAGTGAGCTCATTGGCTTGTGCGTGCGTGTGTGTGTATGTGTGTGTGTGTCTGTGTGTAGCGTGCACGCATGAATGGATGTATATAATACTACCTATCTACGATTCCCTTTGATTTTCCCTTTGATTCTTTTAACAATTGCTTGATGGATCATTTAAAGAAGAAGAAGCGCTAATTGGAATATCCATGGTGCTGTCTTCCACGAGCTTGTTAATGTTCGACCAAACCCAGAATAAATGACATTTCCAATGATATAAAACATATAAAGAGCACAGTCCCATTTTCCTTTAACTTTTTTTGCATAATAAACAATGAATTGACCATCTAAATGACTAATTAAGCAAAAACGATGCACATATCTGATAGCTACCATTTACATTTTGACTGAGTTTGAATAGAATATATATAGCTTCTGTATTGTATCTCAACTATGTACTTGTGTATATAATGAAACATCGGCATATCCGGTATGGAAATCTGATTTCATGATCTGCACATTTGATTCGACAAATGCATTCTGCACACATTCATATATATATATATATATATATATGAATGTGTGCAGCATGGTATATATATATATACCAGATACCACAACACAAGTCTGCTAAATATATTGAAAGATGTGAAACAGATATCTGCGTATCTGCTTTACATCTTCAAAGATAGGTAAGCAGACGGGCGGTAAGTGAAACAGTCTGCTCTCCATGATGTGAAAAGAGATTAATTGAAGAGCTGACGCTCTCATTTATACTTGAATTGTCTTTGCATCAGATCTCAGGAGCCAAAAGAATTACAGGCTACAGCAGAACAATTAAGTCTGCCTCCTGTCCAGATGCTATCAGAGCTGCACACAGTAAACAGGAGCAGATAGGACCGAGCCCCAGGAAGTGAAATGAATCACAGTCTGAGTCTAAGTCTGATACAGACGCTCCTCTCTCTTTCTCTCACTCTCTCTCCATCTCTCTCCCCAACACCGATAAAGAAAAAAAAGAAAAAAACTCCACTGCCTCATGCTAACATTCAGCCAAAGAGTTTAATCTGCCAATTTCCAGTTGGCTACATGTTTTCTAAAATGGAAAGATCTCCAGACGATACCGGGCTCTGATGAGCTTGGCAGCCTCCGTGTGTATATAGGTGCGGCCCGTGTCAGCAGGTGTGTGATTCTTTTTTTCCGGGCGCCAGCCTGAGTTTGCATGTGTAAGCGAATGTGCGGGAAAAATATTTGGAGACGGAGATTGCGTGCCGGAATATTTGTTCCCACAAACGTGCGTCTTTTTTTTTTACAAGTGTGTGCCTGTATCTGTGCGTCTGTGCGTGTGTGTGTATGTGCGTGTGTGAGCATGCACCGTGTACACACGAGCTATACGCAGTACAAAACGGAGGATATGAAGACATGTGGGCAGACAGACAGAGCTGAGATGTCCAGCTGTCAGGTGGCTATCTGCTGCCTCATGAGCCAGATGGGAGCTGGACACTACATATATATATATATATATATATATATATATATATATATATATATATATATATATATATATATATATATATATATATATATATATATATATATATATATAAATAAACACACATATATACACATGTACAACTATTGCTAGTTTTTTTGTGTGCACAATAAACAAAAAAAAACTAAACCCTGCCAACCTGTTCTTTGATTGAAAGTACATAACTGAACTTCCTCCCTAAAACATGCACAATGGCATGAGATGATGATGGGAACATGAGGCCGTTTGAGCTCCCGTCTCTGTCTTTATGCCTTACACAGTCTGTCTGTGTGTGTGTGTGTGTGTGTGTGTGTGTGTGTGTGTGTGTGTGAGTGTGTTTGGCTTGCTGATTCCTGCGCAGGAAACAATATATCTGACAAATAGCACACAGAAGTCCCCATTTGGAAAAAAAAAGAAAAAAGAAAAAGAAATTATGTTTTCAGAGCATGGATTACATGCAAATTTTTTCCAGAATTGAAATGTGAGAGCATGAAGGCGAAACATCTGAAAGAGCGGCTCACATTTCCCCCCACAGACATCTGGCAAAGTGAACACAGTTTGCACCACATTAATATATATATACATAATTTCATCCCTGACATCAGCGGCATTCAAACCGCCGCTTCATGAATAGAGTAATGTTTCATCGCTGTTGTGAAGAGGCACTCTTCAGTGCAGTGGGGAACGGGATGCAGTTGTAGAACCTGTGAACTCTGTCATCCTTTATTGAAAATGACATGTACTTTTAGCACACATCGCTCCCAGGCCCCGCCCCCCTCCCTCCACACTGTCAGTTTTAAACACACCACAGGGAGCACTCACTGAGAAACAGAGAGCACTACAGACACACATAAAACACACAGGAGTGCATGGTCTTTGATTGTGGAGCATAAAACACACTTAGATACAGATACTGTACACACACACATACACAAACACACACAAGCTGATTTAGGAGTCTCCTGGGTCGTCCTTTTTCCGTACAATAATCCTTGTTAAAGATGCAGAGGCGTTGTAATGACAGCCATAACCATTCTGAAGCAGTTAGTCTTAGTACCACCTCAACCTCCAAGTCTGCTGGGAGGGCTACTTCACACACTCTTTTATTGCCTTCATGACCATTAGTATCTCTATTTTATTGCTGTCATCGTCACCATTTACCTGACGAACGCAGCCTCAGCAGGATATCTCTCTCTCTCTCTCTCTCTCTCTCTCTCCGTCTCATTAAAACTTTCCCACGTTTGTTTCAGTAACTGTTTGAGCCAAGATAAAACTGGTTGTGTTCACACAGAGAAGACGAAAATCCCCAACAGATTTCAGATTTTTTATTTTTTTTATATTGATATTTGAATCAAACACATCTTTTCTCCATGCCAAATGTTTTGGTTAACGCTGAAACAACTCATCATCTAATTGACGTATTGTTCTATGCAGGTGACTGATCTGATCATTCTGAGAGTAGCGATACCATTTTGAATTTGCTTCGTTAAAAATGCGTCTTTTCCACACTTTTGTGCTTAACATCAGTGATTTTAAGAATTCGCCTCAGGCTCTAGTTGAGAGGGAATATTGCATTTATGTATTTATTTGACCAATTATACATTTGCATTAAATAAGAATTTAATTTTCCTTATTTGGACATCGTGATAGAAACACTACTAAAATACGAATAGTGGTTTGAATAAAAGTGATCCCAACTGATCACATTCAATCACAGTTGCCATGCAGAGTTCAAAGGGGACATATCATTTTTAGGTCCATATGTGTATTTTGGGTTTCTACTGGAACATGTTTACATACTTTAATGTTAAAAAAAAACATTATTTTTCTAATTCAGTTTTCCAATCCCTGCATTCACCGTCCGTCTGTTTTAGCGCCTGTCTCTTTAAGACCGCCTCCAGAAAAATCCCAATCTGCTGCGATTGGCTTGTGAGGAGAATATGAAGCACCTTTGCTAAAAGTAGTTCTCAAGTCGTGGATGGAGCTCGTCAGATGGGTTCGGTATATTCACACATATATATCACGCGTATACATCCGTCACATGTTTTCTGTTCCGGGCAAAACAACTGGTTGTCTTAGTTATTTCCCATTTTTGGGGTTGGTAGGCACTCCAGATACCTAAACGTACGTCTAAGCACTGAAAAAGCAAGCTGTGTTTTTTTCATGTTCTGCCTGCTCTCAGTGTAATTGCTTGTCTAGACGGCAACTTTTAAAAAACAGCTTACGAACCAACAGACGGTTCACTGGAACGCGGTGCATGGAGAAAGCATCGGCTCTGCTTCGCTAAGTGTCGTCTGGCGTTAGGAGACATCGGCGCAGACGCACAGTTTGCTTCACGCGCTGCAGAAATCAATGCTAACTGAGCCTGCTGTGCTGACAGGCCGCTGCCCGTCCCTCTGTGGACTCTCATGTCTGGCCCCTGGCCGGATAACCGCTGACTCCCTAGAAACATGACACTGTTGTGATGGACAAGCGTTTGTGTGAGTGTGCACGGTGGGGGGAAGATAGAAGGATCTCCAGGGCTGCTCTGATCCATCCAGGGATTGCTGTGTTAGTGTTGAGTGTGCGGTGGCAGCGGTTAAGTCCGGTCTGGCTGTATGTCTCGGATATCCAGGATATACCTCCTCCACAGCTCCATCCCTTCATTGGAGCTCAGGTTACTCCTGGAGACAGCGTGCACACCATAATCCACATAACACCTCTGTTCCTTCGGCTCTCAGGGCAGTGGGATTTCCTCTGATGCAGGTGCTATGATTTGTGTTTGTGTGTGTGTGTGTGTGTGTGTGCAGTAAGAAAATGCAATTACAGAGAGATTAGAGCAAATGATGTGTTGGCCAGGAGTGACAAACAAAAGACCCGTTTACCGCTGAGAAACAAGTCTCTGTTAACGTCGTAACCTTGTGAAACAATGGCGGTCAGGTTCAAGGCAACAAAACCACTTCGCTAGGGTGAGATAAGAGGTCATGGTTTGGCTTAAAAATAAGCTATTTTGTTTTTTCCCCTGGAGGAAATGTAGCTAGTTTGCGAAACAAGAGAACAAGGAAGTTCGGTTACTGAGTGGCAATCAAAGCCGAAACAGAAGCATGAAGTCCCTTCTTGCATCCAAGTATATGTCACTGTCACGTCAAACGGTGCCGCTGGATGCAGGAGGAAACACATATTTTGCAGCTGCGAAATCGGCTGTCAACATGTCGATTTGTGATACCTCTTCTGTGAATGAGCAACCCACTCAAAGATGCTCATAACTGTAATTGCATTGTTCAACTTTCTTTTTCTTAGCTGTCATCCAATGCGTGGTCGGAGCGGTGAGCTATAAACACAGCGGTGACATGTTATCATCTTATAAAGTGTTTGTGGCAAACAGTTGACTACTCATATAGGAGACATTTCATCTGGCCATTCGACAACATGAGTCCAACATTGACTCTTATCTTTCGCTCTAGTTTGTCGTGGTATCACACACACATGGACATATTTATGTGTCTGTATTTGTTGATTTTTCTATTTTTAAAAGCCGCATGTGGACAGGTAATCTAGTATTTCCAATACAAACGCTTGCATGGCCAAGTAAAAAATAAACCAAACTAAACTCATGTCACATTCACTAGATATTACTGCAGCACAAAGCAACCCCCTCCCTCCCTTTTCACATAACAAAACCATTTGAGCGATTATTCGTGTAAAAAATATTCATTAGTGCAGCGCTAAACTTGGTTCACTTGTGGCTCTCCATCCCAGCAGGAAGGCATACATCCACTTAGCTGGACGTATGCCAGCATTAGCATATTGGGTTGAATAATAAGTGAGCCAACCTATAGAAGATATGCAATATAGGACACCCTGCATATTGGACGCTGTTGGAAATAGCAGCTGGCAGCTATGTATTTGCAAACTGTATGCAATTTTTGTATGTATACAACATTTCTTTGAAGTCCTATAGAATCCAATTGCTTTAAAAAAAATAAAAAATCCACCTAAAATGTACTCTAATGAGCGACCGTGCTGCCGCCTGCCTTCAGTTAAGCAAGACCCGAGCGCTCGGAGGAGGAGACATGCTGTATTTAAGATAATAGATTCTCCGTGTCAGAGGTGAATGTTTTGCCCCAAGTCATCCTCTGCTCTCTCGCAGCAAGAAGGATCACCTCCGCATTTGGAAGAGTTTAAAAGCCTCGGAAGTTCAATGATTAACAGCCTTCTGACAAGTTAGTTTTGAACAGGCTGCACGTCATCGCCGTATCTCACCGGCGACCTTTTGGTCCTCGCTGCCCTCAGGCGCCCGCTTCCTCGTACCGCGCGGTAGCATGCAGACACTCAGCGGCAACAACAAGAAGTGGGGATGCTACGTGCGGCCATTTTATTACATTATGTAATAGGAAATGTGTTTCGTTAATTCAGTTCATTCAACACTGGGGAATAACTATGACACTGGAGCTCTGTAATACAAAGCTCTGAAACCATAAAGCACATGGACTATTCCTTTTTATAATATATGTAGATGTAATCTGTAGCGCTCCCTCTTTTTTTACTACCAAGCACACATCTTTCATGTTACTCTCACTTACTCCAGCTATATGCATTATGTTTTTAACCAGCTCCAAGATACCAGTTACTCAGGATCACCAATGTTGAGAGACCTCAGCTCACAATCAGGAGGTGGGCTGAAAACTTACTTGGGTTATTATGAGAGCACAGAGGCCGTGCCAGCTCACAATGGTAATCGTACGTGAAAAATGAGTTGTGTATCGATCCCTGATTCATATACACACACACACACACACACACACACACACACACACACACACACACACACACACACACACACAGACACACACACAGGCAGAGAGCATCTTCTTGAATGCTGGCTCCACCTCTACTCTCACCCTAAAGAACGAGCATGTCTATAACACTCTACTCTCACTCTAAAAGAACGAGCATGACTATAACACTCTACTCTCACTCTAAAAGAACGAGCATGGCTATAACACTCTACTCTCACTTTAAAAGAACGAGCATGTATATAACACTCTACTCTCACCCTAAAAGAACGAGCATGTATATAACACTCTACTCTCACTCTAAAAGAACGAGCATGACTATAACACTCTACTCTCACCCTAAAAGAACGAGCATGTCTATAACACTCTACTCTCACCCTAAAGAACGAGCATGACTGTAACACTATACTCTCACTTTAAAAGAACGAGCATGTATATAACACTCTACTCTCACTCTAAAAGAACGAGCATGACTATAACACTCTACTCTCACTCTAAAAGAACGAGCATGACTATAACACTCTACTCTCACTCTAAAAGAACGAGCATGACTATAACACTCTACTCTCACTCTAAAAGAACGAGCATGACTATAACACTCTACTCTCACTCTAAAAGAACGAGCATGGCTATAACACTCTACTCTCACTTTAAAAGAACGAGCATGTATATAACACTCTACTCTCACTCTAAAAGAACGAGCATGACTATAACACTCTACTCTCACTCTAAAAGAACGAGCATGACTATAACACTCTACTCTCACTCTAAAAGAACGAGCATGACTATAACACTCTACTCTCACTCTAAAAGAACGAGCATGTATATAACACTCTACTCTCACTCTAAAAGAACGAGCATGACTATAACACTCTACTCTCACTCTAAAAGAACGAGAATGACTATAACACTCTACTCTCACTCTAAAAGAACGAGCATGACTATAACACTCTACTCTCACTCTAAAAGAACGAGCATGACTATAACACTCTACTCTCACTCTAAAAGAACGAGCATGACTATAACACTCTACTCTCACTCTAAAAGAACGAGCATGTATATAACACTCTACTCTCACTCTAAAAGAACGAGCATGTATATAACACTCTACTCTCACTCTAAAAGAACGAGCATGTATATAACACTCTACTCTCACTCTAAAAGAACGAGCATGACTATAACACTCTACTCTCACTCTAAAAGAACGAGCATGACTATAACACTCTACTCTCACTCTAAAAGAACGAGCATGTATATAACACTCTACTCTCACTCTAAAAGAACGAGCATGACTATAACACTCTACTCTCACTCTAAAAGAACGAGAATGACTATAACACTCTACTCTCACTCTAAAAGAACGAGCATGACTATAACACTCTACTCTCACTCTAAAAGAACGAGCATAACTATAACACTCTACTCTCACTCTAAAAGAACGAGCATGTATATAACACTCTACTCTCACTCTAAAAGAACGAGCATGTATATAACACTCTACTCTCACTCTAAAAGAACGAGCATGTATATAACACTCTACTCTCACTCTAAAAGAACGAGCATGACTATAACACTCTACTCTCACCCTAAAAGAACGAGCATGTATATAACACTCTACTCTCACTCTAAAAGAACGAGCATGTATAAAACACTCTACTCTCACTCTAAAAGAACGAGCATGTATAAAACACTCTACTCTCACTCTAAAAGAACGAGCATGACTATAACACTCTACTCTCACTTTAAAAGAACGAGCATGTATAAAACACTCTACTCTCACTCTAAAAGAATGAGCATGTATATAACACTCTACTCTCACTCTAAAAGAACGAGCATGACTGTAACACTCTACTCTCACTTTAAAAGAACGAGCATGTATATAACACTCTACTCTCACTCTAAAAGAACGAGCATGACTGTAACACTCTACTCTCACTTTAAAAGAACGAGCATGACTATAACACTCTACTCTCACCCTAAAAGAACGAGCATGGCTATAACACTGTACTCTCACTCTAAAAGAACGAGCATGACTATAACACTCTACTCTCACTCTAAAAGAACGAGCATGGCTATAACACTATACTCTCACTCTAAAAGCACGAGCATGTATATAACAGTCTACTCTCAGCCTAAAAGAACGAGCATGTATATAACAGTCTACTCTCACTCTAAAAGAACGAGCATGTATATAACAGTCTACTCTCACTCTAAAAGAACGAGCATGTATATAACAGTCTACTCTCACTCTAAAAGAACGAGCATGTATAAAACACTCTACTCTCACTCTAAAAGAACAAGCATGTATATAACAGTCTACTCTCACTCTAACTTCTCTTCATCATTTCTTCAGTCGGGTGTTTTGTTTTTGTGGTCTGTATAATATGAATGCTGAGAAAGGCTTACATAAAGGTAAATTAACTTAAATGACAGTAAGAGAAAAAAAAATGCATTTTAATTATGAAAACAAATTAGAAGAAAAGTTATATTATTCAATTTAAAACGATGCCTTTCAGAAGAAAAACACATTTAAATATATCCCTGGGGCAGATCCTCTTTAATTTGATTTCTGAAAGGTAGAGCATGATGTATTTCAATGTCTGCAATTCAAATAACGCCTCTGCAAGCACAATTCTCCTTCTATGGCAGTTAAGACGAGGGGAAACACATTTCCAGCTGCGCAGCTCAGCAAATAGTTGGACGGGAGGCAGATTGAGCACACCGCCTATGAACATGACTTTCTTATCCGCGCTGAAGCATTGTTGATAAAAAAAAAACTGTCAAGTCTGGGGGAAGAGGTAAAATTAAACTAACACAACTCTCTCCACCTCATCCTATTCCTGCCATGTCTTTGAAGAGAATGCTTTGTTCAGCTGTGTCATTACATTATTAGCCGACAGACAATTTGTTTGACAGTGCTTCTGGAGAGAACCGTGATATGCAGTACACATCGCCTCGCTCCCCCTTTTCCTGGTTTCAATTAACAGTCTCCGGCTCTCCAAAAAAAAAACAGCCAGCGCACTTTATTTTTAGTATTTTTAGTATTTTTTCCATCTATCTTTTCAGCGAGTCAAGGACAGGCTATTAGGAATCCGCAGAGGCGGCAAGTTCACTCACACGTTAATTGCTTGGAAGACGGGAAAAAAAAAAGTTTGAAAGAAAATAGTAAAGAAAAAAATAAAACAAGCACGCAAATCCCTCCCCGATTTTTAACAGGGTTAACGTCGGAGGCGGTGTTGACTTGCGATGCTTTGAAGACGACGCCCCTCCCACCGGGTCGGCGTCGGCCGCTACCTTCCCCGACCCGCGGTGTTACGTTTTATACGGCGGAGGGCCGTATTTGTTAGCACATTGTCAAAGTTAGTACACGGCAGCGAGGAGGAAGCTGTCGGCGGAGTCGAGTCGAGCGCGCTTCAGTTTTTCCTGTGACAGCGCGATATGGAAATACAAGTGATTCCCACGTACTCAACTGTTATTTGACCTTGTGGCTCCTAATTAAGGCTGAGGGAATGTCAGACACTGTGGTTGACTTCTTCGTTCTCGCAGCACTCGGTGTAGCAAGAAGACATCCATTATAGATATTTCAGGCAGGAGTGTCAGAGAAAGACATGTCCGGCATTACTTCCAGCCCTCCTCCAGCAGCACAATTCTTCTCTTTTTTGACGGAAAAACATGGAGCGGCACTTCATTCTGGGTTGTTTTGCTGAATAAAACTGCTGTCTTAACACTACACGGGTCTCGCCGATCCTTTTAAAGGTGAGCAGGTGAAACAAAAACACACACACACACACACATGCACACGTAAGTATACAAACGCAGTGGCTGTGCGCCCTGAATGACAGAGGTATACAGGCTTTGCATGAGAATAGCGATAATGCAGTCAGATGGCGAGGGAAAGTGATGTCAAACAGACAGGCCTTCAAACGAGGCACTGAGCCTCCCTCTCCCTCTCGTGAACTGACAGCCTCTGGCCTGAGATTCAAGCAGCGTCAGGATGTCAAACTCCACTATGTTTTGACACCCATTGCTGTCCTCAGCAGAAAGAAAAAAAGAGGCAAAACAGCAGCGAGGGCTTTTGTAGAACACAACATTCACAGTCCATTTGTGTTTTAGTTCCTAGTGAATGCACAAACAGACCTCGCAGTGAGGCGCGCAAACACACACACACACACACACACTTGAGAGGGAAGAGCCCAGACATAAGTCCCTTTTTCATTGCAATCAGAAAAATACTTTCACAATTCATGATTGAGTTTTCTGTGAAGGTGCTCAAGCATTCTGTTTTCATGTTCTCATTTTGCTACAAGGCCCGGAATATGAATAAAAGCAGTCGCATCATACCGACTCGGCGACGCTTATATTTAGCGGTGTTTTTTTTTTGTTAGGTCGGGGCGGGTGAGGACATTATGCCGTTAAGTGCTCCTTGATCATAGCGATTGTGTGTAAGTGGCAGGTTGAAACTGTGAAAAGGAGATTTTTGCACCACTTGAGTAAAAAATGACGGAGAACGTCTACCCCCCCTCGGCGCTAAGGGTTAGATAGCCAGGCAGCTTAGCGACTCGTTGCTTTAAAAAAAAGAAAGAAACATTACACTTCCCTCCCCGACTCTCTCCATAACGGCCCCGCCTGTAAAAACAGTCAACAGGCTACTTTTCCATTACAGACACCTGTGTGTGAAAGCCTGAAAGTCATCCATTTAACAGATGTGCTACCGACTCAGTGACCGAGATAAATAAAGAAATAAAGAAAAGAAGTGGGGAGAGGGAGGGAGTTAGCGTGAGAAAGAGGGGTCGAGAAAGAGATAAAGAGGGAGGGAGACGGAGAGCAAATCTATTACTGATAGTGATGTGGTGCTTGGTGGAGAGGACGGGGGAACAGAGGAGTCCATTCATGGGGCTCTTGTCCCAATAGAAGAGATAAGAGAGTGCTGGAGCTCCACTAACTCTGTAATTACACTGCACACAAGTCTGCAGAGAGGGTTTAAAAAAAATGTTATCATGGTGCTGAGAGCTCCATATAAAACACTCACGATCAACAGATAAAGGTATCCGAGTCAAATATGATATACTGTTACTGTATAGGATATTATTTGTGTGTCCTGGAGAATTGGTCCGTAGGTTTCCGCCCGGGGGCCTTTGGTGAATATTTGCGTCCTCGAATGGTTTCCGCGCAACCCTTTTCCTCCCGTCTGCTGTCACAGGACCGACAGGAGGCAATTTTGTGATGTTATTTGGGGGATTTTATTTGCTCAGCGGGGCGCCATGCCCCCGACCGCCTCCGACACGTCCCCAGTTCCCCACAGTCTCCCCGATGCACGGCCCACCTGAGAGGTGGTGGAATCAGAGTAATGAAGTACGCAGCACACTGGCAAAGGCATCCGTCAGATGATAGAGGGAGGACAGACAACAAAGGGAAAGAGAGGAGGAGGAGGAGGAGGAGGAGGATGAGGAGGAGGAGGAGGAGGAGGAGGAGGAGGAGGGATGGAACGGAAAGAAACGTAGAAACCGAACCGAGGGGGATGGAAGCGTAATGTGCAGCAACATGGGATGAAGAGAGTCATATGAAAGATCACACAGACAAACATTAAGGGAATGAGAGAGAGAGAGAGAGAGAGAGAGAGAGAGAGAGAGAGAGAGAGAGAGAGAGAGAGAGAAAAGAACAAAGCCAATACTTTGAGACCGGATACACCCTTTATGGACAGTGTCTGGTCGGGTTCCCCTCTCTGACAGCTTATTAAAGTTTAATGCTAAAATGAGTCAATATTAGATATGACATTTTCAGGGTGAACTAGTCTGGGGCGGATATGGGAAGAGGGTAAAGTTCTTCGTTGTCATGGCGGCCAAATGACCAGCAGCCCTGGCCAGACGGGGCCAGACAAGAAGAGAGTGGCAGATTTTTTCCTCAGTTTCAATCAAAAAAATAACACTTTTTGAAATGTGAAATTACTCCTTTATATATCAATCCATCCATACATCAATCCATCCATCAATCCCTTCATCTATCCATCGATCAATCAACTGATGTATCTATCTATCAATCCATCCATCTATAATCTATGTTCATTTGAAAAGCAGGTAAGATAATTTGGTAATATTCAGTTTTTCATATTGGTCTTTTTAAAGGACATTCACTCCATTTGTGTTACTGCTTTTACAAAAGGAAACACTCCACTCATGCCCATGCAAAACACACACACACACACACACACACACACACACACACACACACACATACAAAACACCTTTTGAAATACAAAGCTTTGTGTGCTGAATCCTAACACTGTTCCCTTATTCCTTACATTCTTAACCTCTGGTTGCCATATCTGTGCCTCATTACTTCCTTTTTGTGTTATTCTCAGTTTTTAAGATGTCTTGATCACAGGCAGCACAAAGACACAAAGTGACTGGGATCAATCTGTTCTTTTGCAAACCATGAAGATGGTTATAACAAAGATCCCTGGGCATTTCCATTCCTTTGAGGAGTGCGGAAGAAAGTGAAACCTACATTTAAAGACGAAAAACCGTTTGAAACACAAACAGTCAGATACATACTTATAATTTATGACACCGTTTGAAGACGTGAGATGGAAAACATGCTGTCAAGGGACAGGGCACGGCGTAGAAAACAGTGAAACGTGCGAGAATGACAACGCTTGATTCCTGCCAAAGACAAATGTCAGCCTCTGCTCCTTCATCCGTGTCTCTTCCTGTCGAACCTTTCAAGAGGTCGTCTGACGGGCCTGAAGGAGGCCACGCCGGAACCAAGCGGCTCACAATCGCAGCGCTTAACCTTTCATTTCCTGGCTTCAAGTAGGAAATCAAAGGCATTGAACAAATGATTCAGAGCGGGGGGAGGGGAGGGCCGAGGGTGAAAGAGACAAAAAGCTTTAAAAGACAGAGATAAGGGAAGTTAAAAGGGGGAGGAGAGAATAGCGAGAGAGGTGATTGACAGCGCAGGACCGAGGTGACGGAAGGGGCGAGAGCGCTCTTTATTTCGGGGCTCGCGGTGGAACAGGAGAGACGCAGCGGGAAGTCAGAAGAATCGGCGGACCAATTAGATGAAATGGTCTAAAGTTCAAAATCCTCCTTCCATTCACATGCTCGGGCTTCATGGGCCCACACACACACACACACACACACACACACACATGCCTCAAAGCATTACACACCAATGCACATACATCCTCTGGCGGGCGCTTGTTAGGTGAGATCGGGTGCATTAGAGCGAGTTGCTGTAACAGGACGAACTTATTTGCGTACCGGTTCTTTCATGCGGCGTTCAGAATAAACACAAATTAAACATTCAATTCCATTATCCATGCTGACAACATGCAAACTCCACACAGAAGGACTGCACAGACCGGGATCTGAACCCGGGCTCCTCTGTGAGGCGACGGTGCTAGCCACTACACCAGCGTGCAGCCCCAAATTAATCATGGCACATGCAAATGAGTGCAAATTGTGACTGGAGGTGCGATCTCATCGGAAGCCCTGGCAAATCAGTCGGGACTGAGCGAGCGCATCCTCTCTCACTCCATAGACACTATCCACTCTTGGCTTTGATCTGCCAATACCAATCTACATGGCGGCCCACGAGGGGAGGGCCGCGGACTCCTCTTGTTTAATGTAGTGTATATTTGGGGAAGTTTCTGAACACAGCTAACGGTAGCTAGGTGAGTCAGTGCTCCGCGGCGTTAGCCGGTGGCCCGTTTCTTTTAGCTGGAGGAGGAGGAGAAAGCATGAGCTTGTAATTTCACACCGTTTACTCTCACAGCAGCTGGGCGGCGAACACAGAGAGAAATGTTTCGTTTTGTTTCTGAGGAATCGGCAAATGTGCACAGAGAATTATAAACTTAGGGGGGGGGATGAATCCCATTTTGATTACCAAGGAAGCATGTGTGTGTGTGTGTGTGTGTGTGCGACTACACTGAGGACAGTTACCACCGTGTGTCTGCAAGGGGAACTGAGATGTTTGGGCCTTGGCATCTCTCCTCTTTAATGAGCATCTCTGGAGATGGCAGGTGCATGTTCAGCCACTCTTTTACAAGCTCAGCAACAAACAGGCCAGTCCTCTCTCTCCCACTGCAATTACCACTGTCATTAGCAGAATCACATTATCAACAACACCAAACAAGCGATATTGCTGCTAATCCCACACAAAACGCTGCTGAAGTACTGGCATCAGCACACACACACACACACACACACACACACACACACACACACACACACACACACTTAGATCAATCGGCACAATTAAAAATAGAAGGAGGAAAAAAGACTACAAATATGAAATATGTTGTCAAAGATGTTTTCCTTGTCTTTGCCATCAGCGGGTTTCCGGAATGACCTTCCTAATGGCTTCAGGCTCCGTCAGTATCATCTCCTAAAGCCCATTTCTTTTAAAACAAACATTTACGTAATTATCCTTACTTAATAGTGCTTGAACTGCCTTTTTTATTTTAATGATTACCATTTTTTTTCCTCCTTCTTTTTCCTATTAATCCTGTTAAATCGTTTGTATTACCATTTGGTCATTTAAGTTGCTTTAAAAAGTGGCCTTGCCAAACAATGATGTTGCTGATGATTCACGGTTGTCGTCGTAATGGCGTGATCAGTAGTGGTGTGATGGGAGCCTCGGCTGTGTATCCGAGAGTCATGCTGAGTGTGACCGGGCCCACCAAAAAAACCCCAGACACCAATAGGTGAGCACTATTATTATGTTTACTCTTTAAAGCCAGAGTAGCAGCGGGGGAAATCATCTACTCTCTTCTCTTTCTCTGCTAATGGGTTTTCTCTCTCTGGCTAAACTTTGTTCCTTAGACTATGGATAACAAATACCTCCTGTGAGCTGCTGGGAGGCCTTTGAAAGCCAAACAATGAACACATTTGGAATTAAAAACTCCAAAGGGGGACACAATTCTTTGTCATGCAGAGGACCTTCATCAGCTATTTCAAGTTTCAAGTGCAGAGGTGAGTTTGTGGCCCCTTCAGAAGGAACCACAGGGCGGGATAATTGCTTGCCGTGCATCCTGCGGAGGTGTGTGTGTTTGTGTGTTTGTGTGTAAGGGGTGCCTGTCTGCATAGATAAATAGTCCTCAGCGAGGGGCAGCGAGTGAGTGATCGAGAAAAAAAGTCCCCTGTCAGTTTTGGCGGATTGATCTCTGATAAGCTTTAGGTCTTTTTATGTTTGCAGATAGCGGCGCCCACCCAGCAAACCAGGTCCAGCGTGAAAAGGCACCGTCCGCTTCAGAGAGTTAAGAAGTACATGAAAGCCATGGGAATAAAAAAGCTAGAGTGCGCGAAGACATGTTTGTCATGTCAAGGACGCCGTGTGTGTGTGTGTGTGTAGGGTTTGGTGGACCTTGAACGCCCAGCTGGAGATACAGAAAGCACGAGAGGCATTCGCTTCCCCGCGTGGTCACTCCTAAATGGAAGATCACACAGCCGCCATACTCCCACTCCCCTCCACTGGGTTTTGCGAATCAGCCGAGAAGGAGGGAGAGGAGAGGGGGTGGGGGTGTGTTCATCCCTTTGAATTCCAGGAGCGACTGGAGTTGAGGTCTGATCCGTGTTTTCTCCCGTCAGAGCTCGCCCAGGGGCTGCAGGGACCTCGATTTAAAAGGGCGGCGGAGAGCCCTAATTGCTTCGCGGCCTCCTCGAGCCGTGTGATGCGTTCACTCTGAACACGGACGTCTCGCGGAGACAAATTAAGGGGCAGTGGCAGGGAACATTTGGCCATGTGCACTTCTGAAAAGACAACCCCCCCCGTGCAGGGCACGCACGCCAAAGGAGCGAGTCGCAAACAAACACACGGCTAATAGCCCGAGAGTGAGCTGGCGCTCAAACAGCGGGCGCGAGTCGGCGAAGACTCCGCCTCAAGTTCGCCGAGTCTTTTAATGAACTGTGTTGAAATGAAGGGGGACCCGCTTCCGAAAAAAAACCTAATCTCTGTCGCGCATTACGACGGCGTACAATGAAACTAAAAGGCCGCGCAGCACATTATGCCGATCCACTCCGACTGCTCAGATACTGCATAAACCCCGGTTTAATCAAGTCTAATTGACGAGATTAGGAGGACTCGTGTATGTTAATGCCTCGACAAACACCAGAACTGGAACATGCATTGTCCCTTAGGAGGGTTTACACATTTTCTTTGCCTCCGCTGTTAGTGCATGTTAAGCTGCGAGTCAGCTGAAGACAAATATGATAATAGCGAGTGGATTAAAATTGGCGCTCCCTCTTCAAAAAGTCATCTGGCTTTATTCATGACTGCCAACATCAGATTCGGGGGGGTAAACGTCAGGGCGCGCGCATTTTTTCACGAGCATGTGGAGGAATAATTAGGACTTGTTGACGTGTTTTGAGCTAATCGGTTGCTCACTTCTGAATCAAATAATATACCCGGCACGATGGAGACGCTGGTGGGTTGACAGTTACCTATTCAATTTGCACTGGAGATTAAAACTTTATACTGCAGCCACTTCCCGTTTGAAAACTCTCCCCCAAACAGATAAGAAAAGCATCTGACAGGCTAATTAATAATGAAAGCTATACCCTCCACCCTGGAATTCTATTCCCCCAATAGGATTTCTATTAATGTTGATTGACCCTGGCTCACTCAGTGCCACTCTGGCACAGCTCGCTGCTACCCCTGTGCCTTCGTAGGTGCCAGTGCAGGTTAGCGGATACATGCATAATTCCCAGTGGACATTAGCAGTAAAAAGTAGGGCAGAGGATTCGGCGCTGTGCTCCTCTTCCCACCCTCGCTCTCAATCCCCTCATCAGCAGGCTGTTAATATTTAATTATACAAGCTTCATTTCATACTCTCCAGCTGAAACCGTGCGGTGGAGATGGAGGTGCAGGGGACCACGATGAGGAAAGTTGAGGAAATAGAACACTGGGAGGGGTTGGCCGAGGATACGGGGAAGAGAAAGAAGCGTAGCGAGGAGGAGTGAGACGGAGGAGTGAGACGCAGGCGGCATTACGCCAAGATGAAGCAGATAAGTCCATGAAATACTTATATATGTGTGGAGGTGGTGGACCCACACGGAAACCCGAATCACAAGCCATGAAAGTTGTATTGTTGTCCGACATCTTACACATTACGTCCATTCACGCATGTATTATGTAAAATAAGCATAATAACTTATTTGTGTATCTCCAAAAATGTCAATTTTCCACATTTTTCATTGTTTCCATAAGATATAAGGCATGTATAATTCCCTTAAATGTTAGCAGGCTGATGTCAGTCTGGTGCAATAATCCATCTCCCCTACTCTTGCTAATGCAATACACACTACTGTGTTGTCACAAATGGCCTCACGGATCTCTCCCCTGCTTATCCTGCATCCACTCCTTTTATCTCCCCTTCTCCGGTTTCACGGAGGCATTTCAGACGGCTGGTGCTCCGGTTGCCCGCTGGAAGTACTTAAAAACTTTCTGTAAAGTTCAAACTATGAAGCACAGATAACTCTGTCAAGGCAGAAAGTTTCTAATCTTTTGAACCGTAATTAACTGTAATAACAGGGGATAACTGCTTCCGCCGCTTCCAAAAAATGTTTCTCGGTTCATATTTGCAGTTTTTTCCCTTCTTCTTTTCAGCAGATAAGTGCAAGGGCTTTTCCCACCACGCATTATCTGACAGAGGAGAGCATTTTAATGATACAAAACGACAAATTAGGCCGCTGTGTACTATGTGATTCCTCTCTGACTTCCTCCCCACTCTGTTTACGTTTTATAAATGACCAATTTGGACTGCAGACGTCCTGCCATGCTCCATAAGCTAATGATGAGAAGGTTAAAAGGCGCCACTGAAACTTTCCAGCAACGCGGAGGTGACGTGTACAGCTTTTAACGGAAAATTTATTCCAGAAATATGGAACTTGCATGTGGAGTGTCTAATGTTGAAAATCCATCCTAATATTAGACCTTTGGGCTATTTCCTTTTTAACAAATCTTGTAGGAGTGAGATCTTGCAGATGAAGTGGTAGCGCATTAATAATTTATGCCTGAGCCTTTTTATAGAGCACAGCCCTTGAGATTCATAATGCTATTCACATTAGGTCTCAGAAAAAAGTTAAAGTTTTAATAAATAGGTATTAAAACTTTAACTGATATTAATAGCGGCAATTAAAGCGTACGCTGTGGAGATATGCATCATTTCTGTACTGGTAGACTGGAAAGCCCGCTCGGCAGAACCTCCCATGGCTCTCTGTCTTTCACTCACTTTATCGCTCTCTCCCCGTCTCTCTCTCTCTCACACACACACACACACACACACACACACACACACACACTCACACACACACGTCATCACTGTCTCCTTTCCAAATGCATAATGCACAGTATTGACACTCCATTGAAGGGATGGTGTATAAACATTAACATCTGTGCAAACCTGTAATGGCTGTCATGAATAAATAAAGCAGAAAAAAAGAAGAAGCAGAAGAAAAAAAAGTTCAGTCTGCAATAAACGCGCGAGACGCAGCATTTTTTACTCCACCTCATCATGCCATAATCAATTCACGGAACATTACGACTACACGATGGGAGCGTCTGACCATCCGTGGTCGTGATTGATGAGCAATTGTGCTTGTCTCCCACATCATCGTTTTCCTCTGGTGTGCCTGGGTCAAATGGTGTGTGTTAGTCAGCCAATAGTCATTCATTTCGGTTTATGAAGTGGAACCTGGATGTTCATGCCATTAAAAGACATTAGCATGCACGCCCTTCGCTACAGGTACCGGGCGCATGCACCGCGGCTCCATTTCACAGGTGACTTGAAGAGCATGCACGCATGTTACTGCTGGTTGTTTCCACTGGAAAGCCAGTACAAGTGTAGCAGGTCTATTGCCATGGATTAGTAGCACTGGAGGGGGAATCGCTGTGGGATTCTCTCTCTCTCTCTCTGTGTTTGCTCTGATGCACTACTGTGCCCGCTGAGATATGTTGGAGGGAAGAAAAGAGAGTGCGTTTCCTTTATTCTGCAGTTCTGAACACTATAGTTTTCTCGCTGGAACCAAGAGAAAGGGTTTGACTTAAATAATGGCTACTGTGTTCTAATTTGTGTCGGGATTTATCCCGCTGCTCGGCTATAGCGCCGCAATGCTAACGAGTGTGATCACGAGCAGACAGAGAGGAATGAGATAGTAGAGTGTGTGTGTGTGTGTGTGGGGTGAAGACAGAGAAAGAGACAAAGAGGGTGAGAAAGAGAGAAGCTCGAGGAGAGAGAAGAGTCCTGCTGCTACGCTCCAGTGATTCCCAATGAAATTGATTCTCATACCTCCAGAGGTCTCCCACTCCCCGCCCCCTTTTTCTCCCCTCCGTCCTCCGCCTCCAATACATACCTGTCCAGAAGATGACTGATCTACACATTACCCATGAGCACCGCTGACCGGTACATGCATCAGCGACTTCCAGTGCTTCGGGACCTCGAAGACACGCGGACGGCGCAGAGCGGAGAAGGCAAACGGATGGACAGAGGGGAAGAGAAACATTAAAAGCCGGTAATGGACATGAGAGGGAGAAAGTCAAAGAGAGTGAGTGTGTGGGGGGCGGGGGGTTGGGCGTCCAAAGTAACAGGGCGTAAAAAAGAGTGGAGGTGTGTGTGCGTGTGTATCAGTGTGTGTGTGTGTGTATGTGCGTGTGTGTGTATGTCGGTGTGTGTGTGTGTATCAGGGAAGCAGATGGAGATGTGCAGGTGAAGGTGAGTTAGTGTATTAAGAGGAAGGCGGTGGAATGAAGGATGGAGTAAAAAAAAATAAACGATTAGGGATTCCCGCTGAAAGAAATGAAGATCAGATGGAGGATGAGGCTCAGGGAGCTGGGCGTGTGGAGGAGGTTAGGCTCCTCCAAATAGCTTGGAGGGAGGCAATCAGGACCGGCGGAGGCTGTGCCTGCAGCTCCAGCCCCGTAGTTCACCCGCTGCTCTCCCGGGGGACAGGTGTCACTTGTGTGGAGGAGAAAAAAAAGAGAGAGAGAGAGCGGCCACTCTAATGAACGGAGCCTCTTTATCTGAGTCTGAGCGGCGAGTTATTACCTACTGAGTAGACACTATGGAGCGGGCGCCATTTCCACGGTACTGATCCTCAGGCCAGGGGGGGAGGCGAGAGGAGATGAAGTTCATATTTTGGTGCCTTGTTTTGTAACGGGGCATGACATATCTGGCCTCCGTGCTGTAACAAAGCCCCCGGAGCGTGGTCGGGCATCGCTGACGAGAGGAGCATTAGGCTGGAAGGCTGCAGGAAAAGCGCACAATAATAACACCCACTGGGAAAGACCTCGACTCTGCTATACTTCTCTCCGCATTTCCTGTTGGGAGGACGGGGTCGTTTCAAAAAATCATCCGAGCAAAGCATCCGAGCAGCGTGGAAATCTTCTCTTTTTAAATCAATACGTTTTGGTCGGTCTTACGGAATAAGGTCATGCAAAAAGGAGGGTTTGGAGTTGCCAAAGTAGGCCGTGATTTTCCTCTTATGAACACTGGGGGGCAAGTTAAATCTGTATTCATTCTCTATTGGATTAAGACTCGTGATTCACAGCAGAGAAATGTACGCATTTGAAAGAACTGGAATACATACAAAAATAAATAAAAAGGTAGAGCATTTCCCACAGAGCTCTGTGGGAAATGTCAACAACCTCTCACAGCCCAAATTCCCTAGATTGAAGAATCAGCATGGGCGATAACTTGTGTGCATGTGTTAACCCCCGTAATAGACAGAGCTGACCTTCTAGTGAACGCCGCAACCGTGTCTCTTGTGACCGTGGAGACCATGATTGCATTAATTAATTAAATACTCTTTGTTGAAGGCACATTAGATGCAATACGATTTACAAGAGAGGAGAACTCGCTACAAAAAGCGATGGATTCCTCAGCACCTTGCTATCGTTTAGTAGCGTATACCTCTGTCAGAATCCCTCCCACCGCACCGCCTGTCTGCGGGTACCGCCGAGCTGGAGGAGGAGGATGGAGGCCGCTCTTCGACCCCTCTCTTCTCCAGCTCCGCGGGCGCCGAGAGCAGCCCGGTTCTCCCCCGGCGCCGCCTGATGGCTTTAATTGGTCTCTTCTGGCTGGGAGAGGAGCACAAGCTACCCGCTAATGGAGTGAGCCGCCACAAGAGTGATAACTTGGAGTGTGTGCACCCATGTTGGCTCACACACACACACACACACACAGACGAGTGTGCCCACGCTCACCTGCGTGCACAATGCTTACTTTGTGCCGTTGTACAAAGTAAGCTTTTTATACCACACGGGACCCCCAACGCCTCTCTGCATTCAGACGTAAATACATATGACTAAAAACCTGCCATAATAACCCTAATCCCGTGTGGATATACTTTTCCCACACATGCGATGCCGCTCCCTCCAGCATCTGGCTGTTTGATTGCTACATGTTAAAGGGTAGCGTTCAGGGACTATTTCCCACGTCCAGGGACGGGTTGAGGTAAAAGGAATGAATGCCACATGTTAAAAAGCAAGAAAACTACCATTCCACCTCTCGTTTTGTGGTTTTATCTAATGTGGAAATTCTCAGGCTCAACTCCACATGAAATTCCATCTGTCGGACTGATGAGCTACGCTTCAAAAGATGTCGGGAGAAGGAAATATAAAAAATATGCAGAAAGAGAGTATCACACGTGAGTGGTTGCTAAATTATTGTTAGCACTGATAACTTGAAACTGATGCTTTTTCGTGGGGAAAATCCAGTCTGTGGTGTCCATGAATCATGTATCAGATTTTTTTTTGAGCTGCAAAGTTGAAAAGAAAAGAAGAAAAAGTCTGTTTTCCACTGTTGTCACTCTGGGGAACGATTATAGATGTTATTATTCTCCCGGACAGATGCTGTTTGTACTGAGTCGACCATCTCCAGAGCTTTGCCAGATGAGAGAAGGAGAGAAATAAACAGACAGACAAACAGACTGTGGTACAATTGGCGGGAAATACAGCACATGAACCTCCTCTTTATCTAATGAGCATTCCACAGACAGAGACCACTCCCTATCTTGTCGCGCTCAGCTGGGAATTACAACGCTGAGGACAGGGAATCGCACACCCGGCAACTCCCTGTCGTCTCAAACAGACCTTGAAGAAGTACATGTGTCTTTCATGTACAAAAAAAGTAATTGTCCGAGGGTAAACGGGAGGCAAAGTCAATATGCAAATGAGAAGAAAAAAGAAGAGTATACAGCGGGAGCGTGATCTTCTTTAGCATTAAAGCTACGTGCGTTTACTGAGCGTGCGAGTCGCCCATGTGTCTGAAGTGCGCAGAATAAAAACAAAAGCCGACAGAGAAGATCAATCCACAGAACTCGACACATCCCAGCACCAGCTGTCACTCTAATTGCCTCCCTCTACTGTCATCTTCAGCATCAGTTCCACGCTAATGCGGCACCAGGTAGAACTGGTTATGGGTCCTCTTCTAATGAGCGTTGCATTTCCATATACAGAAGAGCACCGTCTTTTTTTTTGTTTGTTCTGCAGTGACTACAGTGACTGTGTGCGGTTAGGTTGTGTACAGTATTCGTGCCACCGTGGCGTCGTGCCAATCTGGGTTCTTAATGGGCTAAGCAGTGTTTACTTTTCAAAGACTTTGCACATGAATTATTGATGGCTGCGAGCTGATTTGTGCTCGGAATTAGCCCAGAATAATCCATCTGGGCCTATCTGGCTTCTTAGGTGCCACGTCTCTCTCCAGGGTAAACAGGCTGACTGGAAACTTACGTAGCTTTGCGGTAATTTGTTATCCGGATTCCCGCTGAGTGGTTACTTAAAATTGGCACACACAAATTCAGCTTAAGAAGTCAGGCGACGGGACGGTGACCAAAGGGCTTTAGTCGTCCCGCAGGAGACGCAAGACATGCATGGATAATGACAAATGAATAAATTTACAATTTATTTATTTTTTTGATGATCTGAGCTTATAAAAGCGAGCTAATCATTTTGCAAATATTTGTTATCATTTGCCAACGAGTGATTCCTGATCCCATCAGGGCGTCAGGGGAGCGAAGCAACATTCCCAAAGAGCCCTGGCGGTCATCCCCTCATCCCTACGTTAACTCATTATAATGTGATTTATGGAGGGACTCTTCTTTCTAAATCTTCACGTCCTTCTCCCCGCTCCCTCTGCTGAGGATGAGATTTTCTGTCTCTGAACGGGAGCGCCGCCGGCACTTCTTTCTCTTTGTTTGGTTTCAAGGGAGGAAAGGGAACCGTGGGAATTCCGCGATGTTCGGAGACGGGAGTGTGGTGGGCCTAAATACCTGAAGCGGCAAACGCACCTCACAGTGCGATACTTTATCATCTCTCTTGCTCTCTCTATACGCAACACAATGTTATTATATGAGCCCGAAGGGACGGCAGCGGTAAGGTAATGATTTGCTTTAAATGCGTGTGCTGTAAAACATATACTCAACAGAGCAAAGTGTGAATGTGTGAATGGTATAAATTTAGAATAGCTATCAGAGGAAGTCTGAACTATGCTGGGGGAGAAGCAAGACATGACTTCTACATTGGAGAATGTCTTCCCTCTGGGCTTGTGTGAGTGATGCCAATTTGTCCAGACCCCCCGATTCCTTTTCTTGGCCCTCGTTGGTGTCAGAAAACTTTGCATCTGAAGTTTGGGAATAAACTCTTGGCCGCGATCCATCCCTCGGACAGAAATGAACCAGCTCGAGCGAAGAATAAAGACACGTATCCTCCGCAGTCTGTCAGAGGCGACTGGCTCGGCGTTCTTTCCCCCGTTTGTGGATTTTCAACTGTTCAACTTTCTTATTAATTCTTGGCATTAAAACACCCATCTGCTGCTACTGCGGTGACATGCTTTTAAAGAGGCGGAGGTTTGAGAGCACAACACTGTAGAAGGGAAGAAGAAGAAAAAAGAAGCCTGCTTAATTAGTGAGACTGCGGAGTCAAGAGATGTGTTTATCTCATTATGGGCGTCTGAATGAATATTCGCACATCCTCGCTGAGAGACTCATAGCTGGGTTTAAATGTAAATGGGAGAGATAAAAAAATAATAAAGTGCGAGGAAAGGTCTAAACTATTGTAAAAAGATAATGTGGGCTCTGATGGGTGCGATTGTTGACGATTTATGTGACTCGGGGTTTTAGCCGATGGCAGAGGAGTGGGCGGTGTCATGTTTCACTGGTGTGTCTGAACAAGACTCGCCACCAGCTTTTCCCCATGTTTCTCAGGTGTCCATGTACCGAGCAGAGATGGATGTACGTCCCTCTGGTTCACCCCGCTGAGCTAATCCAAGCTGGCCAAACCCCTCTGCCGAGCAGGGCCCACATAGGAGCCGTCCCGCTGGGTGCAATATGCCACCCGCCTCCCCCCGGCCGTGCCGGCCCCCGCGGGGCTTCGAGCCGGTCTGTGGCGCCTTGTCAGTAAACAGACAAAGATGCATGATTCACCTAAGTGACTCGGCGCGGGCTCTCCCGTGACAATAACAGGCTCCTCGGATCCCGACGAAGACTTATTAGCTCCGCGGGATCGGACGCTGCCGCCGCCGCCGCTCGGTTCCCCCGGGTACGAGCGTTGGCTCGACTCGGCTCGCTCTAATCTTCCAGATACCTGCCACCCGGCGTCAGATACAGAGCTGATCCACCTTCTTTTTTTTTTTAAATGGAACCGCTCTACCAAAGCGAGAGAGCGGTTATGATAAGCCGACGTCTATCTCGACATCAGTCAATTACACTTAGCCTGTATGGATGGTCTGAAAACTCCATCCACCAGTGCAATCAGTGTGGCACCCCGCTGAGCAGACTACCGAATATCAAATTAAGTTCATCCGTCAAGGGAAAAGGCTGCTCTCATATCTAATTGGCAGCCGAGGCTTAAGAACAATGTTCTAGGAGAAAGAGTGGCGATCAGTTTACCTACGTCTCCATTCTTTTTGTTATACTTGTCTCTGCCTTCATCTGCGCTCTGTCTGAGAAATGTTTCAACGCCCTAATGAGTCCAGGATGTGGGTCTGCTGAGGCTCCCTCTGTGCGGAGCTTTTGTCTTCATCTTCATCCCGGGCTAACGCAATTGTGTTATGTCGCAGGGTTTTAGCTTGCACGGCAAAACAAAACGCATCATCAGGCTTATTGTGAGCAGTGAGCAATAACGAAAGAGCCTTTTCGTTATTGTCGCAGATAAACGGCTACTTTCCGCTTCACGCACAGGTGACACCGCTCACAAACAACGTCTTTTTTTTCTTCTTTTTTCCACCAATCACGGCGCAGAGATTTCAATTATGCTTGTTTTAAATCCTGTATATCACGGACCTTATTAGGAGTTAGTAGACAAGATCATGTCCATAACGATCCCCTTTCTCCTGCAGTGTACACACAATAGACCACAAAAAAATGATATATATATATTTTAAAGTCAAAGTAATCATGGTCCTTAGCGCAGGTATCTAGAGTGGCATGAGCAGGACATAGGGAGGAAGACAAATACTCTCTCAGTCTGTATTGCTCGTGGCACTAATGAATGGATGAGTATCTGTGAACATGCATGTTGCATGTCTGCGCTGGAAAAGCAACTTGTTTTACCGCAGCACACTCGGGGCTTCAAGCTGTTTAATTGCATCCAAGAGAAGCCGTGGGAGTGGGTTGATGGTAGCCAAAATAAATTCAATTAGAGTAAGAATGGTAGTGCTTTCTTTGTGTGGGCAGCCTTGGACGTCCGCGGCACAAAGATCTGAGCGGAAAAAGGGAAACTTAAAATGCAATTTCAACTATAGTGATTTTTATAAAAGCCCATTTATGAAGGTTGCAAGAGTGCCTCGTCATTCAAATTCGTCTTGCATAACCGGCGGGGCTTGTGTTCACGCAACATCCTTCTGCTGTACTATAGCGAGGGAGACTCGGGTGATGAAGACTCAGAATTACAGCTGATCCACTGAATGCATAGGTAGAAAATCCACGGCCCGCCACTGTACAGTTACAACCGGCCCTTTGAGGGCGGTCATGATGCTGATGTGGCCCGGGGTGAAAATGAGTTTGACACCCCTGGTTTAAAGCTTTGTTCTGCTCGTGATGCCGGTTTAAAAGTCGGGGGACAATCAAAGTCATTAGGATTCAACCTCTGGGGACCCCGAATATCCTCCAAATGTCATGCCGATCGATCCAATGGATGCCAAGATATTGCAGTCGGAAGCATTCAAGAAAAGGATGTTGTTCACACATTTGCGTTCGTCTTCAAAACAACACATTTCCCGACAATGCGCCGGTCTTCACATAAACACATGAAAGTAAAGACGGTTTGGGGAAACGTAGGAATCAAAGCACCACCTGTACCACCATATGAGAGACAAGTGACCAACAAAGCCCTTCAGATTCACATAGTTATCAACGCAGACGTCTGAGAATAATCAAAATATTAAATGATGTTATAATGTTTTCACAAGGATATGAAGGAAGTCAGTTGACAACGCGACACAAAGAAGACTTCTATTTTTATCAGATTGTATTTTCTGTTCCCATTAGCGGCTTGTCGTTAGCAATATTCACCGCGTGTAACTATTGTCAACCATGAGGTCAACCAACAAAGGAATGACAATCACAACATATTGACGATAGTTTAGTCTATTTGGGGCTTAACATAAAGTATACTTGAAGTTGTGAGGTAAAGACAATCATCTTTAATGGAATAAAACAAAAACAGAGCCCACATACTTATAAATACATGTGTTTGTAGCAATTTAAGTAAAATGAATAAAAGTGGATTTCACAGTCTACAAAATAAGAACTGTCATACATCATATGGTGCTTGCATACATATTTAATCTGCAACAGCTATTTTTGACAACTAAAGAAATAACACTACGACTCATACATTACAATGGTGTCAAAATATTACAATCTTACTTAAATACATATATATATATATACACACATATATATATATATATATATATATATATATATATATATATATATATATATATATATATATTGTGATATTTAGAACAGTATTACTTCCAACAGGGTAACAGTTCTCATCATTTACTAATTCCTGTTTAACTCTACAATACATTATACAGATGTGTCGATATGTATCTTTAAGTTGAAAAACTATGATCACAACTAAATGTCATGAGAGGAAAGTGGAAATAGGATTTTTGTTGTTGTCGACACATCTGTTGACAACAATAAGGTACAAATGAACCCAAAATGTAAACGGCCATAAAGAACATTAGAGGTTAAGAGATGGGTTTTAAAATGGCAGCTTTTAGGTAGCGACCAAGCACTTTCTGAACTCTGAAATATTTAACATGATAAAAGTGGTCTGGGCTGAATCAGGTGGGCATGATGAGGTTTTAATTGCATTATTATGTTTTTAATGAGCACATTAAAAGAGCTCACAAACCAATTGACGCCCTACAGCCGCTAGTACTCAACTTGGTGTTGACCATCAACAAACGCCTCACACTCCGGTGCAGCGATGGAGTCAGACCGGCCGGTTGGAGCCGGATTCGAGAGGCTGTTAATAGCCGAGGAGATCACATGAGGATTACTGCATTGTGATTACCAGTTACCAGTTTTCAGAGTTAAGCTGCGGGCATCTCTGATTGCTCCTGTTAAACAGTGATGAGCTCTTTTTCGAGTGCCAAAATAAACCAGCAGCCTAGTTTTTTTGCACTCAGATGTTCTGCATTGGGGTTATAGATATCCCTAATTCTGGAGTCTTATTTGGATGAGTTCTTTGCTGTCAGACGTAGCCTTTAGCCAACTGGTGAGTTACCAAACTCTCACAAGAGGAGGGAGGAAAAGTTGAAGGTAAATTATTAATAGACTTAAAACTCTCAGCAAGCTCCAGGCGAAATGTAACATGGAGAAATGGTGACTGATCTGCACATGTATAGCGCTCGTCTACCTTAACAGAGAAGGAGATTTGTGTGTACACACACACACACACACACACACACACAGACACACACAGGACGGACCTGCCCATCAGGTTCAGATGTCTTGCCCAGAGGAGCAAGATGCCCCATATTCCAAAAAGAATGAACAATTACAACGTTTGCATCAATCATTGGATCAAATTAAGATTCAAACCTTGTATAAAATGTTATTTTCAAGCAGATTCCCCGAGTACGCGAAAGGAGGCTTCAGAAAAACCAGAGAGACACGCGTGAGGAGGGAAGCCGCAGCTGCCCGGCAGGCAGAAGCGCACACGTACATTTATTAATAATTGTGTGTTAAAATTCCTCACGTCATTTCACATGAGGGAGAGAAACCGCCGGCGTGGAGACAGAATGCTTCCATTTTCAAGCGATGGAGGGAAGAGATCGAACAAAGTGTAACGAGAGGAAATGTGGAAATTGTAGAGTGGGAGAAACGGAGAGATGAGTTGTGTCGTTTCTTTGTGTAGATGTAAGTTGACAGGTAAATTAGCATGTGCGGCTAATGGGGCAAAAAGGCCTCCGAGCCCTTCGCAGGCACCCTTTCACTGTGACGAGCAGGCAGCTGGTTGACCCAACCGGAGCCTCTGTCACTCCATCCCTCAGCTCTAGTAAACACACACACACACACACACACACACACACTTGACAGTGACTCACTTGCTGACATACTTACGCCACACATTCCGGCACCGCCACACATCAAGCTGCCTCATTTATGAGCACCAGAGGAGGAGGAGGGGGAAGAGAAATAAAAAATCTATCTGATAAGATTTAGAATCAGACATGAACTCGAAAATGTTCAAAAAAGGTTTAGAGACGTCGGCTTCTCTTGATTGATCTTTTATCAGTTTTTTTTTTAGTTTTCTTTCCAGCAGAAATGAGAAGCAGCAGAGAAACCACAGATCACAGCGTGCATCTGGAACAGAGCGTGTGGAGTTGTTTACAATCTGCTCATCAATGCGAGAGGTAAATTTCTCTCGCTCGCTCGCAGCTTACTTTCTTTCTTTCCTCTCCACCTGACAGGAATCAATACCCAGATTGTTCTCTGAATCTCTGTCATTCGTATTTATTATTTATTTTCATCTTCTCCCATCACTTTGCGGCGTATATATATACACACACCCTCGGTGTCATGTTTGAGTCATAAATCAGCATCTACGTGCACATGCATAAATGTTTTTGGGGATCACGCGTAAGAGAGACAACTGTTGCTTATTACCCCGTATCAGTGGCCCCGGTCCTCTCGGAGCGGGAGTCTGAATGTTTCATCTAATCATTAAACGCTGACAGGCTTCACAGAGTGGCGCCACTGATCCCCGTCAGAGGAATACGGGGCCCGACTTCATTAGCCCTGTTAGTGCTAAGCTGCTTTACCCTCACTCACGCCCGGCTTAACCTGCGCAGTGATGAATGCTGAGAGGGGAAGATAGGGAACGGGGAAACAAAAGGGAAGCCGGGACAAAGGCGTTTAAAGAGAGAGGCAGAAGAGGGAAGTCAGGTGTAAGGGATGCGGAGGTGAGAGATGAGAGGAGGGATGGGAGGGCACAGGGCGTGTGAACCTTTGAGAGGCAGGGGAGGGGAGGAAGTTCAAAGTGGCGTTTGAACCCGAGAGGGATTTACGAATGCAAAAACAAACAAAAAAACGAGCCAAACAAATCAATTAACTCGTGTTGCAATGAATCAATCATTGCGCCGGCTGCATTGACGGCCAGAGTGCCCCAAGCTGAGATTCCATCGTGAGGCTCCGACGTGCCGAAGCATTAGCATTGACCTCTGTGTGCGTCCGCACTCCAGCGCGAGCATCTAAGCGCGCAAAGATATGTACGCACATCATCCTGCTCGCTGTTTTTCTTTCTTTCTCTCCAGCGCATTCATCTGGTTTCCCTCCAATCAAGACACACTCCTCCCCGTTTTCTCAACACTCAGTCTTTCTCTCCTGCCAGGAGAGGTTTTTTTGGCTGGCTTAAGTACGCCCACGGGCCCCTGAGGGACAGCCGTGACGGATGGCACTGCGTGTGACTCCGATTCGATCCAGCCCATTTGATAAATTTATCGCTGGCGTTTTGAAAATGAAATTAGTGGGGACGTCTCCTGGAGACTGTTTTTCCAGCACAGGTGCCATAAATATACTTAGAGGTGCTGGGTAAAGGATGTCATGCAGGAGGGGGGGGGATGTTTCACAGGAGGAGTGAATTAAAGAATAAGGTCACATTATAATGAGGTCCTTAATAATCATGATATTGGTGAGGAGCGCGAGGAAAGGTGACACGGGAAAATTCCCTGGACCGAAATCCTGCGCGATGCCCCTCAGTGGTGAACATGTACTGTGGCTTTGTATTCATTTAACATATGGGAGGCTCTCATGTTGAATATTAACAGATTGAAACTGTGGGGAATTGACATTGACGTCGCGCCCAAGCGTCTTGCTTTCTCCATCTTTCATGCTCAGACACACACACACACACAACACACTCACACTTGTATGCCAGTCTCTTAAGAGACACATGCTTTATGTACACTATCTTTGCCTCAAGGTCCCATGGCTCTTCAGTAGCGACGGCACTGTCGTCGCTGCGCAGCCATGATATAACTCACGGTGTGTGAATGAACTCCGCCGGCTATCTTTCTCTCGATGTGTGGAGCCGACGACGGTGAATGTGGGTTTTTTTTCTTCCCGTCCATGCTCCTCGCTAAACGTATTTGAATCAGAAGGTATCTGACGGGCGGAAAAAGGAAAAAAGACACATAGAGAGAACGCGCGAGAGTCAGACACCTACGGGCCTGACAGAAAAAGTGAGCGTTCCTTCACTGTCGTGGCCGCGTGGCCTTATTTATCTGCCTCTCCTTCAGGAGCGTAAGCGGGCGCGTGGCTGTGGACGGGGATGATGTACACCACGCCAGCCTCTGCTCCCTTTCAACATCCATCAGGGAGTGAGGCCTCCGAAACCCACATCACTTACCTTTATGGGGCCCATCTGACAGCGTCGTACACCTCATAGTCGTCACGCTCATCGGTGTCTGTGTGTGTGTGTGTGTGGGTACTCTAAGTGCAACCTGTCACCCAGACGTATTATATCAAGGCCTCCTGCACAGAATCTACAAGCAAAAATAAATAAATGGCGCCACGTTCCCAAAAGACCCCCCCACCCCCACCCCTGCTGTTAATGTTTCTCAAATATACACGTCGTGCACATTATATCAGACCCAGGTGACAATGAGAATATCTTCTGTTCTGCTCGGGTTAAGAGCCAACAACAGCAACAAAAGAAAACCAACAACCCAAGTTCGCGCGAGCACCGCGGGGAGTCAAAAGAAAGTTTCAACAAAATCAGCGGGGAGTTCTTCCCCGAGTGATTGTCATGCTCCCGCTTTGCAATCACGGCGCGTGACACGCACCCTCTGCCGGTAGCGCACGCCGCCGCCGCCGCCTGTGAGGAACGGGAGGGTTCGGGGAGTGCCGGGGCGCGGACACCTGCGGGCTGCCACTCAGAACGAGGCCCCCCTGGAGCTGTTTAGACAGTTTGACTGCGTGCCCCCCCTCCATCATCTAACGGAGAAAAAAAAAAATCAAAACAGCCTCCAGGTACCTTCCTACAAAACGGCTCCCGCCCTCGATTGCACCTCCACTCTCTCCCTGAAGATCCCGTATGCAAAACAATCACCACCCATCCCAACCTCACATTAACATACACATGAAAGCGTGGAGGAGTCTTGAACAGAACTGTGATTAGTCTCAACGTAGGACTCACAGAAGCCGCTCTCTCTCTCTCCCCGGCATAATTTAGTCGAGGTGTCAGTGGGTGTGAGTGATTGAGTTTGTAATCAAACAGATTGTTCTGCAGCAGAAACACCAAACGACTCAAATTCAAATCAACATCAACAACGCCGTGAAAATGGTTGTTTTTTTTTTTTTCATCTCGTTGGACGCAAAAAACACACACAAGCGCACGTCGCCCGTCTGAAGATGCATTGGGGTGCACAAGGTGACTGATTGAGTGCTGTCTTACCTTTTTGTGAGGACACTGTGGTATCTGTAGATAAAAGAGAGGACACAAAGAGAGGGATCTGTTAGCAGCTGACAGGCACACACACACATATGAAATACAGGAGATGACAGCGGCTTGCTGGGAGGGAAACGGGAGGATAAACGGACACTTAAGCACTCTTGTGCACGCTCAGTTGTGCCTGAATGTGCAAACACACACAGGGACTCGCTCAGTAAGGTGTGTGTCTGATTAATGCACGCCAAACAAGGACCGAACACATGGAAGAGAGGCCTGGAGTAGAACGACGAGAGTCTCCAGACGCCTGGGAACCCTTGATCTCCTCCACGATTTACCGTGAGTGAGCTTTCTAATAAGAAAAAAAATGAAGACTTTCAAAAAAATAAAATAATACAGTGCAAATCATCCTTTCAGTAAGCATTTTAGGTTCCTACGCCGGAGCCCACCAGAGACACCGCTATAGGCCCACAAGGCGTGGATCAAAACACGGGCTGCTGGGAGGGAAGGATGTACTGCAACACGTTTTTTTTTTTTTAATACAAGAAAAATACAGTAAATCTTGCTTATAGTTCTCATAAAATATTCAGCAGGACAGTGTTTGTAACCTCCCACGGTTTCATTTTTAGTCAATAGATGTGTCAAACTTGCAGGGATGCAGGAATAAAAAAAAGAAAAGAAAAAAAAGAAAAGGGGTAAAAAAATTTGAAAAAGCTCTTTTTTATATAATAATAATAACTCTGTACTTTCAGCACTGGAAATCCTTTAGAACATTTCTCGACTGGCCATGTGCCCAAAGAAGCCCAAATGGTCACAGACATGGGAGGGGAATAATTGAATCCGGATGGATTTGTGGCCTGCTGGGCTGAGGAAGTGATAATCCAAAGCTCTGCCTAATTGCCAGAGTAAAGATGGCGCCCATTGTGGGGGTGGCTTCGCTATTTATCGAGGCAGTGTGGCATGGGATTGGACTGAGCATTAGGGCTTTACACACTTTTGTTTTGTGAGGTGTTACAGTGGATTTCAGCAAATATTGGCCCTCCGGTTATTACATGGTCTGATTGTCTGCTATGCGACTGTCCGTAAGCTCTGCATGTCTACCCTAATCTGAGAGGAGGCTTCAAATAATTAGCTAGTGAAGCACTCTCACAGTCCAGAGCAGTCAAGCTTATCACTAAAAGAAAATCCTTGGTCCATTTCCTTCTTACCCCGAAGGCTTACAAACTCTAAAATATTACCCGACATGTCACGATCACCGGCCCGTATCCTCCTCCTAGTCTATTGTATATACATATATATATTTTAAAAAATGTCTTCAAGGTTTTTGAAAGCTAACTACTCCAAGTAGATGATCAGTTTTCTAAAGATTAAGAGACATTTTGAGAAAAACACAGACAAAAGGGAAGTGATTAAAATACCTGATTTTACATTCAAAATAATACAAATGTCCAACATAAGATGAGGTAATGAAGGGTATATTTTAGTGTAGTGCTTTGAGTTCAAGCGTTTAAGGGTTACAAACTCATGATGTCTCAAACTAACCTTCCATTGGATCTGCATGTTCTTATTCTTTTATCTTTGTACGGTGAAGTGGTTAGCATGCCTGTCTTTCAATCATAGAGTTGGTGGCTCGCGCCCCGGCTCTGCTAGTCCATGTCGTTGTGTCCTTGAGCAAGACACTTAAGCCCTAATTGCTCCCGCTTGCTGTGTCTGCAGTGTATAAAGCAAACATGTAAGTCGCTTTGGATAAAAGCGTCAACTAAAATGTAATGAAGTCCTGCTGTTGGAGATCCTTAAAGGAAAGTCTGTTCCCGCCTACAGATCTAGCTCTGCCCTGCTGTCAGCTGCTATCCTTCCTCGTGGGAAGAACCCTCCATTTCAGATGAAATGTGATCATACAGGTAAACCCAGTGACTGTTGAGTATCAGCACAGTGGATGCACAGCACATAGCAACGTGTAGCTCCATCAGGCTTCCTGGGAACGAGCTTGCAGAGGCTAAACTCTTCATGACTTCGCCTTGATTACATTTTAATATAACAAGGCATAATTTCTGTTATGGATTAATTAATTCCCCTGACGCATAGTTACCTGCAGAAAACAGCAGGGGCATACAAGTCTCTCTCTCTGCAAGGAGATGCAATGTATTGGGTGGCGAGACAAATTAGAAGAAAATGTACAACATGTTCTCTATTAAAACTTTATTTATCATTTGACAATGATAAATAATGACTACACCCACACACACATGAACACCAGCTTGTTGACAATACATTAGAATAAAAGAGCCCTTCCTCCCTCGGCTGGGTCAAAGCAGAGCCGCCATGCTGATTGGTGTGAGCACACATAAATAACTCGGCTGTTTAGGGAGGTTAAGAAAACCTCCGTCATTGATTGTTGCATTTCTTCCCAGCTATCAGTGGTTTATTTGGATTTGGAGGCTAATTTGCAATGAATATGTGAGTGGTGTTTTGATGTGGCCGCACACCCACAGCAGCGGCCCCCATGGGTTCGAGTATTATGCAAAGTAGGCCGAATGTCAATACAGCAGAGTATGTATGGAAGCCTTGCAAAAGTTAAGAATCGGCCAAAAGCACGCCCGAGGACACTAACGGCTACATTATGAAGACCGGGTTTCCAAATAAGTAAATAAACATCCCCCAACTGTGTTGCTTTGCATTTGTCAGAAGTTCTACGTCTCTGAAATGTCGAAGACGATGACAGCCGAAGAAGAGCACAATGGAGAGGACAGTTCATTATTCAGCCCACGTGTTCACTCTGATCCTTGCACCTTCATGTTATACGATGGCGGTAGTTTAAATGGAAAGTAAGTCAAAAGGCAAACAAAGAACATTCAAAGGACATCTGTTTACCGCGTTTTGGTTCCAATACATAGACGGTCAAATAAACAGATGAGAAGTGAGAAGTCAAGACATGAAAAACTGTCATCTTGAAATTGCACTCAAGGCCAGAGTTCATGTATTCACACTGAAGCAGAGAGGGATGTTGCCACGCTTGAATTAGTGAATACTCTGCATTTTTTTGCACAGAATCTCTGGATCTGGATAAGGAAAAGAAAAAATTAAGACGAAAAGAAAATGCGTTCACACAGTTGGCAGGGCCTAAAACCCACGTTGTCTGAGAGATAACCGGGCTAAGCTCCGCCCCCTGCGGCGCACGTCCATCGGAGACGAGACTTACACATTAGCTCGTTAATCAGACACTTACACAAGCCCAAAGAAAGAACCCGGCTTCAGGCCTTGTTCAGCGGCGTCAAAAAATCAACCTGTGTCGGTCCTCTGGTCGCCATTAAATGACATGCTAAGTGGCTAGCGAGGAAATGGGAACCTCTACCAAAGCAGCGTGCCAACCTCTTTCTGCTCGCCTGGGCGAGAGGAGGCCGTCGTAACCACGACACTCGCTGAAGGAACGATTTCAGCTTCCTCATCATCATCAGGTTGCGCTCCACCAGTCGGGTCTCCCTTTGTCTCAGGTCATTTTGAGGAGAAACCCAAAAAAAAAAAGAAAAAAAAATTCTCTATCTAGTCGCCGTTGCATTTTTTTTCGCCCACGAACACTTTCGCGTGACAAATAACGCAGAAGCGTTGGAAACTGTTGACGAACGCGTTGCTCCGTACACGATCGCCGGCGTCAAGTTTTGCCGTCAGCACTTTTCTGCGCTGGTTTGGCACATTTAGTCCCATCTGTCACTCGTGAGCGTCAAAACACAGAGCACCGTATGCAAGGGAAGCGTCAACTTGATTGAGAACCCTTCCTCTCTCTCTTGTGACCAATGAGCTGGTTCTTTCTGCCCCCTCGCTGTGCGTCGACATGAACGATCGGCACACCTGCACAGGACTCGATTAAAGCCACAAACATTGCGTGATGGATACAACTGTAGTTAATGATGGCAGCGAGAGAGAAAACAAGTCATACCGGGGCGGGTAGCACACGTTTCTCAGATTCACCTCCTTTCCCCTCTTCTTACGCTCACCTTCTTTCAACCTTGCGAACCGTCACAAACACTGCACTCCACATATGCAGCGTGACCCTCGATGTGAGGCCAGGCCTGGATCACTTTGACACTAACGTATCGCGCAGCAGCTCTTTTCAGAGGGCTGGGCTGCATTTGTTTACGCCGTCAGATCTTTGAAATCCTCCGCTTTGGGCGCGGTTCATTTTTCCCGATCGCCGAGCAGCATTTCAAAAGTTCGTACAGATGGATTTCAAGTTACTCGGAGGGTCTCGGGTCATTAAACTCAGTGCACAGAAGATAATGTGAACACAGGATTTTTGATAATTAGCATTAAACAAATCTCAGTAAAACCACAGTTTTGGAGACGTTATTAATTAACATCGACCCGCAGCAGTCTCTGACATCCTGTAATGCAGATGGTCCATGAGGCTGGAGATGCATGCCGGCTCTCTGGTACGGCCAATGTGTTAAGGAATCACCTCCTGATCTCTAACATACACGATACATCCCAGCCTGATTGAATTAGACTGCTATTGGAAACCTGTCTTCTATTGACCTCTTAAAGTTGTGGCCTTCCAGCGCTGCGCTCGGGGAATAGTTTTAATTACAGCCAGAAATTGGGTTCGATTTTATCCCCCATCATGAAGTGAGGAATTCTCACGCCTAATCATCGCTTCATCCGCACAAATGAAAAACCTGCGGCATCACACTGCAAGTGTGCGTGCGTTAAATATGTCATCGTTGCGCGAGTGTGGAAGTAAAGAGAGAAAAACGCGTAAAGAACGTAGAGTGCAAGACTGCAGAGGAAACCAATGCGTCTGTCCTCAGATGATTAAGCGCTATCGATAGATCATCTCTGTAATGTAATTAGGATAAATTCCAACGCTGTAGCCGCTGGCCTCTTTATCTCGCTCACCGGTGGACGGCGACAGCTCATCAGTTAAAGTTACGAAGCAAAGCGGCGACTACGTGGTGGAAAAATGTCTGGGCAGGGGGCAAAACAATTAATGTGTGTTCTGAGTTTGTGTTTTTAACCACGCAGACGAATCTGATTTTTTTCTAGTTTAAAGTTTAAAAGATTGTGTTTCGAAATTTGGGGAAAATAAGTAGTAGAAACCACGCCCTGAAATTCGTCTAGACTTTCCAAATGTTATCAGACCGAATTGATCAAATTCTGATCGTATAGTGCTATGGGAGGGGTTATGCTAAGGAGGACTCCAGAGCGTCATCCAGCCAAACTTTATGGCCTCCACAAAAAAAAATGAAAACCCCAACATTTTGAAAAAACTGTTCAAAGGTCTAACTCCCCAATTCAGTCCTAATAGTTCAATCTTTTTAGGTTAGAAACAAATATCAGATTTGACTTTGAGAATAATAATAATTGTATTTGTATAGCGCTTTAAAAAGGTAGAGATGACATCACAGTAAGAAACAAAACAGAAACATACTGAACTACCACCACAGGTTAAAAGCAGATTTAAATAGGTGAGGTGATGATTCTATACATCCTAAACATGATATGATTCATATGTGTTGGGCTGAATGTCTGCACTGTTGCTTTATTTCCCGGCAATGTGGATTCGGGTGACTTCCTCTCCTGAGGAGGAAATAGGATGATGTCACCTGAAGCAGAAAGCTCCAAATTACAGCCTTGATGAAAAGTCACTGACAGCTGAACGCCGCCTGTAATCCTTATATTTAAAAGTCTGTGGGAAAGGTTGGACAAAGTTGTTTGTGCAACAAAACAAAAAAAATACAAAGCACAAGCGATATCCAGATGTGTTTTAGACATACATTTATATACCGTGCTGACTTTGAGATTGGCGGTTGCATTACGTCTTTTCACCCAGACATGTGAGACACTTCACACGCCGCGATTCATTGATGTAATGTTTTAAAAGCAGACGCCTTAACAGAAAGAAAGAAGGAGACGGAACACAATCCTGGGTTTTAATTAGTCGAGTTGAGCGCATGCTCATCTGCTGCGTGGTGCACGGGGAGCGCTGCCTTCTTGCTCATTATGTACTAATGAGTTGTCTATTAATGAAAATGGAAAGCATTTATTTTGTGAGCACAAAGGGTTCAGTTGGATTAATTACTGCACTACAGCAACAAAATGAAAACAGAGAGTGTGGCATCACTCTTGTGTGGCACATTACCCATTAACCAACTGTTAACGCGACCCGGCCCATGGCGGCGCCCCGGGAGAAGGAACCCGATCGCACGGGCCATTAAAACTTCACGGGCGCTGGACTTTTGCCACCTTCTGCATACTTTGTGCCTATTGTCATACATGTCCACTCTCGACAGTGTAACATAAACGCTTTTTGCTGTAATGAAAGCAATCTGCCGCACGGCATGGATTTCACAAAAGCTTTTTCTTTGCAGAACCTGCAAAGTTTTTTTTGCTCAGGAAGCGAGCTGCTGGAAGGATTCCTCTCTACATCAATGGTGCCGAGGTGGAGCAAGTTTAAAGTTTCTGGGAATCGGCATCGCAAACAACCTGGCACGGTCATCACACATCTCCATTCTTGTGGATGGAAAAAACAGCTATATTTCTTCAGGAAACTTAAGAAGGCAACTCTCCCCTGCCAAGTTATTGTTGATTTTAACAGAGGAGCAATGGAAAGCATCCAGACTGGAAACATCCCAAACTGGCACGAGATGTGGAGAGGGTTCTAAAGCCGGGTGATTAAGACCATCTCTGGTGCCGATTCACCGCGCCTCAGTGATATTGGTGACAGGAGATGCCCGCGGAGAGTCCAAGGGTTATTACAAAGACGCATTTCCCCCTGCTGCCTTCTGGGAAGAGATGCAGAAGTATCAGCTGCAGCAGCTTCTTTCTACACATATAATACAGGTTCGCTTGTTTTGTGCGTGGAATAAACTGGGAGAACAAACTTCATTCTGTTGCGCAACCCTGTGTTATACGATGACGGTGAAGCATCGAACCGTATTGCGTGCCCAAGTGTTGGCATCTATGTATTTCAATAGAAGAAAAAACAACAACTGAAAAAGCTATATTCCAGTATTGAATATAGCTTTTTCAGTTGTTGCTTTTTCAACGCAAAAACTGCCTTTTTGGGGCGAGATTTACAAATAAAAAGCTGAAAACCGGCAGATCATGTGATCACCAACGGCTCGGCCTCCCCTCCAAACTCAATACAGCAGCAGAAGTGTCATCCCTGTGGTGATTCTGTCGCGCCGCGTCGCTTCTCAAATGGTGATCAGAATCCTTCTAATTGCCTGCTAATAGCTTGATTTCCCATCGGGCGCTCTCCTTGGAGAGGTCCAGGGTGGCGCGTGGGCTCTGGCAGCCCCAGCAGATGGTTCTTGATCAGATATTAGAGCCCGGGCAGCGAGGTCGCCTGGCCCGAAAGAATCCGGCCCCGAGGACAACGTTCCCATCTGAGCGTCCGGCTCCAGCTCGCCAGACGAATGTCTCTGTGCTTCAGCCAGCCTGCGGGGACTTTGGAGCCGTGATGGACTGCTGTCCTTCAGTCTCGTGGCAATCTGGGCAAAACCAAACCCGGGAAAAACATGGTGTCCTGCTGCAGTTTACTTTTTCCCCTCCAGGAATTTGTTTTTCGGCCCCCAGTCGGGGAACCGTCCACGACTCGATGACAAAACGGTTGTGTAACTGCCGTCGCTGTCTGTTCTCGACAAATAATAATCACACCGATCACCGAAATCCCACTGAGCTGAATTTGAAGAAAAGCTATCTTTTCATTCCCATCACTCAGCGTCCCTATTGTAGGAATGTCAGGCGGATGTACAAATCGTTAAATAACAGGAATACATTTAATTTTTTTTTTTAAACCCCTCCAAAATCTAAATGGCAGGGCTTCGGATATGACCTTCAGATTGAGTGCTTCTCCATCAGTCATCGCCGCCACCCACAGATCAGACAGAGGATGAGAAGCAGTGGCACCCTCCGTCCCGCTCGCCCATCTCGCTCTCCCTTTTTTTTTAACCTCCCCCGCAGCTGTCCACAGGAGATTTATCTCTCTTTTTTTTTTTTTTAACTCTGCCTCTTTTTTGTATTGTCTTTCTCTCCTTATTGTACCCTTGACCCGTCTTTTATGTGGCACCTTTCTTTCTTGATGCTTTTCATTCTCATCACCTGTTTCCCCATTGTTCCCTCTCTGCGTGAGGTCTTTGGCAGCGCTGGGAAAAAATAATGGATACATGCTGCACTTCAACGCAAACAATAGATCTCGCGGTGGAGGAAAATGAGGACGAGGAAGTGGGGACATGATTACAAATACTGAAAGGAAACACTTTATCCGAGTAGCCACTGAAGAGTCCTGTCAGCTAGTCTGATTACAGTCTTCAAAAACACACAATAGTTAAGAGTGGGCATATATGATGTAAGTATAAATTCCTACTGATACTCGAATCGACTCAATCAAAGATATTGTGTGAAAACACAGACATGAAGAGTCTTCACACTCTGCTAAACAACACATATTTAGCAGGTGACACTTCCAGAAAACGCCGCTTAATGTACTGAAGGACATCAAATATTGGCACGTTGCTCATAATCGGCACAAACGCACACACACACAGACAGAATCACGCACACACACACATATACAAATCCATTGTAGGTACTGACAGAAAGCTGCAATATCAAAGCAAAGACAGCAGCGACGACAAAATGCTTATTTATTTGTGTTATTGATGCATTATGTGTTATTGATGGTGTTTATCACTTTGCTTCTTTTATCAGGATTCATCATGGTCTTTTTTTCTGCTTTAATTTATTAAACGAAAGGTAAACCTGATGATGCTACAGCCATAGATGCTCTTCAGTTATGATTATTATTAAATGATGCTGGAGTGAGAGGATGAAAGAGGAGAAGGATGAACAGAGTCAGCCTCAAATCAAGACCACTCAATTATCTGAGGGTTCAACAGCTGTTGCACATTATTTCAGCATCTCGTAATCTACATTTTTGGGAGCTCATGTTGCAATAAATGATTCCACAAAATAGTATATCCACGGCGATAATCTCCGTCGGAAGCACTTACGCACAAAACAGCTCGTAGAAAATGTTTTTCGGCGGATTATTGCCTTTATTTTAAATGTTTTTTTTTATTGCTCACTATTTCATATACACACCCGCAAATGTTCATAACAAATGTTCTCACTTTCACCCTCAATGCGCTCCTCCGTAAAACCTTAATAATAAAGACGAGGTTTGAGAATGAGACAGAGAATTACTTCGGCCTCGGGCTACACCGTGCATCTCCAGCCTCATCGTTCAGTCGGAGCACGCGGAGCCGCGGCGCATCAGGAGTTCATCCTTTGTCTGGAATTAAATACACGGCTCCCGTTAAGCATAAATAGTGTCTTTTTCTTGTTAATGATAACGCACGACAAAAAGGGCGAAATGAACCGCGCTGCCAGTGTCGGTGTAAAAGGTCAAAGCTTTTAGTCCGACAGACGGAATTACGGGGAGCGCGAACACATGTAATCACTTCCAGGAACGGTCGCTGCAGATGCATTGTGAAAAACAGCAAAATGGACAAAATCAAGCTCCTAATCTGAGGCAAGATGTCCTCAATTAACCGAGAGTTATGACATGTAAGCGCCACGACTACACCTTCTGTGCTCGCCGGTATTGGTAAAAACACATTTATAGTTATATCATATGAACTATTTACATTTTTACAACTTTTATTTAAGATCTAACTTGTCCTTTCCTCTGTGTTCCTGCAGTTTAGAGTTTTTGTCACATGACTGTTGGTCTCATAGGTTCCCGGTCATGAGCGCTGAATTTAAAGTTCTTTACTGGATCAGGTTTGTGCAAGCAAAGTGTTTTGTTTTTTTGCTTTGATTTGTTTGCTTTTCCTGAAAGAAGCTTTTGTCACACATGATGTGTTCAAGGACTGTCGGAAAGTTGATAATCTGACAATACTGTCCCCAATACCCCAATAAACTGTGTATTTTGGGTGATTTAAAACATTATTTTTTGAAGAAAACATGCTTTTCACACCACAGTCGGGTTTTGGGGTTCAACAAATGTAATAATTGATGACTATAATTAAATCTATGAGAGAAAACTAATGTCAATCCAGTCCATTGTCTTATATTGAAACAAAATCTCTGGCGTGCTTAAAGTAGCTCATCCTTCGTCTCAAGGTCTTCCCACTGTAAAGACAACATCTTTTTTTTAAAAATATATTTATATATGTGTCTATTTTGGTTTTCCGGGGTGTTGGGAGGATGCAGCAGCGGTGCAAGCCAGTCTGGTGGAACCGTGTCGGCCAAACTACCACCCGCCCACGTGTGTGTTAAGATTGAGTCGAGCTTCCCGGAGCTGCATGTAATTCACAAGCCATCGGGTTCAATTCGCATTCAGTCCAGTGAAGTGGAAAAGTCAATCAGACTTACAGGTTCCCGTCGGGTCAAGTCAACTCTTTTTTAAAGTTTCCTCTGTGTACTGTGCGTTACCAAAGACAGGCGAATTCAAACTGGAAATATCAACTGGAGATGCGACTTTTGAATGATTGCATTTCTCATCATTTAAAAAGAAGAAGAAAAAGAATTGAAATGGAGTTAAAGTACCTATATTGGTGGGTTCACGTGAAATCCTGCAGACTGGAGAAATCCAATGCAGCTCCCTATACAAAGCTCCTACATTACATTACCCGCTCCCTCACAGGGATGACCGCCACTTATAAATCCTCAGCCTGTGGGCACCGCTGTGGAAGAGAATTGTTGTTGATGTTGTTGTTGTTGTTGTTCGCCCCCCCCCCCATCCTCACAAAACTGCAACGTTGGTGCTTTTGATGTTTTTTTGTTCCACGCAGTCAAAAGAGGCAGAGCGAACAGAAGCCGTCTAGACATGCTTCCTTCAAGTCCCCACACAAAAAAGTAGATAACAACAGATTGTCTGTCAGCGTGACTTCCGGCGGGACATTTTCCACAATCCGCTTTTTGTCTATCGAATAGACGACGCACGCAAAGTGCAGTGAAACACTTCCAGTCAGTATTGTGTTTGAGATCCTTTAAACCACTTGTGGTTTTAAAAAAAACAGCCACACAACAGCCTCAGGGCCAGCAAAAAAGTAGCGACAGTGTCTGCTACCTGAATGCCTAATTCAAGACCGAGGAGGCTGAAGGGAGATACGATCCACTCGGAGTGCTGCAGGCCATCGGCTCCCGAAGCCGGTTCAGGTCTTCAAGGTCTCCCAGTCGTGGGAATGCAATCATTGTGGTCGCTGTAACATTAAAACGATTGCACCATGCATCATTAGGCAATGTTGTGCATTTAATCATACCTAAAGAAACGTGTGGTTGCGTTTCTTCCGTTCACTTTTTGATCGGGAGAAAGAAAGGGAATGTCTGAACTGGAAAGAGCTCTGCTAGCTAGATTGCAAATACAGATGTGTGTCTGGCAACCGAGAAGATGTAATTAGAGATGTCCTCAGACAATCCTCGGGACTTTCCTTCTGCCGTTGCCAGGCTGCTCTCTCTCATAACATCCATTTAGCTGGATGTACGATTGAAAATAATATTACATACATACATGTCATTTACTCAGCCTTTCTCCATGCGGTATCTTGATTGTACTTTTTGTTTTTGAGAGATGCCGGTCCGATCTGGCAGGAGCCTCGGCCCGATGCGGGAGAATAAATCAAGCTGCAGACCTGGACACACCAGAGGCCCATCATCTCATGAATGAAGCCTTAAATTGCCCAGCGTGTGGAGATAATCGTTGCTGAGTCGGAAAAGAAAGAGCCAACAGCTCAACAACAACAGATCAAGTGAACGAGTCCTATTGAAGCTCAGATGCAACATTTACGATCTTGGAAAGCCGGCGGACCTCCTGGAGTTTTTTTGTGTTGTGTTTTTGGGGCTGACAATCGAACGCTTCTCTCTCTCTCTTTCTCACTCTATCCATCCTTACTCAGGTGCAAAACCAGTTTTCAAGGTTGAAGACGGGGAAAAAAAACAACGTTGTTGGAGGACTATCTGCTCTCTCTCTCTCTCTCTATGCTGTCCTTTGCAGGGAGAAGTGTAGCACGCCTACGACGACCAGGGACGAGGAAGAAGGGTTAGACTGAGATGGCAGGGAGGCTAATGGCGATAAAACCCTTTGGAGGACAACAAAAAGACGGGAAGTCAAGACAACCGAGGCGTATTAGCCCGGTGGAACGAAGACAAAGTAAATCAAGCTGGAAAAGAAGGGAGGGAAGTGTTACAGAGGAGAAATGGTCCACCATCACAAAAAAAAGTGCACACTCATGAACTAAGACATAACATTGTGCATTTCCAGTATAAAGAAAAAGACTGCATTGGTAGCCTTCAACGATTCTCTATGTTTCTATTTTTGTATGCACATTCAGCTGAAACAAAGAAAAGAGAGTACTGTGTTTACAGTGGGATCTAGACACGCCACTGTCGGGAAACCGGAGGAGGAGGGACTCCCAGCGGCTGGAAGATGGCTGGGAACTGGCGGGCTGCCGGCTGCTGGCAACCAGAAGGCCTTCGGGCCACGAGGGGGAAATACTAGCTGGCTGCATCTGGAACTGTGCGAGTATCAATAGTAGCGGCTCGTCTTTCTGCCGTCAATACGTGAAGGAAACAGAGGATGATGAACGGCGGAGGAGAGATGCGAGAACGCGAACTGCGGCGTCCAGAGCAGAGTGATAAAAGTAGTCATTACTTTCAGCTTGCTGCCCACTGCTTTACATTGTTCACTGCATTGAGCTGGCACCAGATAAAGGAGAATCATAGAATGATGCAATGTCCCTGTTATGTTGCTTTTAAATAGGTTTTTGATAGATGCTGATGCACATGAACTGAGATTAAAACACGAAAAAGCACTTAATTGTTATATTCAGGAAGAGACACTGCATCATGACAGATGTGTGTAAAAATGAATGGAACATGAGCTGTGAATAAATAACCACAACCAACCTCTAATGGACCTTTGCTACTTTCTCTTTGCGTTTCCTCCCTCCGAGTGCATCAATTGACAAACAACAGTGACACCTGCGCACTTCATAAAATAATGTGCACTGCACCAAAGTCAACCACTTGAGAGGTGTGCCCCCATGGAGTCTTCTGGAAACTCATTTTATTCACAGCATTAAAGCCGTTATCACACGCACGTATAAAACCGTGCCAGTTGTCCACAAGTACAGAGCCAAAGCTTTTAAGCAAATGACAGTTGTGTAAACTAAAATGGCAATGTTGAAAGTCAATTCAATAATAGCTGAAAGCCATTACAACATTGTCATTAGCGAGGTTGCTGGAAATGCAATTAGCCCCCTCACACTGCTTACGGCAACTAACAGGGGGGAAATAAATACCACCAGAGAAAAATGACAGAGGGACCCGAGAGGATGTCGCACTCCCCGACAATACGAAAAGACAAGAGGATAGAGAGGCTGAACAAACTTCAGGGGAAATATAGATTAAGTTCAAATCGACAACGGAGATATGACAGGAGGAGAGAGCATCGACAATAAACTCCGAGTCCATCGGCAATGAACTATTTAATTTGGGTGCAATGTGTAATAATTGGCCACATGCTGCAATCAAATAGGGGGCAGCAGTTCACTTCTGCTACTGGGTACAGACGATCTCACTGTACAGACATCCGGTAAAGTATCTCCTAAAAAGACAAGCACTATGTTTCATAGAAACCCTGTGAATAGAACTCTTTGAATATATATTTGTGTAATATATCTGTATGTTGGATTGAATTTATAGTGGACACAATTGAGTGACGATGCCTTTGAAGTGTTGCATGTTTTTTTTTAATTTATTTACCTGCTTAAATATGTTTTTATTTGTTTTCTTTTTTTTATGGCCCTACTTGGCCAGATGCATGGTCCATTTCTTATATTCTTTCTCGCCTTTGATGGTTGTATTTCTTGTTAAACTGTAAAAATACCTAAAAAAAGAAAAGCCAAGTTCTAACTAACTGACTATTTTTTTGTTTTGTCCCCCCCACCACCAGAAGACTGCTTCACCTGGAGGAGATTGTCCGGCAGCTCCGGGAGACCTTCTAGTTAGCGGAGCTGTAGCAACTCGAAATAAGCAATCTCAAACCCGAGCGTCGGGGGTCTGATCCCCGTGGGGGTCTCACTCCCAGCTGGATCAGCAACACTTTCTGTTGCTGCCACAACACTTTGGACCCAGTGCAGCCCGCTGGGTCTCCCGGTTCTGGGGCATGAGATTGGCTGAGATACGAGATGCTACAGCTAACCGCTAACCGAAGGCCCATCTGCCGATCCTTTCAAAACCCAAAACCCGTACTTCTTCACATTCTATTGATAATGTTTCTTCATTTGTTGAATGTTTTAAACTGAAAGTCGGGCCAAATTTGACACATTGGACATTTAAGCTAAATCCCGATCGGCCCAAAACCTGAAAAACCTGAACACGGAAGCACAACAAACCCTTTAATTTGCCCCAACAACAAAACATCGTGTCCATGAACCACAGATTAAGAATGCAGGTGGAACAGCTAAAGGCTCCACAGCAATGAAAGAGAAGGACAGACACACAATTAGACAGACAGATATTTGTCTTGCAATGACTTTAATCCTTCTAGCTGCTAATGCCGTTTGACTTTCACAAAGGCAAAACTTCTTCTGTTGTGTAAATATATTGAAGGCCCCTTTCTCCTCCTCCAACGTTCAGTTGCTGTGAGACTGCGCTTGTTGAAATGTTAGTGAAGGAGGACGAGGTCACGGCTAAATGAATGATAGGCATCACTGTCGCACAGCAGACTTTCAGCAGGTCTCCTCAGAGATAAGAACCAGCTGTCTATCCCCAACACACGCTTGTCAAGGTCACTCCTCTGCTTATTATGGGAAAGCCGATTCTGAAATCACAAAACTCTTGTTCCTTTGGCAAAGGGAGAAGTAATGACTTTCTTTTTGTCGCTTCGAGATATCTCATTGACCCCCGACACCTTACATTTACAAAAAATCTGTGTTAATAGAATGAACTTTGGCTGTTTTCCTTTAGACATCACAATATACATTTCTTTCATCAGCAATAACAAGAAAGATCTCATGAGTGAATCCTTTTAATACTAAAACACATTCAGCACCATTTGCACAGTGCTTCCACTTAAAGTTACTCTGAGGAACTTTGTAACTGCTTATGAAACGGTCTAAATGCAATACTGAGCCTCTGTGTGACCTTCGCAAGCAACTAAGACCAGCAGCGAGAAAATTATCTATTTTTATGTACTTATTCTTAATGCTCGTCGTCGACGGGTCAGATTCAGAAAAGATGAAGTCACCCAGGGTTGCAGTAAAATCAAGCTTTCCTAAAGGCAGTTTGCTGCTCGTAAAAACACTACCTCTTCCGTCCACAGGGACCGCCAAAAACAACACAACACAATACAGCCCCTTGTAGTGGCTTAACATATATCAAGGAAACTCTGTCAGTATAGCAAAGCTCTTTGAAATGGCACCAGTTAAACAATGAGCTTTCATAGTGTATAGCATTCGAAGGTGTGTTGTTCTTGTAGTCGGCTGCCAATGGCGTCCCAGCGCTGCACTAGGGCAGCAGACGGGAGGGTAATGAGGAGGCAAATATGATTAAAGCCCTCTCCTCAGGCTGCCTTGGACCTGCCATTGAAGCAGCGGACACTCCTCATGCCTAATCCATCACCCTGCTTAGCTCCCGCAGAGAGCGAGGAGAGGGGCGACTGTTTGTTACGACGCCGTCAAAAAGCCAATCTCTCCTCCCTAAAACATAAGTAACACTCCGGGAGGCTCGCTCTTTATTAAAGATCTGCCACCGAAAGCCCTTGGGGCCGGGGGTCTCTGGGTAAAAACCTGTGTGAAATCCTGGGTACGGCTCTGGAACGGAAAGCCCGTCCCGAACGACTTTACGGGACCCCGCCGCTAAACCGTAGATCTCACTACTCACGAATAATAAAGCGGGGAGCATTTGCCCGATGATAAGAGATTATCTTCCAAGAAACCTCGGTGTGTGCCAGAGACAATAAATTACGCAGAACATTTGCATTTGATAACAGATGGAGATCATCTCATCAGATAAACACACTGGGACAGCGGCGCACTGCACTACTTCAATCGATTTACCCGTCTCTCTGCTGCAACATTAAACACAGCTGATGCGGTGAAAGAGACTCGCGCTGCACCAGAATGTTGATCTGGCGTTTTCAAGGAAATGTACAATAGGATATCTTTAGAGATAACGCCGATGCAGATGTGGCTAATCGCATCTGCTCTTGTCCTCTACTACACCAGCAAGACAGATAGTGAAACGCCACCGTATAATCCCCTAAAGACACAGGAATCACGGATTACAGCTGGAGGGGATCCACAGGCGGCTCGCTGTTGAGCCCAACATGTTGGATTGTTGTGCAGAGCCTGCAGGATAATTATCAGCAGGAAGCGTAGCCTGTGGAGAAACGGGGCATTGTGTAGCCCTCGGCCTTCTAAATGAGCCCTGCAGACCAGCTGGAAGATGCCGATGCCTCTCTTTTATTGAGCAAACGAGAGGCAGTTCCATCAAATATTTTTTTTTCCGACGCATTTTAGGTGGAGCTCGAGTGGCGCGTGGGTATGAAGCCTGCAAATGGAAGCCGACCGGTAATGCCGGGGCTCGTGCGAACGAGGGCAACACCTAAAGAAAGGGAGATTTATGGATTATGATACGGGGTTCAACAGATCAGCATCTTCCTGTCAATCAATAGAGGCGCATTAACAATGTATTTGTGGACTGGCGAGTATTGATGTTGAGTTTAATGATGCCGAGGGCCTGTGCATTCCAAGAGCAGGCCAGTGCATTGCAACCGTAAGTGATCAGAATCCAAGGCGAGCGCATTTATTTATACCCTTCTGTTCCGCTGAGAGATGTCTTGCTATGCAAAACGTCCAAAAGAAAGAATGCAATCATTTGTGACAGATGGAACATACTGCGGGGAAAGGATTTTGGTATTAATAAATAAAGGTTTGATTTCCAGCTTGTATATGTTCTTTTGTTGCAACTGAACGTTTTTTTAAATCGCTTTCCTTTTCTTTTCGGCACCGTGTTAGACCACAGAGTCTTTATTTGTAAAGATCAAGGGATCATTGGAGTTATGCCCGGACAACTGTTGTTTGAACTTTCAAATGATTCTTTAAGAATGCTTTCAAGTGTCATGTTATTTTGGGAATGTGCCGCACTCAGACCATACGATATAATTATCTTTATTCTGCCGAAATGAGCACATCAAGTATCCTAAACGATGTTCTGCCTAATGGTCGACTGTATCAGGGGCGGTTTTGGGCACGGGCGAACCAAGGGACCCACGGACCGGTACCGGGCCGCGGTCCGGGGGTTGGAGACCGCTGCTCTAATGCAACTAGTGGGCGTAGGTCAGTAGATTTCATATGATGACATTATTGATGATTTTGCATCACGGAAGGCCAGAAAGGTTAAGTTTTAGTTTTAGTTTTGGTTTTGGTTTGTGTTTTCTGTTCTTAGTGCAATAGTGTATTAATTAGATTTTCTTTAGTGTGTTTTTACATGTGTGTCTATTTATTCTAAATTGTATTTGTATATTATTCTTAATATTTTATATTATTGTATCTCTGCTCTTTTTCTATATCTGATTGTATATATATTTGGCATTTTTATGCAGAATTGTGTACATTGAATGTTCTATTGAAGGATTTGTGCAATTGAGAAATGTAAGTTTATAAGTTTATAATGAAAAAGAAAAAAAAGAAATTTAAAAAAAAATCCCGGCGGGGGGACGGGGGGCTCGCCCGGGGCGTAATTACATGTAGAACCGCCACTGGACTGTATGAAGTATTCAAACCCAAACTGACACCGCTAGTTAAACATAACAGATCCCACAGTCACAACCTCAACCAGCAGCTATTCCCAACACAGAGCAAAACCATAGCCTTGTTTGAAGGGCGTCTAAACTGGGTTCTCACTATGCAATGTGATGGTTAACAGATATGAATTCCCATAAACTAAATTCAATATAGAGTCATACTTGAGCCCCGCTCTGCATGCAGGCGGACGAGTAGAAAGCGGAGCAGCTCTGATCCGCGCTATTTTAATTTAATAAAGTATCGAAACATCAATATTTTTAAACGTACGGGTAACGCGCTACCTTTTTAGTATCTATATACCATGCAACATTACAGAGTAGTGTAAAAAAAAAGTATTTAAATCGGCTCAGGCACCGGAAGGAAGCACGAAAATCTGTGTTGCTTTTTGGTCCGGTAGGTACTGAACATGTTGGAACCCAACCCTATTTAAGTATTTAGCTTTTTCTACTTTCCTCACAAAGATTGGAGTTCTGACCGTCCAAAGGAAAATGAACCTCATCAGGAGTTGGATAAAAATCCAACCATCCAGAGTGCCTGATGGGCGCCAAGGTCCTTTTTTTTGTTGTCATTGAATAATATTGTGATTATGGCGCGGCACAGTAGAATCCGTCAGCTGATAGCAGGAGGCGCCAGGACCAGCGGCCCTATTACCATCTCTCCGCCTTTATGGGCATTAAACAATCAAGAAGGATGGAGGAGCCGATGGAGGAGATTAAACTGCTTTGTTTACGTCGCGACAGGAAATGGGATTTTTCATTCCGCACACTGTACCGAAATGTTCTGGGCGAAAGACGTCGTGGAATCAAAACACGGATCAGTGATTGATGGGCAGTTGAGGACTGAGAGGAGATGGAAAGAGGGGTTTGTTTTACAGCGATTACCAGAGCCAGATGTTTGATCTGGTCCAGGGATCCTCCCTCCCATGTAAGGCGTTCATCAGTCAATATTTTTGACTGCCTAATGATGGCGAGCCAAGCATGTCACCTTTGTCAGGGTGGATCCCATGCCGGCGCCGAGCCAAGTTTCCCATGGAAAAATATGCAGTGGGTTGAGCATGTGTGTTGCGTTAAGATGCTCCCGGGGGCCGAGTCAGTTTAGCCGGGACACAGAGAGAGATGAGAGCCAGATAAGTAGAAAACCTTAATGTTTTATGACACCCAAGGATGCTTTCATCTCCTCGGCACTGAGACACGAGATAAACACGCATGCACAGAGCACCGAAACACGTGCACACGCACGTGCACTTCAGCCGCCAGTTACAATTTAATCATTTCAGTCAAGCATCGCATTGCTTGTCCAACCGAGCATATCTTTCCATCTCTTTTTCTATTTCTTTCTCTTCACTTGGGAGGAAATTTCAATTTTATGTGTGTCCTCACCCACCACTCTGTCTACTTTGGGGCACCGCCGTCTGCACTTCCTGCTTCTGTTTCCATAGTGACTGCGGCGGCACATTTCAGTGATGAAATTGCAGTGATGGATTCTAAACTAACGTAGCAGCCATGATGACACGCAGATCAACTCTGCTGACGGCGGTGATAACTTTCTCCTCCTGAGCCTCAAACTCCCCTCTCTGCCCGTATATTAAAAAAAATAATAATCTGCATTCCACACCATCCATTCATTGACATGTAAACATATCTGGCGCTGATGGATATGCATCTTACATACTGAAGAGCAGTGCGTGTCAGCCAGTGGTAAAATATCTAGTTACAGGCACGAGTATAATCATCAGGCTTTCTGGTGTGCCGTCAAAACTGCAGGAAAATGGAGCCTGCATGCCACATATGCACAGCAGTAAATAATTCTAATCCGTAGCTTTTGCAAGCGGAGCAATAAATCCCGAGAAGGATTCTTCTTCTCACACACCTGCTCTGCTGGAAGAGATTTACACCTCAACACAGTGGATGCTATAAGACATATTGACATTTACACGCTTGCACCTGTCTTCACCTCCACCGACAGACCCCCGGATGACCTATATGCTATTTGTTGCCAGCCTAATGAATTTGCCATTATTAATTATTTCCCCGACAGTGGGAACAGGTAGGACGCAGAACCGCGTGCTGCAGGGCGCTAATGGGACGACTCCACTCCGCTTCCTCCGTGCCACTTCCTTTTGAAGTCGTAATGGGCTTAAGGTGCGTGTAATTTCCTGCCGATAGCGGACGACGCGGGGAGAGGAGCGCACCTGGGCGCGCGGGATAAGGAAGCGGGTGACTCTGGGCTCCCCCAGCGGCGCCGCTTTTCCCGTCCCTCCTGCTATCGCGCGGCTGATAAAGGAGCAGGTGTGGCGCCGGAGCGGGATAACCGATAATACCAGGCAGAGGAGGTTGTCCTTTAAACCAACGACAAGACGAACTGCCCCCGAACACTGAGGATGGGATATGTTCGGAGTCGCTGGGTTGATTAGAGCAACCGGGGGGGACGAGACTGGTATCTTGTGAGGTTACGTGTGTGCTGGGAAGTTCAGACGGCAAAGTGTGAAAGCTTTTTTTTAATGCACAGAGCATGGGAAGGATACCATAGTAAACCCGGGGTTTACACACCGAATTATAGATGAATTCAGACATTTAGCAAAAAGGTTACATCCTGCTTATATTGCATTACTTTTGTACGCATTATAAGGCACACCAGGATGCTACAGTGTGTCTGCAGAGTACCGAGGCACTCCATAAAAAGTACACAGCAGCATTTCCAGTACGCACTTCCAGGGTTGCGGTGAAGCTTTCGGGGTATGTAGGTGGCTGGGAGGATGGATGGCAGCCTCTGTGTCCTCTAAAGTCTCCTGTTGTAGGCCGGAGCCGAGTTCACCTTCATCTATCAGCGGCATCGCCGTGACCACTATAACTCATCTTCACCTACACAGCCCGATATGTGGAGGTGGAGGGAGAGGAAATAAAAAAGCAGAGGGGAAGATAGTGGAGAGGAGGCTCACTGGTGCCCTCGCTTAAATACGACCGGTGCTGGTTTTTGCATGAAATACACTGTGCACTGTTTTCTCATAAGAAAGGACAACCAAAACAGACAAGACACAGCTGCTACACACACACACACACACACACACACACACACACACACACACACACACACACACACTGCAAGGCTCTATTGGATTACCTGAGGACACACTGTCTGTCTTTATTGCAGAGGTCCTTGTCGATTAAAGTTGCTGATAAATTGATTATGCCCCAAGGCCACCTGCTGGGCGCCGTCTGGCAACAATCAGGCTCAATAGCAAATCAATATTGCATAAACTGGTTATTATAGCCCATACTGACCTTATCAAGGTATCAAGATCAGAGCTCAGAATATGGTCAACAAAATAAAAGGACAGGGTTAATCGCGTTTGACCCGTCTCTTCGTGGAAACGGCTGAATAAACCACGAAAGGAACCCGACGCCAGCTTTGCTTTTAACGGCGATTCATCGTGTCCTTTGGCTTTGAGTGTCAGGCGAGGTTTGCTACTTTTGATGGGGAAAAAGACTGTGTGTGTGTGTGTGTTTGTTTGTGCGTCTTTCTGTCCGAGCAGGTGTTCCCCGTCTCCTGAGGAATGCTCTACATAGAGTGACCTTGGGGCTGTGTCTGTCCTGGTGCTGCACACAGAGCACTGGGACCACCCCGACGGGCCAACGGGGGGATTCCTGCGTATTCTCAGCGACAAGGATGCAGAAAGGAGAAGCAGTGAGGGAGAAACTGGCAAGGGAGGGGAGAGAAGATGGACACAGAGGCAGAGGAGTGAAGAAAAGAGAGGATTTGATTTGATGTAGTGTAGCCGTGCTATTCTACTGTAATTTAGGCAACTTCAAAAATAAATAAAAATGAAATAAACTGACAAAGAATAAGGGCAGAGTGGACAGACAGAGAGGGATTGAAGGGTCTCCCTCCTCAGCAGAGACTGTCAGATGAGAGCAGGGTGCAGGGCCGTGAGTAAAAGCAGTTAGTGGAGCAGAAAGATGAACAGAAGAAGAGAGAGAGAGAGAGAGAGAGAGAGAGAGAGAGAGAGAGAGAATGCACTGCAAAATACCCTTAACGGCTCGTTTAGTTTCACATACATTCTTGAATCTGTCGTAAATCCTGCTTCAATTAAGAGGAGTGAAACGTTCCTGCCAAATGGGCTGTGAGAACTCCACCTGCTTTTCAATGCATTCTCACTTGATTTAAGATTGTTTCCTACAAAACAAGTGTAAATATCCCGGGGCAAAACGAAAGAAATATGAATAAATAGATGGAAAAAAACTTAAATAAAATAGGACATCTTATTGGAGAGAAGAAGAAAAAAGTGGCGCTGTGCTGACAGAGAAATCATCTTTGTGATTTGCTAAAAAAAAAAGACTCAATTCTGAATTATATAGCATACCCTATGTTTTACAGTGTGGAATAATCTTTGGAGATTTGGTGTGACCAAAAAGATAAATAAATAAAGGAAAGGGATTAATAGATTTGGACAATAGAGGCTAAAAGAAACGGAAGAAAAGAGCAAAGCGGAGCAGAGCAGAGGGGAATTGGGGGAGAGACGGGGTCCATGTTCATGCGGTGTGGGGATTAGGGGCATGACACCAATCCAAACAAAGCTAAAGACTAGAAGAGGGAGGTAATGGAGCACAAACAGAAAGGCGAGGCGGTGTCGCACAGTAACACACACACACACACGCAGACACACAGTAGTAGCGTTGGGTCATGACAATGAGGAAAGAAAGGGGAAAAGGAAGGATGAAAGAAAGGTCAAGCATGGACAGAAATCAAAAGTCTGACATTAATAACGACACTTTAGGATGCGGTGTCACAGAGAGGGGGCCGAGCACACAAAAAAAGGTTTGCAACGACAGTCCGCTTCTCTTTTTTTCCCCGGGAACGCGATCGGGTCTTTTGAAGCCGCGATGGAAACGATATCCCCCCCTCTCGGAGAGGAGGGTGTTTCTGGAGATGCTGAGAGATACAGCAGTTGTCTAAAAAGAGAGAGCGGAGATAGATATATATTTATGCGGGCGTGGAGATAACGGGCGTGTGGAGGAGCTCGCCGGCCTCTTATCGTGTTTCAGAAGGGTGAGAGAGATGAGAGCCTGTGTCTCTGTGACGGATCTGCTCAATAGTATCTATGAAGACTGACACACCTGTCCGGTGTCATCCTCTCCATTCTTTGATCTCCCACTTCCAAGTGTCTCTGCAGCGGTTCTCCTCCGTTGTCAATGCAAAGAGAAAAAGAATCATTTTTATCTCACCGCTGGTGTCATCTTAAAAGCTCTACTTGGCGTTTAAAAAAAAAAAAGAAGCTAAATATTGAACGGGAATGTTGAAGTGGAGTGCGATGCCAAAGGCAGCTCTTCAGTGTATTGGTGTGTTCTCCTTCAGAGACACTTTAACCTCTCTCTCTCTCTCTCTTTCTCTCTCTCTCCCCCCATTTCTACATAATTCAGTGCACTTGGAGAAAAAGGAAAAAAAGCGCAAACAGTCTAAGTAGGAGCAAGCTCCAATCGTGGCACCGGCACCTCGTATAGGCACTTCCTGTGGCACCTCTAGTTGCCACTAGTTGTTGTGGCAGCTTGCCACAACAACTAGTGGCAACTAGAGGTGCCACTGGTTTTTGTGGCAAGCTGCCACAACAACTAGTGGCCACTAGAGGTGCCACTTGTTTTGTGGCAGCTTGCCACAACAACTAGTGGCAACTAGAGGTGCCACTAGTTTTTGTGACAGCTTGCCACAACAACTAGTGGCCACTAGAGGTGCCACTTGTTTTGTGGCAGCTTGCCACAACAACTAGTGGCAACTAGAGGTGCCACTGGTTTTTGTGGCAAGCTGCCACAACAACTAGTGGCCACTAGAGGTGCCACTTGTTTTGTGGCAGCTTGCCACAACAACTAGTGGCAACTAGAGGTGCCACTAGTTTTTGTGACAGCTTGCCACAACTTTGCGGCATTGCCACAACTTAATCGTGGCACCGGCACCTCGTATAGGCACTTCCTGTGTCACCAGGCATCAGGTGCCACTAGTTTTTGTGGCAAGCTGCCACAACAACTAGTGGCAACTAGAGGTGCCACTTGTTTTTGTGGCAAGCTGCCACAACAACTAGTGGCAACTAGAGGTGCCACTTGTTTTGTGGCAGCTTGCCACAACAACTAGTGGCAACTAGAGGTGCCACTAGTTTTTGTGACAGCTTGCCACAACTTTGCGGCATTGCCACAACTTAATCGTGGCACCGGCACCTCGTATAGGCACTTCCTGTGGCACCAGGCATCAGGTGCCACTAGCTGCCACAACAACTAGTGGCAACTAGAGGTGCAACTTGTTTTTGTGGCAGCTTGCCACAAAAACTAGTGGCAACTAGAGGTGCCACTAGTTTTTGTGGCAGCTTGCCACAACCATGTACAATATTTTTACACTTGAATAAACAATAATCAAATACAAAGAAAAACAACTATTTGTGGCATCTGGTGAGATGCCCAGATGCATAGTTTAAGGATGTCAGTAGTCAATGTTGTACTCCCTAGAAGTAGCATTTCCATCAAGTGGTTTTTGCATTCATTTGCAAGGTTTCCTTCTGAACCCAGTATTTCTGCACATATTGAAGATGAGTGTTATTGACCCATTTGGCCACAAGAGGGAGTTTACCTTTGTGTGAGCGCTTTTGTCAGGAGAAAACACATGCAGGTATGTTTCTCTTTTAAATGTTTATTTTTCTGAATTTATAAATCCACTGTGCATTGTAATTCGTTAGCATAGCCGTTCATTCATTTTCTGTTTTGATATTGGTTAAATAAATTAAAGATTGGCATTCTGGCTATTGAATATCTATTGAATCAAATATCTGCCTCTTTGTCTAATTTAACTCATCATTCGTATTTATCCAACCAAATCTAATATTTATTATGTAGGACTATTCATTTTTTTGCTAGACTTAAGTATTGCAATGTGAATAATGTCATACAGCCTTCATAATAATTGATATTCTTTTGTCAATTTTAATCAAGCCATTAATTTTTTTTAACTCCTTACTAAATCAGACCAAAAAAAATTAATTGACTGTGCTGTAATTGAGAAATAAGCCAGGTATGCATTTATGTACAAAGTCTTTATCGGTCTTTAAATAATGCATTTATTAATTGAATCTCTCTTTTTAATTTAATCTCTCTGGATCAGAAGAAATAAACGTTTTAGGTAGGTTTTTATTCATTGGTTTAAACTCAACAGACAAAGACTTTCAAGCTTGTTTTTATTATTATAATGAATACAATCCATAATGTCCTACTGTAACAGAACTAATAATAATTAGTAGTAGTAATATTAATGATATGTGCACTGCCACCCTGTAAATTATATGAAATCAAACATTATTAGTTTATGTTCCACATTTGAATATGCATATTTGTCATTGTCTTTTATGACTGTATGTAGAGATAATGACATTTGTTTACAACAACTTTTTTGTTTTATATTTACTGTAACAACAGTAAATATTTCTCTGCTATTATGAAGTTATTTTTTTAATTGGCCTTGCTTTTTAATCTTCTTAAGCATTACTACCAATGGGCTTCTAATGGGGCTCAGTGTCTCCCTCCAACACTCTCAACAGTACAGCGGACAGTAGGTTTGGATGGAAACACAACCTTGAGTTGCCCTGGTGAAAGAGAAAGGGCTGTTCTGTGCTCTTAATTTTCCCTTTCTTTTACAAACTGTATTTCTTTTCTTTTCATTTGTTCAAGAGGGACAATGTACGTGTATTGGATGCCTTGTTAAAAATAATGATAAAGAACCTTGCAAATGAATGCAAAACGACTGACATCCTTAAACTGTGCATCTCACCAGACGCCACAAATAGTGGCAGGCAGTTGCCAAAACATCTTCTGAATCTATCCTGCAGCGATGACAGCTGTGGCCACAAATACCTGCCACAGCGGCCTTCTAGACTTGAGCGAAACATTCAACCAGAAAACTATTGTTGTGCCTCAATGACTGTTTATGTACCACAATATAGCCTAATTAATAGACCTGTGTTTAAGATTTGACCAAGGTAGGTTGATTGACATTTTGATTACAATGGTATTCAACTAATTCTTAACTGAAACCTAACCTATATTGCTAATACTTGTATTCTTAAGAGCACTTAATGATTTATGTTCAGCAAAAAATGACACAAGATTAGTTAGGGAAAAATATTTTTCATCATCAAACAAAAAAGTGCAACAAATGAAGTGCTTAAACAGTAGCCTTTTAAAGCAAAACAATACATCAACACATAAATAACATAATAACAAAAAATGAGGTATTAGAAGGAGATCAAAAGCTGGGTAGAACGCGCGTCTGGAACGAACACGTCTGGAACGAACGCGTCTGGAACGAACGCACCTGAAACGAACGCACTTGGAACGAACGCGCGCCTGGAACGCATCTGGAACGCGTCTGGAACGCGTCTGGAACGAACACGCGCCTGGAACGAACGCACCTGAAACGAACGCGTCTGGAACGAACGCACCTGAAACAAACACATCTGGAACGAACCGGCACCTGGAACGAACGCGCCTGGAACGAACGCACCTGAAACGAACGCGTCTGGAACGAACACGCGCCTGGAACGAACACGCGCCTGGAACGAACACGCGTCTGGAGCAAACGCGCGCTGGAAGGAACGCGCCTCGGTCCAAAATCAGAAAAAAATTTTGCCGTGAGAAATTGGTTGTGTGGCGTGAGTGCGTGTGAAAACATGCAAAAGCATGTGTCACACGGCGAAACCGTGAGAGTTGGTAGCTCTGATAATATATACCTTCCAGGACCTTAAGCAAGTTGCGGCACCGCTCTCTCTAACACAGGCAGATGCCTCAAAGACTAGTGGCACACGAGGGGCAACTCGTAAGTGCCCCGCCACTTGAGACGTGCCATCGGAAATGCTGCCTCTAAAGTAGTGGCAGCTCGCGGCACATGAGACGTGCCACTGGAAATGCTGCCTCTAAAGTAGTGGCAGCTCGCGGCACATGAGACGTGCCACCGGAAATGCTGCCTCTAAAGTAATGGCAGCTTCCGGAACAGCGGCATCTCCCTCTGGCACCGCAGCACCTCCCTCCGGCACCGCGGCATGTGCCTCCAGCACTGTGGCAACTGAGCGGTGCCACAGGAAGTGCCTGTACAAGATGCCTGTGCCGCAATTTGAGCTTGCCCTCTCTCAGCAGTCTGCTGTCGCTCTCCACTCTGAAGTGACAGCTATAAAAGCAATGTCCTTTGCCTGGGGTTGGAATATAACGCCGCATACCACACGTGCCACTTGTAAATGCCGGAGTTATGCCATCTAGCAGAAACACCTTGGCTGGAATGCAATTCAAGAAAACGTGCTTTTTGTTATTCCATTCCCTATTTCCATTAAAACTGACATTTCATCTAAACTGAACCCTCCAGGGGAAACTAAGAGCTAGGGAGGAGATGAAGCAATAAAGATCTACGTGTGCATGTGTGTGTGTGTGTGTGTGTGTGTGTGTGTGTGTGTGTGTGTGTGTGTGTGTCGTTTTGTCTGCCTGTGTTCTGCGTATATTCAAGTGTGTATTTATTCTGCATCCGGGCTAGATGGGAGAAGATGATGACCTGAATGTGTATAGGCAAATGTCGTGTTGTGTGTGTGTGTGTGTGTGTGTGAGAGCGCCTGTGTGATATAATGTTTTTAAAAGGCATCATGAGCCGCAGTCTAAGCGCATGTAAGAGCCTGCATGCGTGCCCTCGGGCCTCACAGTCCATCCTGTTCTTCCCCCGGATCAAGAGAAATGTCGTTATTTGTAGCCATCAGTGAGAAATCAATGCAATTACGTTCCGAGTCTCCACTCTGCTCTTGCCCATAATGCATAATTTGTAAAGTCATAAACGACATTAACACACGTTCCCTCCAGAGCTCCCCTCGCTTAACCCTTGATGGTGTGATCTCCTTTGGTGGAGGGAATTAATTATTCCGTTTGCTGCGGAGGCTTTGGAGCTCGTTCTGCCTTTTTCTCCACGGGGGAAGGAGGCCGGGGGATCTGACACTGTGATAGCGTCGGGGGTCTGGCTTTTTTATTCCACCACTGGGAGAATGAGTGACAGGCGTAGAAATGCAACAAATATACACTCAGCCCCTACGCTCGCACGTGCACGTATACGGTTCGGACGCACACACACCGCCGCAGGGCGTGGAACTAGATGGTGGAATGAGACAATGAGCACGAGACGTACTTCTGTTAGCTTCAAGCAGGCGACGCTCAATCTGCGGCTAATCCTCAGAAACACCTTGGAGTTTATTGGGGAGGGGCAGGATGAATAATGGAACAATTCAAATACTACTATGGCAGAGGCCAAGCTCTGTTTACCGTTAGTTATGTAGCACACTCTCAGACAGTGATGAATCATGACAAACTTAACGATCAGCTAGTTGCGTATATAAATGTCTCCTTGTCCCACCCACTCATTTAAGGAATGTGTGAACGCATATTTAGAAGAATCAACCGCATTGGATTCTTGACGTTGTGAAAAAAAAACATAAAAAAAGAAACAATGCACCATTGCTCCCATTTAGATTCTGGGTCAAGCGAAAAAATGTTTAACATCTTCTGTCTTTTGCTGAATTGGAAGTGAATTGAAGCGAAATGTGAACCGACGTGGATTTGTTTTGCTCGTTTTTATTGTAAATAGCGAGAACTGACAGTGTTTAATTTGATGGAAAACCCCAGGCAGAAGATTGAAGCACATACACAAAATCAATAAACCTGTCACACTGCACATCGGCCATGCCACTCATATGTGCCATCTTAAGTATGGAGAACATACCATAGCAATGTGCATGGATCCCTTGAAGACGCTTAATATGGATGCTGATGCAAACAACCTCAGACGCTTGAACCATAGATGTCATTTGATGTACTTACAATGTAAATATACTCCATACAATGTCATTGACTGGCATATTTTGATATTTCAGGAGCTGACACTATTAAACAAGTATTGAGTATCCTGGCATTTGTTCACAACAATGCATTTGACCACTGTGTCATGCCCAAGTACCAGATGCAGTTGCAGTTGACGGCAGAATCCTTGGGCTTGGCACTCGCTCCATGTGTTCATGGTTCCAGAGCCTCACTGGTCAAACAGTGCAGAGTGTGTGTGTGTTTCATGGCAAACAGATCTTCCTCTTTCCCCAAATAGAGTCCAGATGGGGTCCACCTCCTCATCATCATCATCCACCGAGGGACCGCCTCCTGACAGGAAATCAGTCTGTGCGCCCAAAGCCAGAGTCTTGAGACAGTGGAGACGAGCTCACTCACATGCACTTCAAGACCTGCAGTTAACCCGTCTCCTTATGAAAGCCACCTTAATCTGTCTCTCCGTTCTCACGAGGGACAAACGGGTCAGTAGGTCGACTTGTTATTGTTCCCACGGGAAACACATTTAATGCCGACATCATGAGGAAACTCCCCAAGTGGCTCTCATGGTCTCAACTGTAGCGTAACTCTCATAGAGGGCCGGGTATCTCCTCTCACACACTAGTTACAGTTTGTGTGTTTTCTCTGATCAATATGTATTAGCTCTGTGCATCATAATGTCCTTTTTCCGAACCAAGTGTGAGGAAATTACCACTGCGTGGAGACGTACAAAAGGCCCTTTACACAGCTGCAGCCATTTCGACGCGTAATAGCCAGGTACGCACACAGGTGTAATTGGTTAAATAATTTATGGTCATTTCAATAAGCCAGCCCGCAGAATACCAGGGCCTTGGCCAACCTAAATGGAACAGGCCCATAATTCATGTCATTAATTACTCCTGTGTTTACCCTGTAATGACACGTCAACATGGCTGATGCGAAAAGGGCCTTTGTGGCCATACCTTCACACAAAATGAAAATCAGGTGCCAAAAGGAGCACTGCACGCTGCAGGTGCAGCTAATTGGGGACAAAAAAGCATGCAGATTAGTAATTAGTTCTACTGCGGCTAGCGTGAACCACAGTAAGCATCCGACAGGAGCAATTATCATGTCTCAAGTTTTCTTGCAGGCCTGAAAATATCACGGCTTGTACAGTGAAAGTGAAAAACAGCAGTCGTGCCACGGGACCTAAAAGAGGTCTTTGTTCCGGGGAAACGTGAGAGCCTGGGTGAAGCCAATTCGTCCAATTAATGAAGCGACAACAACCGGTCGAGTTCAGATTAAAAGAGGATGATTCCTGAATAGGAGCCACAGCGACGTGTCCTTTACTACGACAAAGAGGAAGGACGGGGCTGAGTCTCGTTTGGATGAAGACGAAGGAACAGCTGGACAAGCAGCAGCGGGTGATGTCTAACCCGAGCTCTTTATTTTTCCAGCCACTCGAACAATTGAGGTGGAGCTGAGATGAAGGCTCACAGCACAGCTGGGCACCACGTAGCTGGTGTTCCTCTTTGTGCTTTGGGGACAGCCATCAATCGGGCCACACTGTAGTGACCCTCGTGGAGGACAGGGCCCCGACATGGCACCTAATTGTACCAACGCCTCAGGTGGGAATGGTCGCCGGTCCCACCGTATGGGTTGCTCAATCGAGATCGAGAAATGAAATAGATGTTTTGTGCCTCAGCAGCTGGGACTTCGCATAGGAATATATTTAGCAGAAAATGCTTCAAGATGTCAACAGCAATAGGTACGTACAAAATATATACGTTGCTTCAGCGTTTGGCATCTCTTGCTGTGACAGGATGAAGTTGCAACCGTAGATTGTGTTCGCTCATTTCCCCTTCAGTCATGTTGCAGGCACATCCACGTCTGTCCATAGGGAAGTGGATCCGTCATCATTTTATCCTCCAAGACATTGTCATACTTAGCATGTGAATTGGCCAAAAACATGTCATGTGCGGTCATGGTGACCTTTGACCACCAAATTCGAGTTAATTCAACTGAATACTTCACTTAGAGCAGCTGTCGGCCATGACATGACGCCACACCCCTTTTTTACAACATCGGATAAATTCAAACCAAATTTGAACACATAAATTGATAGAAACCATCTATTTGACGTGGACCTCAACATTTAGGGGGCGGAGTTTATAATATATACGACGACCGGCCACTAGGGGGCGATCGAGAGGTTTTGGCTTCACGTTTGGGGAGCCGCCCTGTCGTCCATCTTCACATGGTTGCAATCATTTTTGGGACAAAACACAACATTCAAGATTGTTCCAAATCAAAATCTCACCATATGAAAAAGAGCAATACGTGCGTTTTCCCCAATAATAATGTACAGATATTCTTTTAGGGTTATGGGGATGCTCAAACATCGGATACATCTCAAACAGCTCCATCAAATCGTTGCCGCAGACAACAAACTTAGGCTGCACTCCTCCTCTGGGTTCATTTGGATGATGTTGTTGTGCTTAATTTAGTTGCTGGGTGAAAGCTCTCATCCACGAACGACTCACTATGAAAGCTTTCCTAAGTTCAGCGGGAGGAAGAGGCTGGTAAAAGGTGCATAAAGATCCCGAGGCGATAAGTAATAAAAGGAGACACGCACAGCGTTAAACCCAGCGTGGGTTTGCAGGACCTGCAGTAAAGCTGAGGTTTCTATACTATATGTATAAAGTTAACTTTATTAGAAGCTCCATTTACATAAAAGTAAAAACATGAAGTTTGACCTCCATTTCACAGTAAAAAGGGATTCAGTGTCTTGCATGTGCAGACTGAGCTGCAGAAAATCTATCACAATCTGGACTATTTATTATTATTGGCTCATAGCAACTAAAAATACAGAATATTTGCAAGCGTGAATATTTGAAAATGTGAGAATGTGTAGCTTTATGTTTTATCCATTTGTAAAAATGAATACTTGAAGACATTTTAAGATCACGTTTTGCTTTTATAACGTGTTGCATGTCCGCCGTTTTTTCATGTATTCTTTTATTTGAAAGTGCCGTTCATAAAGATGTTTGTTATTATATTGCTGCGGCTGAGGGCAGGTGGCGTTCAGGATTAGCCGGTTGTTGGATTCACAAGACCAGGGACAGCCATCTAATTTATTCATGTGTATACAAATGCTTTATAATTCATAACCACATGCTCCCTTATGAAATCAAAATGAGAGAACACTGCTGGGCTTGTAGGTCTATAGTGCCACAGTGTACTTGCAGGCTTGTGTACCTACTGTGTGTGTGTTTATATATATATATATATATATATATATATATATATATATATATATATATATATAGCCTTAGCTATAGCTCCAATGTGGTCTTGACGTTTGGTTGTATTTGGTGAAATCCATTGTAATGTGACTGCTTTGAATGAAAGTTTAACACACTTGTACTCTCTATGAAGCAAAAAAAGTGCCATTTTCCAAGCCTTCTGTAGGAGTTTGATACGTACAATACATCGTATTTGGGTGAAGTATGGATTTACTTATTGGTGCTTATTGTGGTAACCAGTGTCACTAAATGTAAAGCATCTATGACATGTTCATCATAATGATTTATCAAATGACTGCAAAACAATATGACAATATGAAAAAAGTCGCTCGTAGTGCTGGAACTTGCAAAGAATTGACCCCGTCACTAAGTCCCGCCTTCCAATACAGACTGGCCAATCATAGTGTAGCATCAGCAGGACATTTTAGAGGCTGAAAAGAACATTATCTTAAACAATTAATCAATATTCAAAATAGTTGCCAATTAATTTTCTGTTGATCAACTATTTGATTAGCCGCTGAATTAATGTTTGTCATTATGTCGACAATATAAATGTTTATTTATTTATTCTTACTGATAAACATACGTTTACAACTGAAATCCACATCTTGGGGCTGCTTATCATGCCATTAAAAATTAGTTGTACTGTTTCTGCTTCATTATGATGCGATGATGTGAAAAAAAAAATGGCCGACGGAGGATGATGGAGAAGAGAGAGGACATGGAGGTCAGAGTGCAGGTTGCTCAGTGAACCCTTAATGGAGGTACATTAGTGGACTGATGGGTCAGCTAATTAAGGAAGGCTCAAACTAGCATCATACTACCTGAATAATTCAACCTGCATGCAACCAGTCCCCTTTAGTGACACACACACACACACACACACACACACACACACACACACACACACACACACACACACACACAAAGTAGTGCTAGAAATGTACAGGTTGTGTGTTCATTGAGGAAACGCACCAACACATTACAGTTGTAGAATTTGATTTATGAACCTTTGATTTCTATCACCTAGAATGTTTTTTTCTACGGTCCCATTCTTGAAGGTCATGCAGGCGAAAGTAAGCAATATGATTTCTGTGTGCATATTTCCAAAGAGTGCCAACATCACATCGTTAAATCTTTACTGACAAAAAATAAGCGAGTCTCTGTCGCATACTGCATGTACACATTACTGCACTGAGCTTTACAAGTCAAAGTCGGAAATGAGATCAAATCAACCCTCTTAACCTGTGTTAAAGACGCGGTACATTTTATAGGTCTTTACTGACAAGAATCCTCACTAAACACACCTTGTTTTATTTTCCAATTGCTGTAAAAGTACAAGTAATGTACAAGTAAAATGAGCCTTTCACACACCAGTCGGTGGAGGCGAGCGCTTTAACCAGCAGAGTGTTCACCACCCTGACCGTTTGGGCGTGTTCCAGCACATTTACGGCCCCGGCGCCAACGTGAACGCTCACGATGACGAGGAGCGGCAAGAAAAAAAAAACGCCGTCTCATCACGAATGACCTCATCACGACCACCCGGTGAGATACCTTGAATGTGTTGAGAAGCGTAGTGTGCAAAGCTGCTTAAAAATGCTTCCCTCATCGCACATGAAGCATCATATTAACATCATCAGAGTCTGTAGCTTCTGAAAGCAAAGCCCCCGCATCCCCGCTCTCATTTTCCACAACATCACGCGGCCTCCGATAAGTAATGCAATCTCGGAAAAGGTTACGTCTCTAAAACAAGGCAATCATATTAAAAGCTAATGGATACATAAAATCAAGAGCTCATAGGTGATGATTAATCAACTGCCGAAATGCACTGCGCTTAAATCAGTTTAGACTGAATTAATCCCCAAGCAGCCGCCGCTCCTGTCCTCTGGGCAATTTAGTGAGAAAATACAATTATGGCCTATGAGTTACACCTCACCGGTTCATCTCACCTCTGTGTTCCTCCAGTGTGCCGAGCCATGCATGTATGACTCAGTATGACACAGCCCCGGCTCCGTAATGGCATCATTAAATATATATATATATATATATATATAAAAATATATAGACACAGTTATCAAATCCTGCAATGGAACCTTTTGAAGCAATGCATGTACGGTTAAGTGTGCTGACTGTCTTAATTCAATAGATTAAACCTAATTTATTTTAAAATTGTTTTTCGGACGAGGCCTTTCATGTCCATATCTTGCCACTCAGGTTCTGACAGTCTGCCGAGTGAGAGGATGGAAACTATACTTTAGGAAGCACGATAAAGAAAAGAACACGCTAGGTCTATTATATTGTGCTCTGGGCTCTGTTTTTGCCTCTTTCTCCCTTTTAAAAAAAAAAGCAGAAATCGCATAGTTTGAGGGCCGGGGATATTCTCAGAGTTCGCCCTTACTTAATCTGACTTGAACAAACTCTGGCAACATAAAGCCACGCATTTCATCCTTAGTTTCTCATTACCCGCTCAGCCAGTGCAGCTCCTCCAGGCCCTCAAATGCAGAGCGGGGCAGCATGCAGAGCTCTGCCCCGGGACAGGCTTGGCAAATCTTTGATCCCACCCATCTCCTGAACATATGTGTGTGTGTGTGTGTGTATAAAGTATTAGTACTTGTTTACTCCAAAGTTAAAGTTACAGGGCTGCATTAGTGCACCGAGTCGACGAGAGAGAAGAGGCCCCTTCTCCATAAATCCCATTGCTATAAATCATCACCATAGCAGATACATCTGTACCTCAGTGGCCTTTAACAATTGTGTCGGAAATGTTGTAAATTAAAATTGAATGTGTATTAAATTAAGACTGGAGCTCTGCAACAGCCAATCTTTTTCACCAAAAGCAGTGTTCGCCCCTTGAGAGTCGTGAGACAATGAGCTGAATACGATTTAAAAATTGTGGATACAAATTATGAATATGGTCATGAAGAAAAGTCATATCTTCAAAACTCATAAAACACAAACTACTAGATTACTGGAACAGGATTAAAGTCATAACTAGAGGAGGCCTGTAACTCAAACCCCTAAATTTGTTATTCTAAATAAAAAGAACCTGCATCTTAACCGAGAGACAGCTTTCTTAATTACTTTTACATAGACTGTGTGAAATGAACACAGCCACAGAGGGACATCAACACCAAGAAAGATAATTATAAGTATGTCGATATGCATCAAAGTATTGATGCATATCGACATACTGCATACTTTCTGCGGTACCAACAAAAACGTACCGGCTGCATGAATTGACTACACATTCTATAATTTTTTTAAACCAAAAATGTTATGTCATGTTGGTTCATAGTATCAAAGGTTCTATAAAATATTGATGTCTTTGTCAAGGTATTGCTTAGAAGTTTGAAATTTCTTTATCATGTCAACAAAAAAGAAAGTGGCACTTGAAAAATTGCTCTGACTCAAGTGGATGGCGGAACCCACACCACAAGTTCACACACTCGAGCACACAAAAGCATTTGTTTAGGGTCACATCACTCGTATAGTTCATGGACATTAGTTCTACACATGTTCTTTGTGACTAGGAAAGGAACATTTTCTCCAAGGCAGTCACAGGTGAGCCAAAATGAAGTGAGTATGACTCTTACTTCAGAACGTGGATGGTATTGATGTTTTCTGACAGTTGAATTGCAAAAGAATGAACGTCTGGTGTTCACACACACACACACACACACACACACACACACACACACACACACACACACACACACACACACACTTGGTACCACAAATCCCTCAACATTGGTAAAAAATATATAAATGAACGCCTCCACTTCAATGAATCACCTCATGACTGTAGCACGACCGTAGCAGGAATGTAGCAGGAATGTAGCACGACCGTAGCGCGACTGTAGCACGACCGTAGCGCGACTGTAGCACGACCGTAGAACGACCGTACACGACCGTAGCACGAATGTAGCACGACCGTAGCACAACCGTAGCACGACGGTACACAACCGTACACGACCGTAGCACGACCGTACACGACCGTAGCACGACGGTACACGACCGTAGCACGACGGTACACAACCGTACACGACCGTAGCACGACCGTACACGACCGTAGCACGTCGGTACACGACCGTAGCACGACGGTACACAACCGTACACGACCGTAGCACGACCGTACACGACCGTAGCACGACGGTACACGACCGTAGCACGACGGTAGCACGACGGTACACAACCGTACACGACCGTAGCACGACCGTACACGACCGTAGCACGACGGTACACGACCGTAGCACGACGGTACACAACCGTACACGACCGTAGCACGACCGTACACGACCGTAGCACGTCGGTACACGACCGTAGCACGACGGTACACAACCGTACACGACCGTAGCACGACGGTACACGACCGTAGCACGACAGTACACGACCGTAGCACGACCGTACACGACCGTACACGACCGTAGCACGACGGTAGCACGACGGTACACAACCGTACACGACCGTAGCACGACCGTACACGACCGTAGCACGACGGTACACGACCGTAGCACGACGGTACACAACCGTACACGACCGTAGCACGACCGTACACGACCGTAGCACGACCGTACACGACCGTAGCACGACCGTACACGACCGTAGCACGACCGTACACGACCGTACACGACCGTAGCACGACGGTACACGACCGTAGCACGACCGTACACGACCGTAGCACGACGGTACACAACCGTACACGACCGTAGCACGACCGTACACGACCGTAGCACGACGGTACACGACCGTAGCACGACGGTACACGACCGTAGCACGACCGTACACGACCGTACACGACCGTAGCACGACCGTACACGACCGTAGCAGGACGGTACACGACCGTAGCACGACCGTAGCACGACGGTAGCACGACGGTACACAACCGTACACGACCGTAGCACGACCGTACACGACCGTAGCACGACGGTACACGACCGTAGCACGACGGTACACAACCGTACACGACCGTAGCACGACCGTACACGACCGTAGCACGACGGTACACGACCGTAGCACGACGGTACACGACCGTAGCACGACCGTACACGACCGTACACGACCGTAGCACGACCGTACACGACCGTAGCAGGACGGTACACGACCGTAGCACGACCGTAGCACGACCGTAGCACGACGGTACACGACCGTACACGACCGTAGCACGACGGTACACGACCGTAGCACGACGGTCGCACGACGGTACACGGCCGTAGCACGACGGTCGCACGACCGTAGCACGACCGTACACGACCGTAGCACGACCGTAGCACGACCGTACACGACCGTAGCACGACCGTACATGACCGTAGCACGACCGTAGCACGACCGTAGCACGTTTACCGTGCCTGAACCTTCGCTTGCCGTTTTATTGCTCGCTACAAAAACGCGGTTTCCGGGAGAGTGTGTGCGCGCTCGAGTGTGTGCTCATTCTGTCACCCTGGTTCCCGTTCTCTCAGATGAGAGAGGCAAATCCACTCAGAGAAACAAATAGTCCTCTGTTGTGAGCGTGAAGTGGCCGTAAAGAGAGAGGGCCGAGTGAGAAACAAAGGGGAGAGGAAATGAGAGAGAGAGCAGGTACCTACAAGGGAGAGGATGTGTGTAAAGTGTGCACTCTCTCCCTCTCTCTGCTATCTATCCTTGCCTTTCTAGCCCTCCCCTCCTCCCCCCCCCCCTCATTTGCATGCCTTTTTTCAAAGGAAACATCCCCACATTTGACAGTGGGGAAATTAATTTCAATATCGCCGAGTATACTTACAACAGTGAATTCTTCAGCAGTTTGCTGAGGAAGGATCTTGCCCTGCGATCCATTCATCCTCAAGCAAACCCTATAGCTCAGCTCTGGCAGGCTTTGAAACACTCAGATAACGTTGCGTTCAGGGGGCGTGGGGGGTTTCCGCTTGGACGCACAGGTCGGCCCTGCTGCTGTGATTACTGCAGTCCGTCCCTTTTGTTCCGCGATCCATAATCAAATATTAGGGGTTTATGTGCATTGATGTTTTTAACCTCATTCTGCTGACATGTTGTAACGGAGGGGCGGTGGGAGCGGATGCATAGTTTATGGACACAGTTTGAATGTTAAGCTGAGGGAAAACCACGAGCGCAGCACACGAGAGACCAACGGCAACACCGAGAGAAAAAGGAAAGTAAAAAAATCTAGGGGGGAAGAAAAAAGAAAGAAAAAACACAGAGAAAGTGGAAAGATGGAGCAGATTAAGAGTGTATCGCTGTGTCTGAGCTTCAAAAGGCACATAAGCTTGATTCATGCAAATCAATGTGGTTGTCAGCGTCGCAGACGGGGCCACAAAGGCCCTTTTATGCCGGCTAAAGCTCAGCACTCTTCTTGATCGCTACAGGGCAATAATTATTGAGCCTATCAAGCCAATATGCCGCGTCTCTGGTTACATAAACTGTCAACCCCACGTTTTAAATGACAGTGGCTCAATAGTAGCGGAATATTAACGGAAAATGGCACTTTGCTTCATCTCTCTCTCTCTCTCTCTCTCTCTCTCTCTCTCTCACGACTCCTATTTTGAATTGCATCCCGTCAGCTCTCCGAGCACGGCTAAACACCGGCAAATGAATTCAGTCGGTGGTGATGTGTGTCGGGTACTGCATGTAATAATCCGTATTAAAATTCCATAATTGGAGTCTAATTAGAGAGGTAATAAAGTCTGCTCCAAACTCTAATGCGGGCGTCTCTGAGCAGAGTGAGGTGAGGAACTTTTTCTTCCGCGAGGCCCTTGAAGATAGAAAGAGAAGGTGCCTTCGGTGTGTCAACAGCCTCCGCTCTCAGATCAGAGTTCCCCTTTGAATGTTGCCGTCACGAGAAGGTGAGCGCTCGGGTTTTTTAAGAAGACTTCCAAGCTTTTGTTTCCGCTTCGCGAAGAGAGGCCGTCGGCATCAAGGGGACCCGGAGGAGAGTGATGCGGGATGACCCTCGGTCACGCTGACTGCCATCAGCGTGCCATGACTATGAAACCACAAACTACACAACATTGTATTCATGAAAGATGTATCCTATTTAAAAATGTATATAAAAAAAGTGTGACAATCAGTCTCGGGATGATCTCAGGCCATCCGGGTGTTTTCTTTTGCCTTTTTAAATGCATCATTAATAGCAGAGGGCAGCGCAGTAGCACACGACGGGTACCGCATCCTCGCCAAAAGATACCACCCCTCCTCATCCTCCTCATCCTCCACCCCCAAAACGTGAAAGTCTGCGCTTGCTTCGGCCGCTCGTGCACGCCGACTCAGCGGCGTTTCATCCCGTCAGCAGTAAAACGCAAACACCTTCTGCACCGTGTCCCAGATTTGAACCATTTGCATAAACTGCCATCTTAAATTATTCACAGCTGCTGTCTTTGCTTTTCTGACTAATTATATGTTGAGCTGCTGTGTTTTCGCGCCACCACTTAGACAAAGAGAGAGAGGCCCGGCGGCGCCCACGCACATGGGCGAGTGCGCGGCGTGAGGCGCATGTTCGAGGCCCAAAAAAAGACCAGCGACAGTCATCCGTGTTTAACATCGTGTGATAATGTTCTTGCCTCACCACAGCTCCTCCTCCATGGCCTTCCACTTCTTTTTTATGTTCTTCTCTTATTCAGTGGATGACAGCAGCTCCAGTCCAAAACATTCTGATTGGATGAGCTCATTATCGATTGTTAAAAAAAAAAGCCTTTCTGCTGCAGATATTTTGTTATAGAACGACGACAAAAAAAGGTTGTTTTTTTCCCCCAGCAACCTCCGCAAAACCTTGAGAGCCTTTGGATGTACGTTTGCTGTTCGTTTAGAGCAAATCTTTAAACACGCGTCACTTTTTTGTGGGCTACAATCAGACGGACCACTCGACAGGCTTCAGACTCAAGGTTTCAAACTCATTTTATCCGTTTCTGTGACGCCGACATTACAGTCAGGTGACAGCCGCTTCCTCCCAGACTCTTTCCTCCGACAGAAAGAAGAGCACCATTGCAGCGCTCCATACGTCTGTGTGTGTTCCACCAATGTGCAAAGCTCTCTTAATCAACGAAAAGCAACTCCAACCACTGGTTGTGCCCATGTGCATCCTCTGTGTCCGTAAACACTCCACCAGATTGAAAACATGCGGCCGCGCATACGTTTGTGACTCTGGAGGTAATTTGCAGTAAGCTCGGTAAATCAAGCCGAGGATTCTGAGGGAACACAAACACAGACGCTCAGCTTATTAAAATAAATAAAAGCTAACTGGTGCAAACACACGTGCCTTTTTTTCAGCTGCACATGCCTGGTATACAGGTTCAAACAGGACTACGGCTTTTCCCCTCCCCCCGCCAATGATTTTCTCATTATCAACTAATCTGAGATCAATAGTTGAACTCAACAGAACTTGGCAATTCCGTAATTACTACGCGGTCCTCCTCCTCCTCCCTCCGAGTAGATACAGATTTATACTTTCATTAGAAAGCATTAGGTATCTCCTGCTTCCTTCCTTCCCTCCCAGGTTCTTACTTATTTCCTCTCCCTTGTGTGTGTGTGTGTGTGTGTTATAGATTGTTACTATCATTATATTCCATAATATGCAAATACTGATGTGTCAGCGACAAATATGCCGCCGTAGGGCATTCGCCACCATTTCCTGGAAGCCACAGATAAGTGGTGCCGAGCAGATTATCTCGCTGTTGTTTCAGAGGCACATAAATAAACACTTAATCACACGCGTACGACACACACACTCACGACACACACATGTCAGACAAAGGTTTGCATGTTTCACAGCAGCAGGCGGAAATCCCCCGAATTCCTCCAATAAATAACCCAAATTGTGAGTTTGTTCAGGTGGCGGGGCTCTTAATGTTTCTCCGCTCACTGCATATATTTCCGCCCCTGCTTTCCCTCCACACGCTGATGCAAGTCATTCTTTGAGAGCAGCTATTCCGGGATTTCTCACACAACTCTCACGTCTGACTCGGCTTACATACCGAGGATGCCTTCGTCTGTTATTTCGAGTTCAGACTACGTAAAAAAAAAAAAAAAGTCAGGGAGAAAAAAAAAAGAAAAATGGGAGAAAACACAACTTGTAGAAACAGAGCAGAGGAAATGTTTCACGGTGCTTATTCTGGCATGTGGAGCGATACCCCTCCTCTTCCCCCTTCATCCTCTTCCTCTTCCTCACTCCGTCTCTCTCCAGTCATCGTTACCGAGGGAGCTGTTTTGCTGAATAACTATTTCCACATTAACATATTCTATTACCTATTTACCTGCTTTGCGACGCCGGAGCCGAGCTCGGGTATTAAATATTAAACTTAAGTGCCGAGCAGAGAAGATGTGTCACCTTTCTAACCGTAGATGTGGCTGTGCAAATATTGTATGCACCTCCAATCTATATAAATATTAGAGCGGAATAAAGGGCAGTTAGAAGAGCCGTGAGTGAAAGCAGAGCGTGAAATCACCTTCATAAATCACAGAGTTTACCATTGAGCGACATCTCTCATTCATCAGTCTGAAGCCATCGGTTGGTGTAAAATATGTCAGGGCCGGATGATGAAGCTGCTGACGTCTGGGGCAACAATAACCTTGTGTGACTGAGTGTGAGTGAGTGCGTAATGTGTTTGGACAGGGCTGCGCTCCCTGACGGTTACAGTGGAGGGTGGGTCGGCCGCTCCTCTTCAAATTGCATTTTGGTTTGGGGGAAACAACAACAACAACAACAACAACAACAACAACAAAAAACGGACACTGTTGCGATTCACAAATAATATCACACTTCTCTCCATGAGGCCTTTTGCTGGAGCTGACGAACGTCCCCGCAGGCTTATTGATTTTTTTGTTTCGCAGGCATCCCCGGTTCTCCTTTTTCGGGCGCTTTGGGCGCTTTTGGGAAGACTCGCGGGCCTCGAGTCTTCAATCACAGTTTGAGGATTCTGTGGACACGCTGTCACTTATACTGTAAACATCCCTTCACTCTACAGTATGTCGCCCCTCCCCCGGCCCCTCTGTTGTCCCCGTGTCGCAGCATTGGTGAGAAACATGCTGGACATCTGCTGCGAAATGCAGACGGATGAGTCGCTCCGCGCCTTCTGTAACGTCCCGCGATCGGAATACGTAATAGTCGCTCTCCAACGTGTCCGACAGACGATCCGGAGTAACCCGCCCTGACCCCCACAACTACCTTTGGTCTTCCTCACTCGTGACTGACCGACAGCTCGGCAAAGACAGCTGCTGTTGCGCCTCCGTCATTGCTAACTTTGAGCGATAACCCCCTCCGAGAGGGCCGGTTATCCCTCCCGGAGGCTCCGGGAGAGAGAGGCGTTGCGGTCGCATCGTGGAACAGGACAGCAGGACAACACAGCCGGCGCGTCAGAAATTAGAGAAGATGGATGATTTTTGGGAAATATGTAAAAACGTACAAAATATCAGCAGGGACGGCCTAATTATGATTTTGGCCTTCCACCTATTATGATAAACAAGATGATCCGCATTAAACTGCTGCATTACATTTTGTAACGACGCCCTCGTTTTTTGTCTAGCGTCACAAATCCAACGCACCCCTTTTCTTCTAGTGAGCACCTTGACTCGGCGAGGTCAGGGCTCGGATCTTGGAAAGACCTCGACCTCAAGTTTATCCGTGCCTTTTGTGTTGTTTTTGCTGTTGTCAGCATTCGTATCTTTACAAAGAAATGTTTTTTTACGATTAAATGGTTCGCTTGAGCACAATGTTTTCCATCGTTCAAGCCTCTTCATTTTGTACTCAAAGTGCACTTTAACGTGCAGGCTTCCCAGAATTACAACCGGTCCACCACATACAGAACTGTGTGCCAGAAAACGGTGCCTCAGAAAGCTTCTATTGTTAACTTGAACTACGCTTTAACATTTAAAAATGATTCCTCAAACAGTTCTACGTCTGCTCCAGTGTGTTGTCGGCCTTGGCGCCCGTCGTTGAGTTCACTTCTCCGAGTCTCTCCACAACCTCAATCACATGATTCCCCCTCACAGTATTTCACTCGCAATTGACTCTCTGACTGAGAGTTTGGATCAGTGGCGCTCTGATAATCATTTCATGATCCTCACTTTCAGCGAACTTCTTCGCCAACTTCTTCGCAGAGTTCATTTTTTATTTATTTATAAAGAGTACTGAGATTTTTTATTCAGAATTCTCTGATCTTGTTCAATATTTTAGCAATTGCCTACGATACACACACACACACACACACACACACACACACACACGCAGATGCAGATGTGCAAGCATTAATGTATTTGTCTTGTTTAGTGTTGATGTATGTTATGCACCTCCAGTGTTTTATATGTGCTTATACTGTAGGTACACTTTTATTTTGCTTTGATGTGAGTTAGTTGTCTATGCGTTACTGTCTGTCTTTCGACGAATCTTAGTTGCATTATGTTATTGGAAATTTTGTCATTTCAGGCTGCCATAAAAAAATCGGACCAGGAACAGCAGATGAAAATGAGCCTCTCTGGCTAACTCTGGCTCACTTGTTTTACTGTTGATTAGTGTTTGTTTGTATGTTTTATTCAGTCAATCATTACAATACAATATTCTATATAATATACGAAACAGAAAGACTGCATTGTCCCTTCAAAATAAACAAATAGATATGCATGTGCGTATGGCGAGTCAGTGGTGGGAGCCCAGCAGCCGTCCTCTGTACGTCGTAACACGTGGAACGAGCAAAAACTGCATTTCAAAATGTATTCATCGTTCATCGTATAAATAAAAGTGCTGGTCAGAGTTGACTTCCAGCACCAAAGAGGCACAACAAGCTGCTGAAAACACTGCATTAATGAGTCTACAGTCCACAGTGATCACACACGGCTGCGTTGCCTCGTGCAAAAGATGGAGAGAATGTAAAAGAGAGAATGAGAATAAACTGTTCATTGTAATGCCCCTTGGTCGCTCAGCTAATGACTATGCTGAATGTGGCGACTCCGGGGAGTCTTTCTAACCTTTACTCCTCCCTAAATAATAGCTCTAACGCCAGCTAGTTCCAACTCTGTAATCTAAATATAATTGGAGGGGGAGCGCCGCTTCCTTAGCGGGGAGCGCGAGCGTTTTACAGCGAGTATCTTCAAATTAAAACCCTCCGCATACGTGTGACCGGCATCGCCCCCAAAACGCAGCTCGCAGTCGGGGAAGGCTGTGATCGTACGTGTGGGACGGATCGGCGAGGCGTTTTACTTTCACCTGCACTAATATCACATTTGTTCAGCAGATATAAATTGCATCGGCACGAGAGACGGCAAACGGAGAGTTCTCTTTCTTTTCTCCCAAAAGAAAATGGAGATTGGTGCACCGGTTTAGCTCATAATACTACGTTTGGTTGTATTCAGATGCATGCAATCACTATGTGTTAATACACAATGATCAAAAGCACTTCTAGTCCAGGTCCTTTGGCTGTTCAGGGTGATTTGATTTGAAGGGTTCTGCTTTTATCACAATATAACAGCTTCGACACTTCAGCGTCCTAAATAAAGAATCCCACGCGGCGTGGTGCGTGCGTGAACTGCTCGGTGACTCGTATGAAAGCAGGCGCTAAGATCTTCCCGCGGTGGGGAAGTTTGTTGGAGCTCCTCCAGATAAAAGCGGGACGGGAACGCGACGTGTGAATACCAAACAGTTGGTAAATGCAAAGACGAGGAGGGAAGGTACGGCTCCATCGCTGCCGCCGATAAAAGACCTTCCACGTCGTGAGAATGTGTCGGCTGCGGCTGCCATTTTTACACACTGATGCATCCTCATTTCCTCACAGAGGTGAAGAGCCGGTGAAAACAAGCCTTTGCAATCTGCTCGACTCAGCCCATCATGTACCTAACCACCGAAACTACGGTTTCCCTCAAAGAGTCCAGAATCAATGGCGGTCATGACTTGACACACCGCTGTTAGCGTCGACATTTGTTGGCACTTTACTTACATACTTACATTCTCCCTTGGGATGTTAGTGCTGTGGGAGGCAGGGGGGAGGCGGGTGAAGACAGAAGGATTTAAATAATGAAATAATAGTTTTCTTACCTGTTTTCCAAGATGACGGCAACGTGGTGGAAAGACATGTAAAGAAAGAAGAGTTTCAGTTAGGAACACACCTTTATACACAGATCAACTTGACTCCAATCATAAATATAGGTCTGCCTCGGCTTAGTTAGATTTCTTTTCTCTCCTGAAAGTTGCATTGGCAGCTGAACAGCATCAATACTGCATAAGATCAAGCCCCTGTGTTTTCCCTTGTCTCTTTCCTCTTTTTGCTCCCTCTCTCTCTCTCTCTCTCTCTCTCTCTCTCACACATTTCTCTCTCTCTTCCTAAATACACAGACACACAACAATGGTCTCACACCTCTGGAATATTCTTTCACAGATAGCTCTCCTCCAACTAAATATCTCCATCTCCCCGTGGCGCAAACAGCCAAGCACCAAAACACCATAAAGCACAGGGTGTGAATAATTTAGTTTAGTAAAACTCTAAAATAGTGTATGCATTGTTACTTTCTATCATAACAGATTTTCTTTTTTTTTTGGGGCTGCCCCATTAGCTGGCCGGTGGACAGATTGTGATTTACACTGTGCAGCCATGCAGCACTATTCTCAAGCCCGGACGGAGGGCTAATGGAGGCACACACGCAGCTTTTATTAGCTGTGAAATCCAATGGCATCAAATATTAAACACTTCATTATGGGGCACTGCTTGTCTTGTTCCACAGAACAGCCACTTAAACCCACAACAGCCAGGAGAAAATAAAGAGATGGGGGGGGGGAATGTGCAATGACAGCAGTAATTACTGGAAATCCATTTTATAAGATGTGTTTGTCGTGAGAAATTGCAAGGCGTGTGAATGTGTACGTGTATGTGTGTGTGTGTGTGTGTGTGTGTGTGTGTGTGTGTGTGTGTGTGTGTGTGTGCACTTGTACTCATCAGCTTGCAACAAGCATGACGTTGTTCGTTAATAATGAATCCCCTATATATCAAAACAACAGTGCTTTCCTCAGAGGACGTGGAGTGTGTTTAATAAAAATGAAAAGCTCCCATTGCATCTGACATCACGTCCTGCTGAAGCCCGATTTAGCAGTGAGCGCCGAGCACAGTGAGCGGCGAGCAGGCGGAGAAAGGTCCGAAACCAGAGAAGAGAGAGAGAGGAGGGAAAAGAACGGACAGACAGCGGGCGAACGAGACGGGGGAATCGGAGGACCAGACAGGTCGTCGTCAGAGCGCATGAGTGACAGCTTCACCGATGACCTCTGAATGATTTATCTCTGGACATGTTTCTGTCTATCAGAGCATCAGAGGCCATTAACATCAGAGGACGCAGCGAGCGCGTGGGGGGAAAGAGTGGCGCCTCGGCTCATCTGTCATTACTGAAAAGTTGACCGTCAGGACGGCAGCGGTCCCTCCTGCCCAGCAAAAACGCGTTTTATTTACTTTCTTTAATAATACAAAAAACGATCAGACCTTTGCGGCAGAGAACTTTAATCAATTGTAATTCGGCCCACCTTGACCGATGTATCTGAGAGCCTAAGGAGCCGGGTTTGACTCGGACTCCCAACTGTGATTGATATTCATAGAGGTTTCTTTCAAGCAGCTCCCATTTGTCCGCTGTAGCCGTGGGTTTCTGTTTCCAAACAAAGGCCGCGAGAAGCACAAAGAGTTCCGTCTTTGCCCAATTACTGTTGTTGTTTTATTCATTAATGTACTTTAGTTCATTGAAAATCTTTTTTTTTTACTTCCGTAAGCGCTTTGGCATTTGGGGGCCTCGGCGAACCGCGGCGAAGCTGTGCCAAGATTGAGACCGCGACCCCGGCAGCTTTGGAGAGGACCGCCCGAATCCCACTTTCTTTTTCCCGTAACGCCGCGCGCGAAAAAGAAGAAAAGCAGGAGACGGTAGTAGTGCTGACATCTGTTTATGCTCGGTCAAAAGCACCGCAAGAGCAACGCACTAACGGTTACGCTCATCCATTTTCATCAAACCAAATTCAGCGCTAACGGACCATTAAAACAGTAATAGGATAACAGCAATTAAGCCCAGGGCCATGGGAGAGACGGAACCACTGGAGATAAAAGTGAGGAGGAGGAAGAGGGGTACGGGCGAATGTGTGGAGAGAAGGGGGGGAAAACAGAGTAATAACGTCGTGCCGGGAGAAGCCTGAGGTCTAACCTATCCCTTCAGCGAAGGTGGGAGAGTCAGGAGCGGTGGCAATGAAAGACGGGGATAAGCAGAAGGAGGAAGTGTTTAGGATTCAATTAGCCTTGCCTCTCCTTGTTAGAGAGGGCCATGGCTGACAGCTGGAGGGGCAGGCAGGGAGGCCCGACAGGCAGATACAGCCGCTCTCCACCGCCGGCGACATCACAGCCAATTCGCGGCTAGCGTCGCCGGGCGGAGGAGGGGCTGACATCGACTGCGGGGTTGGTAGCTTGTTTACAGCTACCGGCGTCAATGATTGAACCATTCTGGGTCGCTCCTCCCTGCATGGGAATGCGAGCGCCTGGCGGATCTCAAAAACAGATCAACCGTCGCAGTCATAGGAGGGCAGGGCGGGTCGTCCGGTTCGATTCCCAGACTCCTACTTATCCGCGCGTCTCGTGTGTCCTTGAGCGAGACGGAGAACAACTCCCGAATCCCGATCGCATGAACGCACCTGTGCGTTTATGCTATGCGACTGCACAGCGCGTCAAATTATTTGTGCACAACTTATCTCCTCTTCTCGGGCACGGCCTCGACTCGGACTCAAAAATGTAAGACGGCAAAGCTGTTTTCCCTCCATCCCAGACGAGTCCTGCTTCTCTTGAGCTTGGATGTGAGGGAAAAAAAGACCTCGATCACTGATGCCAAAAGTAGGTCAAAAGACAGTTTGCAGTTAATGTAGCGTGAACTCTGGACAATGAGACCTGACCTATAGGAGGCAGTGGATTATGATGCTGCACCTTCGATGAATAATTTGGACAGAGCCAATAATGAGGTAATAAACAGCATCCATCCCCGGCCCTCGAATCAGTTAGGAGCGAGCAGAGATGGGAGCCATTGATTTCCTCCGTGGCCCTGGATGCGTTCTGTGGATCTCACCCGCAGACTGCCAACGATGTGCATCAATACAGACGTGCCTTGCTTAGCCGATGGCACCCTTCAAAAAGGCGGAAGAGTGGGGAGCCTGCTTGTGTCCAGGGGTCATTTTTGAAGGCGTTATTTTTTTTGCCCCGCTTTGGAGTCGATGAGAAACTATTGTGTCTCTAAGTTGGAGCCGGGGAATATATACCAAGATCGTGTCAGGCTGTCCTCCAAGAAAGTTTTTTTTACCAGAGATGTGTTCATACATTTTTTCGGAAATAAGTCATGAGGAAGTATCAAAATAAATCTTTGTTGAGCGCCGGGGCAGCCCTAAAACCGTAATATGAGATGAAATATCGACTTAGACTATCGATATCAATATATTGTAATATGGCATAAGTGATGTTCTTTCCTGGTTTCAATGGCCGCATTATTATTTCTGTTGTCTCTGTTGCCTTGAACTACTTGGTGATTATATCCACGTTACTCATGATTATGTAAATGTGTAAATATTGTGTGTCAACCCTACAATGGCATCGCAACATTGAAATCAGGGTATTTGCTAAAAAAAAAAGATTGACATGATTTTTTCCCCCGTATCGCTGAGCCCCACTTCAAGCTGGTAAGAACGTGTGTGTGTGTGTGTGTGTGTGTGTGTGTGTGTGTGTGTGTGTGTGAGAAAAGCGAGCGAGACAAGAAAAGCATGCTCAAAAGCCAGTGTGAGACTTGAAAGTTGTCTGTGTTGAACTAACGATTAAGACGTCTCTTTCGCCTGCTGTGGAGAAGTAAACAAAAACACAGTGTGCAGATGCTGAGTACTTCAACTAACACAAGCCACAATCCAAATGTAAACTAAACCGTGGCCAGATTAGAATAATGAATTATCTCTCTATGTAAACAAGACGTGACAAAAGCATCAGTGATGGGTCACAGTTCTCACGGTATTTAAATACAATTAAATATACATATACATAGGGCTGGGCGGTATGGCCAAAAATTCATATCACGGTATTTTGTAAGATTCTGGCGGTTTCACGGTATATCACGGTATGTTTTTCCAAATAAACACATTCATTTATTGACGCCGAAAAGGACCGACATTGTTATTCACCACTGGCTCGAACTGGCCAGCAGCTGTTTTGATTGGTACATAGGGAGCTAAACATGGAGGAATTTAGGACCCAGGGGAATCCCTTGATACTAGTGGTGCATGCGCAGCCTTGTCATTCTTCAGCCGGCAGCAACATTTAATGTTTACAGTCACGGATACGTGTACAGCGGTCTGAGCTACTTGTGTCTCACGGATAGAAGTTGACTCATGGTTTGAAAGAAATTACATCGCCAAAATGCATGATGGGTAAAGCCCGCCCACTCAGCTGCACAGGAAAAGACTTCTCCCTGCACAAGAAAAGTCTTCCTGTGTGGGCGGTGTCATTTACCCAGCATGCATTTTGACGATGTAATTTCTTACAAACTATGAGTCAAGTGAGTTAACATGAGACGTAAGTAGCTCGGTCCGCTGCTCCTTCAGCTTCAAGCTGTGAACATTAAATGTTGTTGCCTGCCAAACAGCGGCGACCTGTATGACGGTGTATGAAAAATTCATACCGTATGGAAAACTGAAACCGGTATACCGCACAGCCCTACATATACACACACACATATATAAATGTATAAATGTATATACTATATATACTATATATATATATATATATACAAATGTTCTTGTCAATATTGAACATATATGGCCTCTCAGTCTAAAACCACACACACACACAAACACACACACCCTCCAGTGTCTCCAGCTGTGCCGATGACAGACTGGACCTTTTCCATTAAGTCTCCTCATGAAGCTCAACCAGGTAAGAGTGTGCAGCCTAATCAACCCGTCACCACACACGTAACCGCCACTGTTTATGCTTTCAATTAGGCCTCTCATTCGCCGAATGCAGTGTGTGTGTGTGTGGTTGTGTGTGTGTGTGTGTGTGAACAAATGGCTCGCACAGGTTGCTCAGCGGGTAATCACGGGACTGTCAGCGTCGTTGCCGCCTCTGATGGGCGTCCAGCATTAATATTTATGATGCTCTGAATCAGCCCCACGCTGAGCACTGTGACAGCAATCACCGCAGAGATTTTTTCTTTTTTTTTTTTAAATAAATATCCACATCCAGATCAATTCTGATTAGCATTTCCAGCGCTCGGAGGAGCCACGCAGTCTGCCGAACTTCGCCTTGTTCTCGGAGATGAAGAGAGACAGAGGGAGCGAGGCGGGAGAGCAGAAACATGGCCGACACCAAGTTAAACCAGAAATGAAATGTTTGCCACCCGATGAACCAAAGTGGAGGGGAAGCTGATGTCTTTTTCATGAAAAAAATGAAGAACTCCAGCGAGCATTAAAGCAGCCATCGGCCTGTGAAGCAGTCACATGGAGCCCCAGATGAGAGAAACCATGGCTACCTGCGAAGGAATCAGCATATCTTTATACTTGATATGGGAAGTGACATTTCCTGGCATTAGTTGTAAGCTATTGAGTCTCCTGTGAGCTCCTCCACCACCCGGCCGGTGCCATTTTTATAAAAACCTTTGTGTTGACTGAGCTCCTTTTTGTCTTCGCCCCGAAAAGACAGACCAATCTGCTTATCTCCAAATCCAGAGGGAGCGCAGGCATTTGTTGTTTTTCCTTCTTTCCCGCAGATCGAAATAATACGCAGGAGAGGATAGTAACCCTCCTGAACAACTGAATCAGTGGGAGGAAGGCCGGATCGTGTGTGTGTGTGTGGTATCGGGAGTGTTTATGTGTAAGAGGAAGCCTCTGCCGGCCTTAAGGCGCCCCCACAGATGTCTATTTGCAGTGACAGCGAAGGTTTGTTCTCTCCGTGTTCCTATTTATCACACGGAGCTGATTGTGTGGCTGCGGCCCGGATCCCGCCGAGAGGACACAATCACCGCCGCGACAGATATGCATGAGTAAGCAATACGGCTCTGTGGATTCGCAGACACGATCTATCAGCTCGGATCAGCAGTCCTCGCTGGGAAGAATAAACATAAGCAAAGAGGGGCAGCAGACAATGTTATGAATATGGAATGGTAATTTGGATCCCCTTTTTTTCTCTTTTTACGATGTATTATTTATGAAGGATACACTGAAAGGCTTGAGGTTAATCTTAAAATATCAGAGACGTTGTTCTCTTAAGCTCCAAGTGTGGAAAAGTCATCCGTAAAAAAAAAAAAAAATGGATAGACGCTAGGTGGCATTCTGGAAGAAAGGAAAGGAGACAGGCAGGATGGAGTGGGTATAGCAACGACTCCTTTGGGGAAATAAATGCTCTTTGCAGCTTTAGTGAAAATAATGATTCACCAAATGGAGCACTTTAAGGAAATTCACACTCAACTCTCTCGGCTCTCTTCCTTTCCCATTCTCTCTTTTCCGCTTCCCTCTTGCTCCACTGTTACATTGTCTTTTTGCCTCCCATGAGGAATATCACAAGGTTCCAGAAGCACTCTCTTCCCTCACACACACACACACACACGCATATATAGGTGGCATACACCTGCGGATCCCCAGTGTGAATCTTAACCTTTTCTCATGAGTCATGTTTCCCATGAATATCTTCTTTTGTGTGCTTGCTTTTCAATGCGTCTACGTGTGTGCTAGTCTGCGTCTATATCTTGTGTGTGTGTGTGTGTGTGTGTCTCTATCTCTCTGTGTTTCACCGCAGAGTTGACCTTTCCATGCCTGCTTTGTCCCAGATTAGAACTGACACCGCCCTCTGCTACAGACCAAACTGATACACATACTGACACCAACACACACACACACACGGAGACAAACACGTGCGTGCAGACACATTTTCACTGGTGAAAGGCCTTATGTCTCACTGTTTTTTTTTAGCACCTTCTAAAAGGAGTTGAGGTTGAATCATTTTCTCAACCTCACAGAGAAGCTTTGCTCGTTCAACTCCATCCAACGAAACTAAGGAGTCTGCGGCCGCGCTGCTCTGAATCCCACCGCTTTGCTTGGCTGGACCCGCCCTGGGAAGCAGGTCAAGCTCTATGATTGGTCAAGACGTCCATGGTCGCTGTACTGGTGCTGGTGACCTGGTGACCTGGTTCGTTTGGGTCCTTCTTCCTGACCGATGGGCTCTCCGGACCCGAACTACTCGAGGTCGATGAACCGAAACTTCACCAACCGTCTCTCCCACAACCAGCAACGCTCTTTAAATGTTTGTACTGGGAAGTTGATTTGAATAATACAAAGTTAAGAGGCGTGTGCTCATTTGTAAATAGCACCAATAGCAGTCACCATTTCAAAATAAAAGCCTTGTGTGAACAAATGAAGGGATTCTGTCCACAGAGAGACACTTGAGGGCCTTTATTTTGAAACAGAAACAGGAAGTGTGAGTTTTTTTGTCTGTGACATGTGCTGCAGATTTAGACATTGAAACTAGGGCTGGGCGGTATGGCCAAAAATTCATATCACGGTATTCTGTAAGATTCTGGCGGTTTCACGGTATATCACGGTATTTTTTTCTCCAAATAAACACATTAATTTATTGACGCCGAAAAGGACCGCCACCGCCACCGCCATTCACCACTCGCTCGCAACTGGCCAGCAGCTGTTTTGATTGGTACGTAGGGAGCTAAACTGGAGGGATTTAGGACCCAGGGGAATCCCTTGATACTAGTGGCGCATGCACTGCCGTAACGACTATTGTCATTCTTCGGCAGGCAGCAACATTTAATGTTTACAGTCACAGATACGTGTACAGCGGTCTGAGCTACTTACGTCTCACGGATAGAAGTTGACTCGTGGTCAAGACTTCTTCCTGCACAAGAAAAGTCTTCCTGTGTGGGCGGTGTCATTTGGGCGACCGGTATGACGGTGTATGAAAAATGCATACCGTATGGAAAACCTGAACTGGTATACCGCACAGCCCTAGTTGAAACTGTGGTTATGGTGCTGGTATAATGGCAATATAATGGAAAAATATCATTTCCACTGTCTAAATAAGAAGTCAAGACCTCAAATCTCTAGAGTATTAAAGGAGGAAATGTAAATACGCACAGCGCGCTGCTCTTGCAGGCAGGTGTGACACCGGGTGTTAGGACCCGTGTGGCGGTGGTGTCGGACACGGCTCTGTCTCGGTGGGAGACGGACCAGAGGATGAACCTCCGACTGAGCTGAGCAACACTCCATTTCACTGATCGCTGAGCAGCCTCTCAGCCTCTGCCGTAGGGGGATAGGCTCACTTACCTGTTCCTGAGCCTGTATGTACATCCATCCCTCTCTTCCTCTCTGGATGAGTGTGTGATACTGTGTTCTGTATTTCCACCTGTGAATGTTAATACGTGGGTGGGAGTGGGATGAATTTCGACGGGCTGCGGCCATTCTTTCCGTTACTGGGTTACTATAGAAATAGGTTTTGAGCCTTGTCATTTAACCCGAGCTCTGACCCTCATCGCTCATTGCTGCGGCGACGGGAAGAGAACAGGGTGTTTGCAAGAGGTTCAGGGCGCATAATGATGTAGAGACCCCTCTGAGAAAACACACCTGTGTCCCTTCTATCTCTGACACACGAGTTGGCCATTTTACGGCCGACCTCTCTCCTGCACGCTTCAAAAATTGTTTCATATCGATGTTTCAACGGTGACGCAACAGGATGAAATACCAACGAGTAATAGTTCTGTGAAAACATAAACAGAATGTAATGGATGCGATAACCGATGCACAAATTATGTCATCCGCCACCAGCTGCAGTGTATTCGCAGTCCCCGGTTCAGCCGTCCCAGAGAATTAGCAGCCACGCTGTTGCGTGCGTTATAATGCACGCATGCGGACACTTCGCCCAGTGAGCCGCCGCCACCATCAATTAGTTGAGCTGTGAGCTTGTCAGCTGTGTGGCTGCCTGGTACGCTCCGTCTATTACAAGCCAGGCGTAGCGTTAGCAAGTGTTAGCAGGCCTTTTAGCCGTTGGACTGCTTTAAAATCGGTCATTTTTTTAATCTTTTTGATATTTATTCTGTTTACTGTATATTGTGTGTGTATAAGTACGGAGAGCAAAGTGAAACCGGAGTCAAATTCCATGTATGTGCAAACTTGCAAGGCCATTAAAGCTAATTCTGATTCTGATTATTCATATCGTCGGTTAAAGGATACACAGCTAAATTATTATCAATCAAAATACTCATGTTTGTACTGAGTAGATATTCAGCAGCTGAAATACAAACTCGTTGGTCAAAAAACACGACGTAGAGAATGTTTATAAAGGACTTAAACATATATTTATTCATTTTTTCATTGCTGTGTTTAGGACAGTGGTTCTCAAACTTTTTCTGTCACGCCCCACTTTGGAGGAAGAACAATGTTCGCGCCCCAACAAAATTGTTTTAAAATGGTCCAACTTTTGTGACTCCTCCATCCGTGCTTTTTCAAATAATAGAATAGAGAAAATGTAAAACCCTTTGAAGTAAACCAGATTGCTCCATCAGACAGAAACTAATAAACATGTGCAATCATTTTGTTACAACAATGCAAATAAAGTTCTAGCAAAAAAAGTACCTATTATGGCTGCAAATAACCTGTTTTGCACTGAATATATGTTCAAGATAATAACAAGATAACCTGTTAATGGCGTAACATAAACATTTCCATTTCCATGAAAGTACAGGCATTTCTCCATGTATTTATTAATGATGTTTTATGCCCGTGTACTTTGTACTTTTTGTAAAGTTATCATGTTCATGTTTTTTTTTTTTTATCTGCATCTGCTCCCCACCTGTAATACCTCCGCGCCCCACAGTTTGAGAACCACTGGTTTAGGAGGTTGCTGGCCTGTATGAATTGAAAATAAAACGGTGGTAAGAATGAGATAAATACAATTGTTCTGGTAGGTTCAATATGGAGGAGGAAGATTTATGATGATCTATGTTTGAATTATGAGTTTTTCTGTCCTTGTCTGATTGTTCGTATAGTTGGTTGTTACGCTGTTTAGTATTATATTTTAATTTGACTTATTTGTTGTTGTTTTTTCTAGTAATATATAACTTCTACAAACTTAAACTAAAATGATTGACAGACAGAAAGGAGGTTGCTGGGCATCGACCTCTAGGAAAGCGTGGCGGGTCGTAGGCATGCAGCCAAGGCACGGCGGGCGCAGTGCCGAAGAAACACAAGAGTAACCGCCGTTGGGGGCAACTTTTACACGCTGTGTTTACAAACCACAACCAGCGAATGCTTATCATTCTGCCCGTTTAACTGAAAGGGACGCTCTGACGCAACCGCAGGGAAACCTTGAAAACCACACATTAAAAACACCAACACAGGGATTCACACTCCGGGACTTCTTTTTTTTTACAAGGTGACATCATGTTTTGAACTGGCATCCAACATGCCATCCCAAACACACACACACACACACACACACACACACACACATACGTGAAAATGCAGCTGCCATTGGCTGCATCGTAAAGCCATTCCCTGCAGAGAGAAAGGAGTGACTCTTGAGGCGAGGCAGGAAATGGATAATAGCAGGGAATATGTAATATGTATGAAAATGAGCCAAACAGAAAAGGATCACAACATGGAGATGGAGAGAGCGTCTTGGAAACGGGATGGAGAGAGAGAGCGAGAGAGATCGGGGGCAGCGAGCCTGAAGAGTTAACGTTTCATGAACTCTTTGTGTCACTACGTGTGCAGAGACGCCGAGAATAAACTGGTGCCTTTGTGGAAAAAAAAAAAATCCATATGGGAGAAGCATTAAAACGTCAGTCTCCAGCGCCTCGTAGAAAAAACAGACGAAAGAAAAAGAGGTGATGGAAAAAAAAAAGTGACCAACAGCTCATATCTGCCTTTCAGAGGAGGTTAAGAATGAATCCAAAAGGCCAGATGGTTTACTGAACACTGATCTGAGACCAGCACCGCGACTCTTCTCATTTCCCCCCACTGCGATCCCCACTTTGACTACTACGCCTACGCTTCTTATTTTAGAATCAAAAGCATGACATCACAGCAACCCCAACCCCGCCACCCCGACAATATATTGAGCTTAGCTAGTGACTGTTTAGTATCACTGAGTCAGGACACCGTGAAGATAAAAAAAAAAGAACGGGGAGGAGGAAAATGGTGTGACTGATGAGGAGCTCTTATAAACATGCTGATTCATTCATCTGCAGGCGTAGTGAAGCACTTCCTTTGGGGAAAGAGGGGTCAAACGCATTAGCTCCCCGCATTGAGCGAGCGCAGTGCTTTTAGAGCACCGTTAGCGCCCGGCCTGTCAGCGACGCGCCACCTCTGCCGCCTCCCCAGCGTCGTTCAAGACAAAAGTGACAGAACTCCAGGGAGCGTGCTTAGGGAACATGCAAATTGATTTAAAAAAATAAATAAATAAATAATTCCGTGCATCTTCGCGGCGCAGCACGAGGTATACACAAAGAAATGCAGGAAACGACAACAGAAGCTTGTAAAATAAAGCTTTGTGGGTTTTTTTTTTATTAGCAGTGTGTAACCGTGAGTGAGGCTGGCACTGGGATGTTTAGAGTTAATAAACTTTTCATATTACTTTTATGTTTCATGCATTTTTCAGAAATCCCCACAGCCCTCTATCAAAAGCCTGGAGGTCTTAGTAATCAGAGCCCGGCTTTTTTTCTTCTTTTTTTATGAACACATCAATATAAATACAAAAACAGAAGCGTGGATTAACACAACTTTAATGCCTGCTGATACAAGTGTTTCTGTGGTCTGGTATAATTAATGGAAAGGATTGTAGTTTATATTGCATGTTAACATTCCCCTTAGGAGCCTGAATGCGTCACACGGCCAATGAGAGTTCCCTGGGCTGGTAAACGTGGAGTAATTAAGTCGAAACATTTGGACGAACAGACCTCACACACACACACACACACACACACATACACACACACACACACACACACACACCATTTTAGATATTCCTATATATCCAAACAAGATGCAAAACCTCCTGTGTGCATTTACAAATGGCAAATAACAACTCAACCTTGCATAATATGAAGGATATAAAAGGACCCGGCTTATACTCTGCGGCTGATTAAAGAATATATTATATATCTCAAACACAAACATAATTGCACAAACTACTTGAATGTCAGCAGAGCGACTAAAGCTGAATAGTAAAATTGCCCGTCTGCTTGGCCCTTAAGTCAAAGCGTTGAGAAACACTCCCTGGGTAAATGAATCATTATTATAATACTATCCCCACACCCCCGATTCCACTGCCACCAGTCCAACATGCCCACAGCCAGCCGGGCGTTCGATTCTGGAGGAATCATCGCGTGAGACGCACTCTTCAGCGCCATGCCAGCACCGAGGCCCCGAGCGGGAAAGCAAACCGTCGGCCAAGTGAGACGAGCCCCCCCCCCCTCGAGTAAATATAGATCTAATTCATTACATCTTATTCAAATGTGCCATTATGCCCGTTGGGCGGCTGTGGCTGTGGCTGAAAGTAGAGCATAAATTCACCGGCTAGCTTGGTTATCGCCCTCAGAACGGCTCTCTGGAGCGGCGGTGAGGCCGTTCCTGGTGCAGACGATGGATAGGAAGTTTCACATCTGTTTCTTTTTCTTTGTGTTTCGTTACATGTGCATCTGAGTGTGTGTGTGTGTGTGGACAATGGTTGAAGAGGAGAAGAATAATTCATATTTTAATCACAGCTACCTTGAAAAACCTTAGGGTGCTGAACTTCATGTCACTTCCCATTTCCTGTGGAACAAACCTGTTGGCGGAGCTAAAACAAGCTCCACTCCAGCTCACATGGACTTGAGTAATAATCAACTGGGGAATATTATTGAGAAAGAATTGCCTTTAATTGGTAGAAATTCTCCATTACATCTTAATGTAAAAAGATTAGAATAGACTATACGAAAGGTGCTAAAGTTGTTTCTTCCTCCTCCTCGGTTAGAATCCTTTCAACACCTCCGACAAAAACAATAGCGCACGTTCAAAATGGATTGGATGCGTTGACACGCCACGCGGCTGAGTGGGTGGCTAAGTGAAAAGGTAGGAAATTTAAACAAATGAATTCTGCTCTTTGACTGTCTGACAGCCTCGGGGTGCTTAGTGCGACGCTAAAAGGCGGAGGTGAGGATGAGAGAAGGCCGAGCGTCTTGGACGCGGCGCCCGGAAAGACTTGGAGGACGGCAGCGAAGCGAAGACAGTGGAGTAAGGGAAACAGAACGAGACGGAGAGGGATGAAGACCGAAAGTGAATGAGAGGGAGAGAGAGGGAGAAAATAGCTTGAGGTAGAAATCCGAGGGAGAAGGAATGGATGGTGGAGATGGCAGTGGTGGTGGTGGAGGAGGGAAGGCACCTTTAAAGTGGTGAAGCAGTTGAGATTTATTGCAAATAACTGCTCCTGATGCTCCGCCGTTTCAATTTCACACAACACAATTCCACAGCTCTGGAGCAAATGTGTCCCTGTCAGCATTGCTTAGGCCTCCACTGCTCCCTGCCTCACACCTCTGCCGTCTCCTCCTTCTCCTTCACCTTCGCTCCTTCAACTCCATCACACTCTCTCTCTCGCTCCTAACCTCCCTCACCTCCTCCCTCCCCTTTTTTTTAAACGTTCTTTTTAAATGGTTCGGGCCACCGCGGGAGACAGGACAGAGATAGAGATGGAGAGAGGCGAGGAAGTGGGCAGTGAATGAGCGGCGAGGAAAGACAATAGAGCGGAGATAAATGGGGTTGGGAGGGAAAGAGAGACGGAGAAGGGGGAAGTGAAAGGACATGGGGGGGATTGCATTGCAACTCAACCAGAGAAAATATAAAGCAAAAGTTGGGGGGGGGGGCGGTTGATTGTGCCGGTCAATATTCGTAAAGCGCAATGAGATGTGCAGCAACCAGAGGAAGCCCATTAACGCGCTGGTAATAAAACCCTCTCTGTTCATTAGAGGGCCGACACCGAGCGGTACCTTTATTTAAGGTTCCGGCGCCGGGTTTCTCACCGCAGTCAACTTCCCACGCCCTCCCCCACGACGGGCAAGGCGGTTCGAAGGGATGGAGAGATAAAGGGATGCACAGAGAGTTTAAAAGGAATATTATTCATTTGGACCATGTTTTGAATAATTCATCCCTCGGAATGAGGAGCAGCTCTGGATCCATAATGAGGCGGCGGCCACTGTTTGCGAGACTTTCATCCGCCGCGGTCTAAAGACCCCCTCATCTTGGCGTTAGAAATAAATTTAAAAAAACGGTAAACAAAAGCTGCAGTGTGACTTTAACCGTCCAACTGGACCCACGCACGGCGCCCACATGCGTGAGCATCGGGATGCGGCCGCCGCGGGAGCAACCGCTGGAGCAACCGCTGGTCCGGGAATCGAACCAGGAGACAAGAGGTGGAGAAAGAGAGAATGAGAGAGAGAGAGAGAGAGCTCCACTCAGTCTGCGGTGGTTAGATAAGGGTTATTATTTAATTGTCTCTCGCTGGGCCAAGTCCTGAGCCAGTGCACAGGCACATGTACAAGAACACACACACACACACACACACACACACACACACACACACACACACACACACACACACACACATATATACACATAGAGGTTCAAATATGCGCACAGAAAAGAAAGAGAAGGGGAAAATAAGAAGGAGAGAATGCATATTAAGGACATTTTAATGAGGGTGGGATCAGGAAAACAGGCCACAGAGCACTTATTACAATTTAGCACTTAAACTGGAAGAGAAACGGGTGTTCCACCTACTACTGCGAGCCCATTTATTTGATCATGTTTCATCAGTCACACACACTTACACACACATACACAAACAACATGGGTCTGCAATGCTCACACGGGCATTTTATTTTCTGCCTGTTTGGCTTTTTTTGGGGGGGGGGAGAGAGGACTGCGCTTTCGGAGCAACGTTTGTTTTGCGTCTCTTTAATGTGGACATGATGGACGGGACCACGTGTCGCGGTACCCGAATCCAGACGCGAACAATGACACCAAGACGTTTTAAGTCTTTAAAAAGAGGAGAGGAAGTTTGGGGACGGCGGCAGCTGATTGCCCGTTGCAGTCAGCACTGTAAGCAAATAAAGCACTTCCAGTCCGTCATCAGCTTTGCCGACTAGTTTAGGAGAACCTGGACTCAATTCAAAGTGTGGTGGGCTGTTTGATGTTCGTATCATATCCTCAGCGGGATGTTTGTCCCCATTAGAGATTTATTTGTCCCGCTGTCTGGCACGGAGCCGAGCAGAAGCTGCAGGCTTCTCTTCTTAAAGCTCCAAACCGCCATCACTGTCAAGCTTGGAACGCATGCACGCTACATGCACCTCCATAAAAATGCATAAAAATGGAACGGCTGGCTGGAGCGAACCAATGCAGAGCACACGGAGGCCGTCGATCAGTGCATTTATGTTTAATACGCACCTTTAACCCGCACATTAATACATTTATTTTATTTTAATAAAGCATCTAGAGACCTTTTGGAATTCTGTAGTTGAAGTCCGTCGCGTGTTCTGGGTTATGAATACGACTGAACACTGGAATCGGGTGTTTTCTTTTCTTTTTTTCTTCTTTCAAACGAGAAGGTCAGGGGGTCAGAAAAAGGGATACGTCAAAAATCATGCTGCAGCATCCGCTGCAGCCGACAGACCGGTGACAGGCGAGGACCGCACCGCTGACATGTTCGGGGCATGTCACAACAAAGCCCCGGATTCACCGATGTGTGTTAGGAACACGCACCGCCGGGTCTACGCACCGCCGGGTCTACGCACTGCGGCGCCACACACACACACACACACACACCTGGAATTACCGTGAGCGGAACTCTTAAATCTCTCTTTTACAGGGGCATAGCTTGTCATTCAGCTGACAGAAACCCACAGTGAATTGACATCTCCACGTTTCCGTCCACGTCCTTTCTTCGACTCTCACGGAAGGAGACGGGAGCGGCACTCCGGCTTCCTCTGAGGCGCACAGCTGGATCGGCGAGGTTGTATTTGCACAAATAAATGAGGTGCGCTGTCAAAGTGGTGAGAGTGCACAGTTAGCATCATTATTGCTTCAGTCTTGTCCTGCCAAGTGAAAAAAAAAAAAGAGGAAGCCTTTTAAAAGAATAAAAAATGCCAGTGTGGGGACCAGAAGAGGGTGTTTTTTTTTTTAAAGATTCAGGCCGATCACGGACACATTTTAAGTAAACAAATGAGATCAATCAGCTGCAGCATGAGGAGCAGATATGCATAAATCCTCTGGAGAGCTCTCTCGCTGGAGTATCCTCCATGACGGTGGATCTGATTCATATCTGAAGGATACAAAGATGGGCAGATGAAGCTGATATGAAGCAGCCACAGATGATGTGCCCGTTAGCTAAATAAGCTCACTTCCTGCTTTAGCAGCGAGCATGCATTAATAGAGTGGACCGGGCGGTCAGGCAGGCTGGAGGTCGGACTCTCGAAAAGACATCGGTGGCGCCACACACACACACATTAGATTTAAGTGCATGCACAAGTGCGTGGGCACCAGACAGGCATGTTTAAATAACAGGAAAAGAGCACGGTTGAGCGCAGGCTGTGCGAGCGGTAAAGTAATGGCTTTGACATTATTGCGTTGCCATTTTTCTCCGAAGCTCTGCAAAGTGCCAGGTACGAAAAAAGGGGGGGCGAGACGGCGCTGAGAAGAGAGAGAGGAGTAAACTTTAAATGTTGGATGGAAACCGCCGCGTAATTATAATGAAACGCTCGGAAGACGAAGAGTAATTGTTTGCTTTTTTTTCCTTCTTTCTTTTCAATCAGCATGAGCTTTACGGCCCTTTCACTCACTAGAGTGACCCGCCTCCCTCTCTGTGTCCCTGGGGCAGGTGGAGCGAGGGCCTGCTGGTGCTTGGCAGGAACCATGCGGCCATGCTCAGCCCTTCATACTTCATTAGTGTCTCCTGTTTGCTCTCCCTGCACCCCCTCCCTCTCCATCCCTTCCACTTCCACCGCCATCCCAACCTCATTTATTGCCACAGTCTCCGGGGGAATTGGCTCTCCCTCAGGATGTCCCGGCACAGGGGGAAAAAAAGTGTTTGTGTGTCTGTGCGCGGACCGCTGAAAGCTCACACACTTGCCGTTTCCTAGGCGCCCCTTATGCTGCCATCTCTCATTTGGAACAACACCGTAAGTCAGAGGTGCGAGAGAAAAAAAGGCCAGCGAGGGCTTGGACTTGCTCCCTCAACCCTTCCCTCCGCCACACGCTGAGGAGGAAGTCATCGCTCCCGTCCTGCGCTTTGGGTTTAATCCGCCGCGGAGGACAGCGGAAATGGTACACGGACGCGTGGAAACGCGTGGAACAAGAATAAGGTCTCGTCCTACAAGGATACGTACCCGGCCCCTGGCCTGATGAAAAGCAGCAGGTGCACACCTATATATAAACCAGGAGACAAATGAAAGCTGGTTGTACATGGCAGACCGGTCGCTGTGACCCTTTTAGAGACCCTTCGCTCCGTCTTTCGCTTGCAGTTTCTCGTTTTTATACAACCTCATCTCTCTCTCCGTCACAGAAAGCCCTTGACCAACCAGCAGTGTGTGTGTGTGTGTGTGTGTGTGTGTGTGTGTGTGGAACACAGCTGTGGATAAGTAGCCCATGGATGTTGCTAGGTATGCATCCTGCGTCTCTCTCACGTTTTAAAATCCCTAAATCTTCTTTTCGCGGTGACGACTATTATATAGTCAAGTTTCAGAATCGTTCACTGACATTTTCGTACATATATGTGTAAATTAAAGTTTTCAGATCTGGGATGTTATTTGTTTAAATTGCACGTGTTCCACATACATGAACGTAAACATAATTCTAAGCATCAAACAGGAATTTAACAAAGAACTGGACCCTGACTAAGAGTTGACATCGGCGAATCTGATTGGTCATAGGCCAAAATTCCCCCTATTTGTTTAATCTTTATGTATCTTTAGACAAAGAGCGCTCCGATAGTACTACGTTCTGATGTGAATGCTTCGATTATTGCATTTCATTTAGTAAAAGCCATGTTTTTTTACAAATCATCCTTTTGTATTTACCACATTTTCGACTGCGGGACTGGCTGGTTCCTTAGATTGAATTCTCAAATAGCCGACTCCTCTGGGTCGCCCTACAAAGAACCAACACTTTATTGGGGACCCACTCACTACAATGAAAACCAGCATCATAAGTTCCCCAGCGGATGCATTAGCAGCTTGTTATAGGCCACGGCAATGCATGACAACATTTAAGAGACTGCGGTATATAAAATAAATCATACTAATTGTATATTGTAATACTAGAAAAAGCTATTTACATGACAATTTTCTTTCTAAATTGCAGGTCATCTAGACCCCCTGGTATTTCTATTCCACACATCATTTTCTGGATAAACAAGCTCTTTAGGTTAAATGCGTGGAAAGGAAATACATCTCCACAAGGAGTGATATTTATCTACGTACGTGGAGAGACCACATCCAGAGCAGCAAATATCTCCCACAGATTGGATCTGATGCAACGGTTTGCTCGACCTAACAGGCTTTTAAAGGCTGATAATTGAATGAATTTACCTCCCGCTCTCTGGACACGGGAGACATTTCCCTCACAAAGACAGATAGCGTGGGCTTAAAGCGACAGTTAAAGCTTTTGTGGCAACATCCACTCCTAATTTCAAGTGCTTCCTTCCTCAACATTGGGGAAGGCCAAAAGCGAATTCTTCGTCCTCAATTGAGAAGACGTCAAGTTGTTTTGCACCCACAACTTCCCCGGTGCTCGTAACCATGGGAAGAGGCTAAAGACTGGGAGCATTTAAAGCGCAGAAAATAATCCCAGCACTTTGTCCCGGGGAAAAATCACTTGCGTTGGCCCGAATCCTTTCCCGTGGTCCTTGACATAACAATGGGGTGGAGGACCTTTAGGTGACCGTCACCATGCCTCCCGCTGGCCGTGACGCCCGAAAACGCAAAGGAATTAATTCATGACATGAGTTTGCTTTTGAAGAGTTTAATAACTCAGTTTGTCAAAATTGGACGTGCACAGTGTAAACATAAATTGTTTATGTGTACAGTACATTACAATGCATGATAATTAATAAGGGATATTGGACAAGGATTTGTAATTTGTAATTTGTAATGCATATTAAGGTCACTGTTTTTATTAATGTGTGAATGGAAGTTAGAAATATTGCACGCTGGAGCCAGTGAAGAGTCACTTTAAGGACTTGTAGTTCTCTTGTTCGCCTGAGGTGGCGGAGCTGAACATTGACTTTTGAGATGATAGAATCTACCCTTTTCTAGAGAAGAAGAAGAAGAATAGCTCCGCCACTTAAACTGCGGGCCAATGAACGAGTAAAGTGACACTCCAAGTATTAAAACAGGACTTTTAACCAATAGGAAGGGCTCTAGGCTGCGCGACTGGGAAATAGAAACTAACTGCATGGGGCCTCGATCAGGATTGCATAAGCTGTTCTGTCATCATTCTTTTATGAAATAATTCTTGGACACCACCTCCCAGGATTTGAGGACGTTTCTTTACTTTCAACAGCGAATACCTACAGCCTACCTATACCTACTCGAGCCGAGGCCTCGTCACCGAGATGGATCCGTGGTTACTGTACAGAGAGGACCGAAGGAGGCTGTGCCCAAGAGAAACAAAACCAGACACAGAGGGAAGATCGAGGATGAGAGCAATAATGGAGAGGAGGAGAGAGAGAGAGAGGGGGACGGAACTCGAAAGTCGAACAGATTGAAAGTGTCAGCGCCCCACTTTACAGCAGATGGGGATTTCACGATGCACATCGCTCCTCTCGTTCTGTATTTACTAGTCTCCCACTTAGGCTTAGAGAGAAGCAGCTCTTTAGTGAGGACTGGCGCGGCTCTCGCCTAAACACATTCATATTCGGCTGCACAAACAAGTGCGACACACGTCGGCGCAGCGATACGAATTCGTAGCAGCGGCGACGCACGGGCTACCCCGTCGTCTACAGGAACAAATAATTAAAAAAGGCGCAGGAAATGCTCTCTCCGAGCAAAAGAAGTGCCGTGTAATTAGCACACACACACACACACACACACAGCACTCCCTGCTGTCTCCATCCTCAAGGACTGCTGTGGGTAGTCCCCCCCAGCCTTGGTAATGAGGGAGAAAACTAATATTTGGAGTGCATTAATATTGTTGATCCGAGGTGGCGCCCGAGACTGAGCGCGCCAGCCAATGCTTGTTTGTGAAATATGCCGGTGTTTGTGAATTGGCGGTGCGGCGGCGGCGGGCCAAGCGGAGAGCATCACTGAGCCGTACGCTGGGCCGTAGATCTGCTCAGATACGCACTCGACGGAAATCCATCCGCAGCCCTCTGTTTCTCATTCGGTGTGAGCGCAGTGTGGCGAGCAGAGCACAGACACTCGTTCACGGGGCGGGAAAAGGAAATCGGAGCAATTTGCAGTCTTTGTTAAAGCATCGTCACGCCTCTACGTCAGCTTCTTGGACTGGGATGAACGAGCCCTCGCAATACAACGGCATGATCGTTGTGTTTACAGTTTTTTGTCTGTGAGGAGACATCCAGGAAGTGGCATTTATTCATACAACACACAAGGAGTTGACACAAATCTCTGTAGGAAATTGAGGTCATAATGAATTGATTTTTTAGATTGATATTTGTTGAGTAAAGTTTGTGTAGTTTGCTTTTTTATATTTAAGGGATTTGAAAGTTTCTTTTTCTGAGCTGTCCTTGCCATGAGGGACTCTGTTACTGTAAACTTCAGTGAGAGATGTTGTCTCGCAGCACAGAATGGAACAACAACCATAGGCAAGTCAAAAATAAGTGTTATAAAGACTAATATTACATTTATTTTAGGGTGAAACTCTGTAAAACACTGTTCTCATCCTCCACTGAACCAACATTCAACTTCCAAAATCTGGTGTTTAACTATATTTTCAGTCAATTGTTGTTAGTCTATTGTTGTCTTAGCATAGTAGCACCGCTAACGTACATTATGATGCGTTCAGGCTCTGTTCAGTGAAAATGAGTACTGGGCGAAGGTGAATTAAAACGTTATTATGAAGTCATCTCGTAAAATGTTGTTTTGTGGAGAAACTTGAATAAATCCAGTTGTTTATAGGAGATGTTTTCACACAACAACATAAATAGACATTAGAGATGAGTTATGACTTGTTTAACTTTCCAACACTAAATCTAAGCTGCTAATAACATTCATCATTAAAACTACTAATGACAAGATGATTGTGTCAATCATTCATAATGCAATCTTTGATTTCCTCCCATCATTTGAATTGTGGGTGTTTTATGAAGAAAAAGAACACTATAAATTATGATAACAAAGTAAAAGGATAAGATTTAGAATCTTTGATGGTTTTTAGACTTCAGAGCAGTTTAAATTAATTTTGGGACGATGGTAAGAACAAATAGTCTGGAGCCGCGTAGACTAGCGGCTATAATCAAAACAACAAAGGGATCTGTATCTGCCAATATGCATCATCAATGATCGGCGGCAAAAAAAAAGGGATCTCTTTAAGTTATATTTTCTCCCTCTTTACCTCAGTGCTGATCCGAACCGGGATCTGAACCGAACCGTGGGTTTCATGATCCGTTGCACCACTAATCACGCAATCGTCCATTTAGAGTGAAATAGACCATAAAGCAGAGCCGCCTGGTGATGACAGCTCACCACCACGCCGTTGTCCGGTCGTGGAGTTTATTTTTACAACTTTAAACCGTTTACAGTGTTTTCGTGCATGAAGTACATTGTTTCCCGTTGCCTAAAAATGTTCAGCTTTTGGCTGTTTTTAGCTCCACCCTCTCGTGTCACGTGTGGTTGCAAGCGAAAAACTCAGATGGCATAAACCAAAACGACTCCTCAAACCAATGGGTGCTGTCACACTGACCAAGTCCACTACAGTCTATGGATCTTACCCGTCGCACCTGTAAACACCAGAGAGGATGTAGAAAGCGTTGGAGTCGAGTCGTTTCCCTGCTGCGACAGGCAACAGAGCAGTGGAGGCGCTGATATGCTCTAGAGGGGATTTGGCCTGAGGTCACACAGGAGGATACATGGGGTGTCTCTTCCATTTATTCCTTTGGTTTACAGTGTTATGGTGAACCTACTGAGTAGAAGGTGGGAATGAAAAATGGACAGAAGGGAGAGAGAGGCGGTGGCGTGTTTGAAAGGTTGAGCCTCGGCCATTAGTCCTTCGCCCGGAGAGGAGACGCGTGAGACACAATTTCTAATGACGCCTTCCCTTCCAACATAAGTCGTGCTGATCCCATTGTCTCCTTGTCTCAATCACTGGCGAGTCACTGAGGCCAGTGCCAGGTCACGCACACACACACACACACACACACACACACACACACACACATACACACACACACACACACACATACACACACACACACACATATTTGTCTTGTGCCTGTGCCAAAGCAAAGGTGACAGGGATGACACCATAACAAGGATGACTCAAATGTTCAAGCTGTGCAGGAAAACATCAGTCATTTGCATTTGCCAGCTCTGAGTTAATTTGTTTTGACTCGAGAGAGATATATAAAAAGAAAAAAAAAAAAAAGTTAAAAAGGTTGTGGAGAAAAACATAATTGCTCTGGTTTGTCAGGATGTTTTTTTGGGATGTTTATTTTGTGGGGTCCCTGCTATAGGACATGCAGATCCTGGTGGACGACGTGTGTCTCTATTAATTTTATTTTAGCTCTCTTACCCGATTAAAAATAAAATGACAACTCTAATGAAACTGACATCTCTCTGTGCGAAAGAGTTCAGCCTCAAGTTACCCCCCCCCCCCCACACACACACACACACACACACACACACACACATTCCCCCAGTCCACCTCACAACCTCCCAGAGCCATCCTGGCAACCACAGCTCCCATACAGATTGCATCTCCAGCGCGGCGGTGTCAGGCCGCATCACGGCCCCGGTGCAGGCATTAGCACATGCGGCTAACCGGGGAGGCTGTAGATTGAATTACCAGTCTGCCTCATGTGGGCAGAATGAGCAGAAACACATGTGTCGCTGTCGCTGATTTAATGAGCACATTAAGCACATCAGCACACTCGCCATAAAGCGTCTGCACAGACATCTGCGGCTTGTCGTGATAAGGAATCATCTCGCTGGATGAGAGGGAAAACCGATGCGTTTCCAAAAAAGGTCGACAGCGGGTCGTCTGCGTTAAAACGCACGGCCGCTGCTTTCAGATGGAGAGCAGTTTAGGAAACTTTAGGACACATTTTAACCTTAGCTGGTGGCCACAAAAAAAACCCTTTGTACTGTGCACAGGGCGATGATGTGCTAAGACACATAAGAGAGGAGTATGAAAGTGCTACACAAGCCACCATTGTCAGTATTTCCAAACAAAGTGAACTTCCTGGAAGGTCTAACATGCGCACACAAAGCGAGTGATACACAGAAACTACAGGGACACGAGACAAAAGGAGCAGCGAGCACAATAGCATCTTAGCTAGAAAGCTTCAGTTGGCCCGAAATCAATAGTTATTTACTCCCTCCAACTGGCTGGGGAGGGGAAAAAAGAAAAAGAGAGATAAAGAAAGAGAGAGAGAGAATGTGTGTGAGTGAAAGAAAGATGCTGAGTAACAAGGCAATCAATTTCAGTTGTAAAAAAACTAAAAAACCCAAAGAAAGAATCCAAGTCCAATGCTACGAGGAAATGAGAAAACATCTGAACTAAAAAAGCAACTAATAAATGTCAAACCATGTGTTCTTTTATAATCACTCCATCCATCTTGCTCCCCACGCTGCATACTGTATGCTGTACGGTGCTGTGTGTGTGTGTGTGTGTGTGTGTGTGTGTGAGCAGGCAGCTGGAAACCAATCGGGTAAGAAAAGCTGGTCTCTGGACCCGTGTGATGCTGCCTGCCGATAGGCCGCGTCGCACAGGAAATGTGTGTTATTCTCTCGAGCAAAGAGTGAAGGGAGGGGACATCGTCTAAAAGGTGCGTTGGCGTATAAATACGCGTGTGCGTTTGTGACGGTAAACTACGAGGAGAAGTGTGTTGCCTGGACCGAGAGAGGCTGTGATGGCGAGGCCAAGGAGATAAGAGAGCCACGGCAAACAGAAAGTCAGACCAGGTAATGGAAAAAGGAGAGAGAGAGAAATAGACAGGGTGGGCATGAATAACTGGGAAAAGCAGGCCGTCTGGACCTGACCGGCGCAAAGCTCCAACCGGTGCTGCGCCGTCGGGCTCAAGGCGGAGGCGGCGTGCCGACGTTAGAGGTCACGTCCCGTCCTACGACAGCAAGCCCTGTAATTGAATCTAAATCAAAGCCAGTGCTCAAATAATCCATCCCGCAGATCACTGCTGAGTACGTTACAACCGGAGCCGGAGCTCCGCGGCGTACAGTACATTAAAACCCTTCATTACCGCGAATAAATCGCATAGCAAGATATGAAGTGCCACTCCACATTGGATTCTCCTCTGCGCAAGGAGAGCCCAGTGTACCCTGGGATATATATGGTGGAGGAAAGGGGGGATGTGGGTGAGGGGAAGAGAGAGAAGCGAGATAGTCCAATCACTGTCAGCGACTACATGAATTATACATGAGCCGTAGTTTTAACACTGTCTGCTCCCTTCCCCCGCTTTGTCACTATTAAATATTCACAGCAACATCTTTGTAGGCCATTGTTAATTACTCATCACAACAACAAAAGGTCCCAACCGGAAATTGCCAATGCCAACCTCCATTAGTATGTGTAGGAGGCGAGCAGATAGCGCTATCAGATCAGAGGGGTGGCGGCACGTCTGGGGTTTGTGCTGCAAAGTGTGTCACCGGTGCACGGGCTCCCTTTTGGGCACAAGCGGCAATCTGCTAAACTGGCAACGGGGTTTTCCGAGACTTTGCTGAACCGGTGTGTTTGGCATGTGCGGATTCACTTTTGGCAGGCCGACACTGAAAATAAAAATGTTTTTTGAGATGCCTAAGAGTCAGGTAGCGTTCATTTTGACTGCTGGCAGCACAAGGCGTTTAGGTTCTGTGATCAGTTCACCGAAAAAAAACACGATTCCCCTCCCCGATGGGCAGATGGTTTTAGATTCACGTTGAAATGTTTGAGAAATGTCTGCTGCCAAATCAAATACATCAACGAGCAGATATGTGTCTGCGGAGCTGCTGTTAAAATGATAAATGTATAAAGTTGTTCTCCTGATGAAGACATTTTTCTGATCTGATTGTGAAATTTCACCATCAAATCTTCTCATATTGTCTCATACGAGTATGAATGTCAAGGAACTATAGATGTCATTACGCACCATTGCATACACACACACATGTACAATTATATACATAAACAAGGGCAAACATTAAATATTAAATATATACATGTATATATACTTTCCTACTGACATACTTATGGTGGCTGACTGGTTTCTGTATATCTGGTAACTTTACTGTCTGTGACATCGTAAAAGCATTTGCTTTCTTTTTAAAAGGTTAAGGTATGCCTATTTAAATAAAATCCATTTTATTTTGTACCACTGCATTTGTGATATTCAGCTACCGTCAAGGCCTTAAATCTTGAGGCGTTCTATGTGAGACAGACTCAAAGAACTAAACACACAATATTAGGAGAACATTTATTGGCAAGGACTGTTGCTTCATCTGGATGCATTCTTTCGTAAAATGACTTCCATTCACGTCGAAAAATGTGAGCTCTTTTTGTGACAGACTTTATTTGGAGAGACGGCAGAATGTTTTGTTTAAAAAAGATGGAGCGGTGAAGAAACCTGTAACCATATATCTATCCATCTATGCATCCCTCATCCCCACAGAACCCAGATGTATAGCTTTATTGCACTTTTTAATGACTTTGTCACTAAATGTGTTCCTAATGACTTCATGTAACTGTTTGCTGTTTTAATAGGAGGCACAAAAAAAACACACAAAAAACTAAAATGTTCTGACAAACACCCTTTCAAATGTTTATTTTTCATTTTTTAGAGTCACTGGAGAGTCACAATGCAGAAAGAGCAGAAATGCCCTTTTATTAATACCATCTGTACTTCTCTTTGTCCCACTGAGTGCTTCCAGTGTATCCAGACATGTAAATTTGGATTTGCACGAATGCGTGATAATGTATAATAGCGCCACGTTTTTTACTTCAGCAGTCAGCCGGCGACCACAGCGGAGGAATGTGTGTGAGCGTGCATGTGGGGGTGGGGGGGAGATGGTGTAAACACGCCAGCCTACATGGATTGGGCTAATATCCAGTTTGTTCTCTCTCGCCTCAGCTCCACGGTGGCTGCAACGCAATTTCTTCCAATTGACCTCCCCGCCACCGGCACAATCACTCTCCACCGGAGACACGGCCCCAGAATACGGAGCAGCCAGCAGCAGCGCCGGGGCCCCCGACGTCGGAGGAGCCGGCGCTGAAAGGAGGGTGGGGATTGAGCCGAACCCACGCCGGCGGAAATGAGATGAATTAGAGAGCAGGGAGGAGGAGGAGGAGGAGGAGGAGGAGGAGGCAGAGGGAGGTGAAAGAGTAAATTTATTCGGTGGTGTAGTGGCAGTGACAAAGCACAAACATTTAGAGATCAGCTGAGGAGGAAATTACAGCCAGTCCTGGTTGGTTCCCAGCTTTCTCTCAGCCTGACTTTTAGTGGTTTCGGTCCCAATGACACTAATGAAACTGCAGAACTGGAAGGCGACTGATTAGAAAAAAAGAAAAGAAAAGAAAAAACACATTAAAAGGCTGCTCTCGGCTGTGAACGTGTGAATGATGCGAGCTTTATGACAATCATAACAGTGCTGGAATCTGTCAGCGTACAAATGTCTGCAAGTGGCATTGCAATGATACAAACATGAGGGAATTGCCCAAAGACCAGGAACTAGATTTATGAGAGCAATAGCCCAGCCAAAGGCTAAAAGGCTTTATAACGGCAAAAGGATTTCCAATAAAAGTGAGGTTGGAGCCCTCTAAGAGCAGCACTCTCGAGTAATAGGATTAGCACAAGTCAAGAGCACAGCCATCTTAACTCTTTGTGTTGCAGAAATCGCTGAGAAGCATCTCTGCCAAAGGCAACACAGCTGTGCTGATGCTGCAAAAAACGGGCCGGAAAACCTGCGCCGTGACGCCGAGGCTCTCGCCCTCTGAACTCAAACACACACACACACACACACACACACACACACACACGTGCGTGTGTGTTGTCTGCTGCGTTGAAGATCAACCGCCCGGTGCGTTGTGCGTTAAACGCGCCTCCGGATCGCGCTGGTGTTCGTCCCGGGGAAGAGCCGACGGACCGCCGCTCAGGAGAGGTGGAGGGAGAGTTGAAGATGAGTAATATGTGGAGTAATGAATTGATGGCTCCCGGCTTATCTCTCATTCTCACTCCGTTCTACACAAACTGCTGACTGCGCCCCCCCCCGCCCCCCACCCCCCCCTCTTTCCACCTCGCCCGTGGCAACTCGTTGGGACCTGTTCTCCCCAGTTCTGTAAATGTTAAATGAAATTAGCGCATTGCATCAGTGAATTCATTTCTTCCACTGAAAATCACTTGGTAATCTGCTCTGCACATGAAAGGAAGGCGCCGGGGCACATGAAGGTCGGCGACTCACCGTGCACTTTCCTTTTTCAAACATAGGAATAAAACCATTGATTTTTTTCTTCTTCTTTCGTCCACCTTCCTCTCTGTATCACCCCTGCAGACTCACTCCTGTCTTATGTCTTCTCTCTCTCAGTGAATGTGTGTGTGTGGAAGCATGTTGGCAAATGTACATGTGTGTGTGTGTGTGTGTGTGTGTGTGCATCTAGGTATGCTTGCCCACACACACACATAAGCGCACATGAGACACTTTACCGTTTTCGAGTGAGTATACTTAAGTGCAGCCCGCTTCTTTACCCACAATGCCTAGCAGGCTCATTTCTGCAACTTCCACACTCCCTAATGGCTCCATGGGTCTTCCAGTTCCTGGATCCGGCTGTCCAAAATCACTGCGCCAGAGTCCCCTGTGTCCCAGCGGCAAAAAAAAGAAAAAGAAGAAGAAGAAGAAGAAGAAGAAGAAGAAGAAGAAGAAGAAGAGCACCCCCGTAGCTTTTTGGGAGCATTCGCCACGCTGCCGGCTCTCTGCTACTTCCCCCGACAGAGGAAGCGGTAACCACTGCTGGGACTTGAGCAGCGGGAGGATGGAGCAGCGGAGAGCAATGAGTGATTTAATTCACCTCTGAGGAGATGGCGGCTTAATGTATATAAATGCACTATACGGAGAGGAATGAGAGGGGAAAGGCAGGGGAACACCGCAGCTATCTCAAGGCTAAAAGAGGAGACATAATACGGGGTAATTCAATATATCACTACCTGAGTATAAATGCACAGCCGCCAAGCTTTCGGATGGCACGCGCTGGCTGTTTGTTTGCTGCTGCTGCGGGGTTCATAAAAAGCTGATTTCTTGTGACAGGAGGAGATAAGCAGATAAAAATAAAACAAAACATAATTTGTTTCTTCTTTGTTAAAGCTAAAGAAACTCAAAACAAATAGCTGTGCTGAACAGAGACCGTCTGTTGTGCATCATGAGCTTCAAATTTAAAGTCTTATAGAGCAAATATTCCTTTGACCTTTAAGGCTCAATCATTAAAATAATAATAAGACTTAGGAATTTGTTTGCTTTTGTGTGTGTGTGTGTGTGTTTTTTCTTCCTGCGATGACACTCAGTGAGCCACGTGACGCCTCTGGCCTCTCGCCGCCGTCGGGCCACGTCGCCCGTTAGCGTTCCCTTCGGCCCCTTTGGTCCAAAACGGGGCAGACATCGAGCCACCGTCCTCGGCTGCGGGCTCCCGAGTGTCAGATCTGGGGCATGCCGTGACACTCTGCGCTGGCTCTCGTTCCACCCTCACACACTGACACTTTGTTCACTGTCACACTCCGCCAGGACGTGCGAAGAAAACAAAACTACGACTGTTCACTAACTGCTCAGCCGGTGTGCGAACGGACACACACACACGCACACACACACACACATGCATGCAGGCCTAAAATATATACACTCTCACACTTTCAGACACACATCCCCATATAGTGCCCCCTCCTTCTGTGAACTACTCAGCTGGAAGAATACTGTGTCAGCTATTGCGTGGTGGGAGAGGGGAAGCAAAAAAGGAAGATAGACAGAGGAGAGAAAATGAGCTCAGATAAAGAATTGAATATGTAGGGGTTGGGGGGGGGAATTCATGAGGACGGCAGCATGAGAGATGCACGGCGACATGGAGGAATATAAAGAACAAGAATAGAGAGAAGGCTCTGAAATAGACGGAGACAGAGCGACGGACTTTGGGGAGGGGACACAACAAAAAGCCAGAGTATGAGTCGTTGCGTTTGGCATTGTCCTCGCTGCCCTGTCTGCGTCTTGTCCAGCTACTCGACTGCGCGGCCTAGCTATTCAAAAAGCCTCTCACAGAGCCTTTTTTTTTTTTCTTCTCCCCCTTCCACTTCCTCCCACTTCAAGCTTACTCTCTCCGTCTCCAAACCCCCACTGCCACCTCCCCTCCTCAGCGTCCCAACACTTTTTACACGGCGGGAAAAGTTGCATGCGGTTTTCGTTCACTTCTTCTTCTTCTTCTTCCTCTTCTTCCTCTTCTTCTTCTTCTTCTTCTTCTTCTTCTTCTTCTTCTTCTTCTTCTCACCACGACACCTTGGCAATGAAGAGTCTACCCCCCGTCCCTGCCGCCCACAACAACAAAAAATAGATGACAATTGAACATAATGCAATGCACGCAAAGAAAACATCAACAATGCTAATAATGCATAAACAAACAAAGTCCCGTCCACCCGATGTCTCTCGATCCCACTATAACCTCATCCAACAACATCTACTGGAGGAGGGAGACAACACGCCCGCGTTATAAAAGGCATGGGGTGAGTTTAATTAAACAATGCTAATGAGCATCTAATTAAAAGCTTTCCGATCAAAACAAGCCGGTAATTACCTGGAGCAGGGATGGATAATGAGCACACTACAATCACTGGCAGACAGGCAAACCCGTGGAGGCCCGAGTAGATCAATTCTCCGAGTATTAATGACCACTCTCTTTTTTTTTCTCCGTCATCCTCTGCTCTACGTCTTTCTCTGCTCCAACTCTCTCAATATGTCAGACCGCAGAGAAGCGCGGAGCTGACAGGAAGCCTAGAAAGAAGCTCCTCAGGAAATACCCGAGCTTGAGTGCCGACAGAAACATCAAATCGGCTTTTTCTGCCAATGTCACTCACTCACTGCTTCTCCCTCCCTCTCTTTTTCCTCACACACACACACACACACACACACACACACACACACACACACACACACATACTTCCTCTGTCTATTGATTTTAATCGTGTTATCTTCTTCTCCAGCGGTTGCACTGGTTTTGCCTTTTTCTCTCTGATATGGAGGAACCTTTCTGGACTTCACTTTCTGGGCCACACTGACAGGTTAGGCGCATGTGACTGTTTTTTGTGTGTGTGTGTGTGTGTGTGTGTGGGGGGGGGTGGAGAGGGGGAAATCCATGACTTGGCTGACAGGGTCGCTGCCACAGAGAGCCGGAGGAGTCGCCGCATCTAAGCGGCTGTGATGCAATGGCATACAGGCCACGGCATAACCCAGCGCCGCATCCACCCAGGCCAGTTTACGGGAGAAAGCATGAGGGGGGGGGGGGGGATGAAAGATCGGGAATAATGAAATTCTTCTGACGGGCCAAAAGAAAAACAACAACCCCAGAGGCCTGTTGGATAAGACAGGAGACGGTGAAGAGAAAGAAGAAAGGTGGGAGGCGAGATGGGCAAAACAAAAGAGCAGGAGAGCGATCAGAAAAGCGAAAGGACAGCAATATGATGAACGGCCAGAAAGAGTGAGGCGGGACACGGTGGATATGCAGAGACGGATCAAGCGACGGGGAAGAAACACAGATAAATAGATGGATAGATAGCAATGCCCTCTCGGCATTTTCCTTCCTTTTGATCCTCTCCTCGCAACTAAAGAGATTATCAGTTTCTCAGAAACGCCTCAGTCAACAGGGAACAGTCAGCAGCATCCGTTTCCTCTCAAGCGACAACAGAAAGCTTTTGAATGTGTGTTGTTGAAAATATCTATACAGCTAAAATGTGGGGAGTGGGGTACTACAAAATGTACATGATGTAAAAATATGAATACAGTGACAGAAATAAAGGAAAAGTATTCGTAATTAAACAACTTATGCACATGAAATGACAGTTTAGACTACACTGTTGCACATAGGATTTAGAAACTGAACCCTTCGGAGGCCACTAGTGTTATTGGAATTTGTTTGTGCAATTAGCCATGACCTACGCACTGCAGCACAAACACTCATACAGACCATTTAACCAGGTAGCACCTGCTGCGGGTTATAACTGCACAACTAACTCAATACACATTACACACTCATTCTATTTCAGCTGAAGTGTCAACCGTTGTGGATGAATAAAACATATATGTAAATATATTGGATAAAGAAAGCAAGGTCCATGCAAGGCCCACTTTTTATTCCAAAAAGAATTTGATTTAAACGTTCCTTTTTGGGGGGGGATGGAGTCCAGGCTTTATTATTGATGAGATCCATGCAGTTAATTTCAAGGGAGAGTTTCATAATTTCCTCTATTGTTCGAATGACGCAGTCAGAGAGCATGAGTGGCATGCAAATTAGTCAGCCAGCTTGTGCTGAGAGACTCTGTTGTCTGATGAAGCCCAAATTATGGACTCACTGAAACTGCACGGTCCCGGAAGTCTCGGCTCATTGAGAGGAACAGGAACTTCCCCTCTAACTAAGAGAGGTGGGTGAAAAAAAACACAATCAATCTCAATCATGTTCTTTGTCCAGAGCGTTTGAAAATGGTTCCTGGCCTTAAAATGTTGGGATCCCCAGTAGGTCACCTTGTGGAGCGCCTCTGAAGCAGGCTAGATCTTGTGATGTGAGGCTGTGGGACATACTGTCTGCTGCAGACGTGAGATGGCTCTCTTTACATGCAGATTAACCCCGGTTTCAGTGTGCCACTTGTGCCAAGCCTGAGTCCCAACGAGGCTCGGGTTCAAATCCAAACCCGTGGCAATATCCAAGAAAAGCGAGAAAAAAAATTATAATCATAATAATCTTTCAAAAATAAAAAATTGAGTGAAAATGTCCAATTGTTGGAGCCCCGCGTCTGCAGCTGATAATAACAAAACCAATCTCACTCCAGCAGAGAAAAGTGTGAAGGTACAAGGTTACTTTCAGCTGATCATTTTGAAACGTTACATGCACACAAAATGCAAAAGAAAAGTAATTTATTGGAATTTGTCAAACCAATGCACACACACACACACACACACACACACACACACACACACACACACACACACACACACACACACACACACACACACACACACACACACACTTAAGCCAGTTATACTTGCCCGATTGGTGAGCTACTAAGAGCCGTATTGATACAGTGCAGGACCAGTCTTGGGGCTTGATGAACTTTATCGAAGCCCAAATTCTTCATGGACAGACGTGTAAATGGACGGCTAATAAACGCCTTAGCGTCTGTCCACTAAGCAGTGAACGTGCATGTGAGCATGCAAATGTGTTCGCTCACCCCCAACGGCCTGCAGTAGTTCTCACCAACGATACTGCTGCAATGTCTGTGTTAGAGCTTCGGAGCGAAAAGGGCAAATGATCTATTCTGAGCTTGTTACACAGAGGCTCATGGAGCACGCCAACACACTCGGCACATTTAAATGAAACAAAGACGCTTCACTGTGTCCTTCCCCGTAAAGCGCTTTTTGTCCAATAGATGCACGAACCAGATAGACATTATTTCACAAACAATTTAGCAACAAGCTGCGACAGATATTCACTTGAGCTGCTGTGTGGGCAGCTAGTTATTTTCTTTCCTTTCTCCCACAGTTTGGAGCGACACATTTCAGCAGATGTAAAAGTATTAAGTGTATAAAGTGCATAATGTGCTTATGTATGCAGGCATGCACACAAATATACGACAAATGTAGGAGTTATACGCTCTGTTTTAAATCGCATATTTGTATGTTTATGTATGAGTATAAAGTGCGACTGCCTAGTACAGTGTGTGGGTTCTGCGCACGTGAGGAATGCGTAGTCGTACTCTGCGTTGCCAGGAATTTCTGAGCTTACCGGACACGCTCATCCGCCCCTGAAACGCCTCGCATCTCCTCAGACGCCGAGGTAGACGGTTAACACGAGTTAAGAGGATCAAACGCGCGGGCTCACTGATCATTGTACTGTAGAAAAAGGAATTTCACACTAAATGGAGCGGAGGAGGCTACGCCGATTTGAATCTGTGATAAACAATATTCACTCAAAGCGCTGATGTGACTGATACGGTCGTGTGATGTTGAGGGAGACGTGTCGGCGGCGTGCTTCAGTATGAGCAGTCGTACGGTCGATGCCGTGCTTAGTCGTGAACTCCGTTAGCCGTAAGCAGTGCGTGCTAGCTTAATATTCGGCGCTGCAGTTCCCTGAAACGGCCACTCGAGGCTGGCTACAAATGTGCGTCAGAGCCCAGCTGCTTGTAGTTGACACCTGGGCACTGTGCCAGGTCGCTAGCTGTCTCCTCGGCTGCATCTCTTCGACCGTATTTTTTTTTAGGATTAGCCACTAGTGAGGCCTTTGAGCTTTCACATCGACTCCTACGGGTGACGTCACGGAGACCACGTCGGTACTTTCCACGGTTCACGGCTGGAATGCGATATGGAACGCGACCATATTGTACAAAATCGAGAGGCCCGGTGAACACAAATCCCATCGTGTCACTTCTTCCCTGACAGGATTTGAGCTGGCAGCGCTCTTTTTTTTCTTCCAGCGCGGGTCTGAAAGCTTCAGCCTCTGCTGGACGAAAGCAGCAGACTCTGTCAGACAGCTAGCTCAGATCGCACCGCATGTATCTACCTCCTCTCTCGACTGCTCTCATCTCCTGTCCTCTCTCTTCCACTTTTCTCCCCTTCCCCGAGGAAGAGGGGAGGGGAAGACAGATAAGGCTGCTTCCTCAGAAAATTACCTATCACAGCGTGGCAATGTGTTCAGCGTTGCTGTCTGAGAAAAACGCTGAATTTGTCAATCCCGTTCAGCTGAAAGGAATATGTGAACTCAATTTTAGCCGTCTTCTTCTTCTTCTTCTTACTTTTTTTTTTTTTAAATGAGTCAAGTAGGTGTATGGATATCAGGGGTGCATGCTGCAGAGCTAAAATGGGAAACAACTCATGTTCCGCGGCTTTTATTCACATTTGTTTATGCCGAGATAAAGCCAGAGTGAAGGCCCTCACAACCTGAGAGCCGAGGACATTCATCAACCGGCAGAAGAGCGGCGTGGCAGTCTCCCTCAGCTGCACACTACAGTGGATGTACAGTATATAACTGCTAAAGCGGCTCCCTGAAGCGGTGCCATGAGAGGCCGTCATAAATTATAATATAACAGCACGGCGAGACACAGCGCGCTCTTGCTACCAAATCCGCAGTGATGAAGCACAGAAGTAATTGTGAGTAATGTGTATTCATCACTTGCAGACTGCAGGGGGGGAGCTTATTCATTACCGCACCGTAAGAGAGGTACATTTCAGTGGGGGGCGGGGGGGTTGCGGAGGAAGTATCCCAGTTATCCCACAGATCCTCCTCTTGAATCGTGGACCGCCGGCGGCCAGCGCTACTCCTTTAAACGCTGAATATAGATGACGAACCGCTCCGTCTCAGCATCCATCCAATCTCTTTTCTTCAAGTGGACCTTGGTGCTTGTTCACAAAGGCAATTTCCACCATGTTAAGAGCCGGTACGTCGGCCTCCTGTGCGGCACGGCCCTCACTTTTGTGGTCGAGAAGAAAACGTCTGCCGGCTCCACTCTGTCTCCGCGTGTGCCGGGGGAGATTTGTAGCGCTGCTTGCGCGGCGTTGATGTTTTATGCCCTATCTGGGACGCGCGGCTCTTAGTAACACGCCGCCGCCGAAACGGATCACAGATAAAGTGATAGGATTGGAACAGATGGTCGTACTGGAGGTTTCGCTCAGCCACCACTCGGGCCTCCTGCGCGGGCCCGAAATAGAACAGAAGGTCTGAAAGGGGGCGAGGAAAATGCCGACGGTGACATTCGCTGAGAGGTGCGTGTCTTCGAAGATTACGCGAGTCTTCTCGGGGAAACACTGGGACGCATTAAGGGATCTGAAGAGATGACTGAAGCTGCCGGGTTCTGGCCTCGTCTCTTCGTCAAAGTCACCACTCGTGCAAACCTGGACGTGGACTCTGCGCAACATCTGGCACTCGAGGACTGATTGTGACACCTGGGGAAAGGGCCACGGCGTACACGTTGCCCCTCTTCAATCAAGAAGGCATTTTTCTCATCCCGCTAGTGGAAATGCGATTCTCCGTTATTACCTGCAAGCGCCCTAAATGTCAGGCTGGATTTGTAAATGATACGCTGCTCCTAATTAAGTTGATATTTCACGGGAGCAAAAACAAACCTGTCTCGCACCACACTGCGTTTCTCCTCCGCCTCTTTCTTTTTTTTATATTTTAAATGTTAGCGCCTTATTGGGGAGAAGAGCAATTCCATTAGCACGGTGAAACACTTAAATCTAACATTTAAGAACACTCCTATGACAGGTGTCCTTTCACATCCTGGCCTATAATGTCCTGAACAGTTGTGGATCGGAATCTGAGAGTCAACAACTCAAATCCTTTTTTTTTTTTATCCCAATTGTTCCAGTCTCAAGTGAAGTCCTCCCTCCTCGTTACTTTTCTAAAGTGAGGATGAATATATAATACAAAAAACGGAAGCTGAACTTTTTCTAATGTGTTCCAGGCTCTTTGGCCGCGGCATCCGTTACAACGTCTGCGGTGGAGAGAGTATTTAAGAGTATTCTGAGGATGTGCATTGGTGATGTATGGGTTCACCGCGGGGGTTAAGAATAGCCTTTGAGCCACGGCAAATGAGTCTTCTGGCTCCGATAGGCAGCTGTCGGCCCTGAGGGTCAAAGAATAGGTCACGCGAAGACACCTCGCGGGAGGTGGAAGATCGTTCCAACATCTCGACCCACTGGGTATTGCTATCATCATTAGAGATGTTTTTCACAACATAGCCTTGGGATAGAATAAATGAGCCTTTGGACAGAACAAATGACTGGTCTGGAGAAGGCCTCGCTTTACGACTGCGAGGGCAGAAACACTCCACGTGTCCCCGGCCTCCATTAGAGGAGACAATGATATTCTCCCTTGTGGCCTCTCTCAGTGTGAGATGAGTTGAGCCTTCAGCTGAGGTCGCCGGAGACGGAGACGAAACAGTTGACACATCTGAAAGACGCTGCATCGGAGGGGCGGGGGGAGGCGGGAGGGAGGGAGGGTCTCAAGGCGGTCTGGAAGAGGAGCGAGGGCTGGTCGTGTCCTGATCTGAGGAACGCCGACCGTGAGCCAACAAGCGCAGGGGCGGACTCGGGCATCGCATTAGCCTTTGAGTCTAAATGTCAGTGTCTCCACTGGCCTAGTTCAGCAGGCTACACCCCCACACCCCCGACCCGAGACCCACAGAGCAAAAATACAAACAGATGCAGGAGAAAGAAAACAAATGCCCTGTGGGATTGTTACGATGAAGCACAATCCTTTTGTCTCGCTTGCCTCTTGCTGTTGATGCAAATGTGTAAACCTTTTGAGAAAAGATGTTGTTTCACAACCGATTGAAGTAAAGACTATACAGGGGTTTTGTGCGACCTCTTCAAACTCAAACGTGCATCGTTGCTACCGAGCCGGCGGCTTTTAGCTCGACTTCCATCCCACCGGTTCTGATTTTGCATCCGCCCGTGCGCCTCGTGTTCATCTCGGTCGCCGCGGCCCGGAGGGGGGGAGGGGGGGACCCCCGCCCAGAGAGTGGCCCTTGATGCCCGAGCGCTTTGTGTGACATTTTCCTGGTAAAGGCCATCGTAAACAAAAGCATCTCCACACGGAGTAACAACACAAATTCTCTACCTTCCTTTCCGTGAGAGATGACGAACCTAATCTCTCCTTTACAGATTCTTAATGCGGCAGCAAGAAAATCTCTTTGTCCTTCTGCCAATTCTGCTGACTAAAAGAGTGGAGAGAACGGCCTCTCAGTCTCTTACTTTTCCTGTAAGCCCTATTCTCAGTACTATTAACTGCTCAAGGGCCGTCCGGGCGTTATGCATGCTTGAGGTTAAATAGACCGCTTGAAGGGGAAAAATCTTTTTACTTAGCTTTAAGTAAACCTCTGCAAAGCGAGCTATTTAGCCTATTAAAGAGCCTTGAAGATGGAAACAAATGGACACTGAGGAGGAGAGTTTGTGAGCCAACACGACTGCGGAGCAATTTATACTCTAAACATGGCAACAGAAGCTAACTGATGCTGAAAGACTCGCACAGCACGCAACTGGCATGCAAAGCTCTCTCTCTCTCTCTCTCTCTCTCTCTCTAGTAATTGCATGGGTGCAGTTTTAGCAGGCATAAGTATACTCAATTAGTTGGACAATAGAATTGCATTAACAACATCTGCATTGTACTCCAACCAACACCCTGCTCTCCGTTACTGTAACTCTCTCTCTCTCTCTCTCTCTCTCTCTCTCTCTCTCTCTCTCTCTCTCTCTCTCTCTCTCTCTCTCTCTCCAGCATTACTGGCAGCACGCCTTGTATATACTACTGGTTTGAATGTTTATTTCTCCTCCTTTGCATCTATTACCTGAAATACTCTCATCCTCACGAGGTCGCGCCAATCGGGATCGCCTGGTGCATTTTCAGCCTTATAATAATCGGGTTGTATTATTTTATTCATTCAACTGTTCTTGACAATAATTGTTGATGAAGTTTTAAACCTGAGATCATCAAAGTATCATGTTTATTAATTGCACACATTGGCCCCTTTTGTGCAGAGATCCCACAGGACTTGTGTAAGGATTACAAGACACCTCAGAACATCGGTTTAGCTTCTTTCTTTTTTATACATTGAACCAAACAAAGCCTGCATACCGCTGTGTCTCTTGTGATTTTAGACATGCCGCTGTCTGTACCTTACTTATCATACCCGTACAATACCAGCAGAATCTGTTCGTAAAAGAACAAATCCGGTTTGAGGAATTAATGACGAGCCTTGGCTTGTGTTTTCCCGCCATGGCGACATATCGCTCGCTGTGTTTCCACATCCACATTCAGAAAGGGCAAAAAAAAGCAGTCGGAGTCCACTTCCATCCAAATGCTCAGAGGCCATCCATCTCATCTCAGCCTGTCCCAGACAGCAATCAGCTAACCCGAGCCGCCGATCGCATCCGGCATCTTTGGCTTTGGTTCACCGTCCCCATTACACACATTCCACGCGGCTAACCTCCTTTGTATGACACAGCCCGTCCCCTCACACACTCCATTGAGGTTGCTTGGGTTTGAGGCTAACCCATCCTCCATTTAATGTGCTCCGTGAAGGTTAAACATTATCAAAAGGGAGCATGGGGTTGAGGACAACTGGCAATCGGCCATTAAGTTGCCGCCGTGGTCGCAGTGGTTTTAGCTTCAGCACAGTTAATGATAACATGTTCTCTCCATTCCCGCAGCACTGGGACACAGTTACTGTACACACAGCCAAGGGGAGGCAGAGTGTGGCGTGGGTTGCCATGTTTTTAACGACACAAACAGACGGGGAAGTGACTTTAAGTCTGCAAGGAAATATCCCTTTAAATGTCTAAAACCCATTTGGAAAAAACTCAAACTAAACATTACAATTTCACTGAGATGCCTTCTAGCTGTTGTTGTTTGGAAATTAGATTATGATGCTGTTAGCAACCTTAAATAGACTCCATGACTCAAATTAAATACAGAAATACATACATGGGAATTAAATCACAACACTCTTAAGCTCAATTACGCCCATTAGAAGTCAATGGGATGTGGAAACAGTAACCACACACACACAAACACACAGGCACAGACGAGAGAGAGAGAGAAAAGATAGACAAAAGGACAAACTGAGACACACTGACTGATAAAAAATGCAGGAAGATGGTTTAGCCGTGGCTGCGATGTCGCTGGGGAATTCACACAATTGTTGACTTCCATGTAGAGAGAGACAATGAGTTCAGCTTCATTGACTTCTACAGAGGCAGTGAAGCACAGTAATTACCACGGCTCAGACAGAGGAGGCGCCGCCGCCACCACAGGAACAAAAGCAAAGTGCACGCAAATGAGCCGACACACACACACACACACACACACACACATGCACGTTAACCTTTCTTTTAACTAACGCACAGCGTCACGCGAGGAATACATACAGCGACAAGGCGGCGATTAGTCTCCGGGCCGAGGAGCGGAAGCCGAGTTGAAGTAGTTGCAATTGCAGGTGGTAGGAGGTCGATGCGCGATATCGCAGAGGGGAGGAAAGCGCGATAGAACGGTGAACACGTGGGCCGAGGAGTTTGGGGGGAAATGAGGAATGAGAATCCCCAAAACATCTAATCTGTCCTTGAGTGCCCCTGCTACTGCAGCATTGTTCTGTTAGAGCCAGATAAGTTGGGAAGCGCTGCAGCGAGTGAACAGAGGAGGGAAAAAGAGAAAATCAATGATAAGAGTCTCCACTTGCCACAGTAAAGGACTGAGGTAGGGGGGGGGGAGTATCTGATGTCCGCATACCAAGTCACCACACGAGGCCCAGTGTTGTAAACACCTTGTTCATGCTTTAGTCCCGAGCAAGTCCTCTCTGCGGCGCAATCAACACGACGGGCATCATTTCATCCTCGTCATCGTGACGTCATCATTGCGAATGAACCGGAAACACGTCCTGATACGACTTCCACGACTTGAGACAGAAAGGATTATTATAAGCATTTTTGTTGCACAAAACTTTGTGGGTGTGACTTTTCTGCCGTCATCCCAATTAACGTCAATACAACCAGTGTGTTTATGGTTGAATTGTTTACTAGAGCACAAAGGTTCTTCATAGATCCAGCCTCTTCATTTTTCATATCGCCATATATACTGTGTTTATATCACAGGAAAAAAAGATATTGCAATGTCAGTCTTTTCCAATGTCGTGCAGACCCAGACTCAATTACAGATGTCAAAGAGAAGAGGAGCCCATTCCTCCAAGATAAGCAAATCCCTTTTCCCCTGATGATGACATGAGAATACTTTCTGCTTAATTTGAAGACGTCCCATCAGATAGGTGTAATATATACAACCTTTTTGTCTTCCACCTCGGGTCACCCATCCAGAGCCTGCTTAATTCATTAAACACTATCTTAAGTGGGTGAACTGATGGGCTTCCATTATTTAAAAAAAAAAGGGTCAGACCAAATCCTACAATACAATTACCTCTGTGCACTGGTATCTAAATTAAAGTTAAATATTTAGAAAATCTCACCCCAAAGCTGCTGCTGGAGGGATGGAACGACATGTTGGATGTGTTTATTTCCAAGATAAACTGAGGACATGATCTGCTAGCTCTCTGTCCAAACATTAGACGAGCATGCTGCTTCTACGTGTTCACATTCAAATACTGACACACACACACACACATTTACCACAGCAGAGAATGTGAAGGGGATCCAAGTATTTGGATGCGACGAGGACTGGACTAAACAGTCGGAAAAGCCAGTGAAGAAGGGCACGCTCACACTGGCTGGACCGGCTTGCAGAAGGAGCCAACTCTCGTTACCGGGTAGAGTCTAAACCCTCCAGTCATAGACACGTAATTGCCTTCCAGCTCCTTACTTGAGACAGCGAGGCAGCTGTTGATGGCCTCTCGCACAGCGAGCCAACAGATTTTGCTTTACTCGTTGCGGCCTGACGAGAGTCAGACATTGGCATGGTGTAGGGGTGCCGTCAACGTGCAGACCCAAATTACTCCGCGGGCCAGAAGGTCAGAATTTATCCCGGCTACCGATGACTAACAAGTGTTCTCCTCCTCAGAAACACCCACTTGAGTACAAGCGGCAGCTGAGTGGACAAAAACTTGCTGGTTTGTCCTCGGGTTATGCTTCCCCTTTTGAAACTAGGGCGGAAAGAAATACAAAAAAAAAAACAGAAAAGGTGGGGGAGTCAGTTAAAAATGTTTTCATTTCTTAACCACGATCCAAAGCTTGCTCACTGGCTTGGCTGCTGGCATCTATCAATTATCAGAGGACGTTTTTCAGACTAGTTTCTCATAAAAAAAAAAAGTCACAAGATAGCTTGGTGAGAGTAGGTTAATGAGATCTCTCTCTGCACGCTGAGCTACACATCGTCTCTCCACAGCTCTGATCATTTACAGATGTGAAAAATACGACTTTAAGTGTTTATATGTCGTGTGTGATTAAGCTTTCCAATATGTCAGTGTGTGTGTGTCAGTACATGACAACGAGTAAGACGATTTCCCACAGACACTCGTGGTCCCCTCATGATATAATGCAACATTATCATCAGGTTAACATTTCTATTTATTCAGTACCGTGGTACTAAAACAAAAGACACGTCCATCAGTGCTTTAGCTGTTCTGTGTGAACATGATAAGATAGTTGCGGTATGAAGGTCTTTACACACCGGAAGCGTTTTTTCCGTGTGAATATTGTGCACGTATTTTAATGCCGTTTCTGTCACAATGACTGCAAACATCACAGCACAAAAAAGCGACAATTTGAAGGTCTATTATTCTGGGCTTTTGTAGACAAAAAAAGGCATCAACACAATCACGTTGTGCGGAACAGAGGCCAGTAAAGCTCCGCGGCCCTAAACCAAGACAGCAAGCGCCATTACTGGACATATACATTACACTGCCTAATTGTTTACCAGAGGGAACTCAAATTCACTCAGAGCCCTTCATTAAATGGAAACTCAATAAAATAGCTTATAGTAGCTTAGGCTATAAAACTATTTACCTAAGACGGACTGCCAGACGCTGCTCTGGGTCAATAGGGTTCTGGTAGTTGGTGCTCTGCCTGGGCGAATCTATCGGGACGTGTTCTTGAACAAAAAGTGTGGCAAATTCACAACGCCGCCGGATATATGCATGTGTTGTTTGTTCGTCGTGGCCCCCGGAGTATAAAGGCCATAACGGCAAAACATTGTGCTCAGCATCCTCACAGAGACACGAGTGTGGCTGCAGACTCTTGTTTTCAGTATTAACTCAATTCTATCTTTTCATTTATCCCTCTTCATCAATCTCTCCTGAACACAAACACACACACACACACACACACACACATAATGCTTCGTGTTCTGTTAAGCGGAAGGAGTTTCTTTGTGTTTCTGGCATAGATTAGTGTTTCAGCTGTGAGGTAAGGACAGACCAATTTGTCAAGAGAGTGCATGGAGCTAATCACATCAAAGGAACTGCTACCCGGGCTAATATCATCCCACGAGCAGGATGCCTCATTCATTAGTCCGCATCTGCAGGACAAATTACTCCGATGCTGACATACCCAAAAAAAAAAAAGCAGCACACGCGCGGAGCGGGATCATGCCTGGCGAGAGCCGCCATGCGACAAACAAGGCCGGAAAATATTCGATTTGAGGAATTCGATGTGACGTGGCGTTTAACTTTGTCAATTGTTTTTCGGCTCGCTCCCCTTGAAATCTCTACGCGGCTTAAGCGGCGCTGCAATGCACACTGCAGCAATCATGTGTATGCAAATGTGTGTGTGTGTGTGTGTGTGCTTCAAAGCTTCCGTTGAGAACGCCTCGGCCTCACCTCTGCTCGAGTGGAGCTGTGGATCAAATGGATGAAGGACGCCTCCACGTCTTCTCCAGAAGGAGGGGAGAATATTCTACCTTCTTAGCTGTAATAGAAACAGAGTTGTGCCCTTCAACGCAGCCTCATTTGTCTCCATTTTCTCTGTCCAGCGGGTACCTGTATCCTCCCGACTCAGCATTTCCACGCACCCTCTCTCTGAGAAGACGAGCGCTCCTGCAGGGCTTTTTGTGGCCCCCGAGGCGAGATTCCAGTTACGGTAGAAGACCGCAGCGACTTAAAACCTCCGGATCAAAAATGCTGCCGGTTGCTGGGGCATAGAAACCAAACCCACTAAGATGCTTATTTACTTAACACAGTTATCATCCGGCAGCACGTCAAGCACGAGCGCTTCATCGTGGAAGCGAGCATCAACCGGCGAGAAGCTTTTGAAAAGTCTTTTCATTCGAGCAGCTCCTGCATCTTTACCGGGCCCCGTCAACTCAACGGTGGTCTTCATTTGAAGAAAGCGCCGACGACTCTGCCTTCATCGTGGCTGATGGGAGTGTGTGTGTGTGTGTGTGTGTGTGTGTGTGTGTGTGTGTGTGCGCACGTTTACATTGTCACGTGCCTCGTAATGTAAGTCATGGGCGATGAGGATGTGTGAAGCTATATAAAGCCTCTCTGACTGGCAGCCAATTCACGCTCATACGTGTCCGCCTGTCACACGGCTGAGGTGGCGTTACTACGCTCGGCTCCTCTCCCGGGAATCTTTTTCATCATGGATGGAGACGCGGTTGTTGTTGTTGTTGTTGTTGTTGTCGTCTTTTATCGTCGTCCCAATGAGCGTCTTTATTCAGCTTCCACTTTCTTCTGTTCGTCTCACTCGCCCAGGCGAGAAACAAACTTTTCTCGAGTTCAGTATTCACCGACCGCCACCTCCTGATTCTACACAACAACAACGACGTATGCGCACACACACACACACACACACACACACACACACACACACACACACACACACAGTGATGCATAAAAGGTAGAAACAAAGAGCAGGTCCCTGAGACCCGTTTCCTTAAAGCACAACGGGGGAACTGTCAAATTGTTGATCGCTAGACTTAGTGCTTTCCCAAAAAAACTATGAATAACTTGTGCATAAATTAGGCGAGGGGATAATGAGAAACGCCACGCTTCTGTGATGAGAGGAAATGAAAACGCAGCAGTGGCCAATCAACTCGTGAAGATTAGAAATAGAGAAACAACCACCTCCACCTGACACGAGGGAGGCAGATAAACCTGACATGGCTCCGGTTGTCTGGCCAGCTGCAAATGAAGGTGCAGGGGGCTTCTGGGTAAAGATACGACGCACCGCCTCCTTAGCCATTTCTCCTAGCTGTGGGGGGGTGCATTCCATTTCTCTGTTCTCTCCGTGCGCTAATGCCTCTGATCAGTCATCTGTCTCTCTGCTCCCATGCTATCCGGCGGTCTCGGACACCGCCACAGCGCACAGTTGGTAAAGGTGTCTTTTTGGAGCATGCAGGCTATGCTAATGTCAAATTAATTAAAAACATAACCTATGGTTCCTATGCGACAGCCAAATATTTGCCCGTGGCCGCTGTGCGACGCCTGTCGTTTGGCCCAGATTAGCTTCTGAAGCGATATGCATTCATAAAACAAAAAATGAAATGTGTGTGTATGTGTGCTTTTTATTTGTTTGTTTGTTACGCAGCACATTTTCATTTGCCAATGGATGCTGTGAAAGCCCATTTCCGGCAATAAAAGAAAAAAGATTAAAGGAAAATGTAGCTGTGACAATACATTTGAAAAAAATGAAACTTCACAACTTTCAACGGGTCTTTAACGAAGCTCCAAATTAATTTTGCAGAAATTGCTTCATGTGTGGCCAGGAAATGTATACCAATGACTTGGAAGTCTGATTCCCCCACTCTCATCGACAGATGGTCTGTGGAAATGAACAGTTGTATTCCTCTTGAAAAGATCACATATAGTCTCAGAAAGAAATATAAGTTATTTTTGAAAATCTGGCAGCTTTATTTGGAGTACATGGGTACATCACTAACGGTACCATAGGACTGTAACTATTTGGAGCTCTGAATAACATTATGCATTTGTGTCATTGCGGTATCTCTCTCTGTGCTGTGTCATCCTATGCACCAACCTTTTATTTATTTTTATTTTTATTTGGGTGGGGGGAATTATCTATTTACTTTATTTATTTAATTAGTTTTATTTCCTCTACTTGTGTATTTTTTTGTGTAATTTTCTGTAACGTTTAATGTAGTCTGCTCTGCATGAAAAAAAATTGAAAAATAAAATATTCTAAAAGAAAAATTGAAAAAAAAAGTACCTTCTTTTTGTTCTTCCTGTTATCTCTGCGCTGTATGGTCATGGAAGATAACATGAAGAAGAAGAAGAAAAAATAGCACACTTGCACACTTATTATTTCATATTTCCACTTTCTATCTCATAATTATGATTTACCATGGGGATATTTTTTGTATCTCAGCTAAATTTTCATTTTATTTTTTCATTTTACTGACGGAAATGGGCTTCCATAGTAACCTGCACATAGCCCGCCGACTAATTCCTCAAGTGAGCGACATTAGCCACAAGCTGAATGCGAGTCGGGTGGATCCAGAGTTTGTGGAGGTGGTTTTGAGATGACGACGCCCAGGCAATATTACACTAATCCGGTTTTGGCTCCCATGCCCTCTCTGCGTCTCCCCGTCTTGCTTGTCTTTCTCCCACACAGCCCGGGGGTTGTCTGCCTGGGAGGCACGTCAGCCTGCATCTATCTCCCTACGGGTCCGTCTCTCACTCTCTCTCTCTCTCTCTCTCTTTGCCACCGTGGCAAATCAATTCTTAATAAACCATCTGAAGGCTTCCTCTGCTTATACCTTTCATTTCCCCTCCTCAAAGCTGCAGGGCAAATTAGCCTGCCAAGAGGATGAGAGGGAGCAAGCGTCAGAAGAAAGAGAGAGAGAGACAAAGAGAGAGAGAGAGTGCAATGAAAGATAAAAAAAATGAAAAAAAACCGACCCAACACCTACAATTAAATCACTGTTCTTAATTAATCAGGGAATTACAAGTAGAACTGTGGGTTTGAGACGTGACTGACATGGCGAGGGCTCCCTGCATCTGCTTGTGTTAGTGCTGCTGCTTGGAGGTGTGTGTGTGTGTGTGGGGGGGGGGGGGTTAAAGGAGGAGAGGAAAGGCAGATGAAAGCTTAATAAAAACTCTCCGCAGAGCCCCCTGAGCGGAATAGTGAGGCTGCTACCTCTACTCCTCCTCCCCTGCTTTCTTTGGTTTCCTCTTCCTCCCACTCTCTCATACCCGCATCATTCCTCCTTTGCTTCTCTTTCCCACACACACCCCCACCCCAACCTGCTACCTGTCGCTGTTTCTGAAACCTATGTTTGCTAATGAGGTGTGATTGACAGCTGGATTACACCATTGCTTTGTAATCCCTTTATTTCTGTGTTTAGCATTATCCACCCGCCCGCCCCACCAACCCCCCTTTAGACCAGAGCCCTGCCTCTGGGGACAGCCGGTGATGTGTGTGCGGTGTAAATGCCTATGCATGTGCAATATCTAATTGTGTGGGACTAACCACTCCCATAGCCGAGTTCATAGAAGGGGCAATAAAGCGTTCATTATCTCCACTGTGCACTGAGGCCAACAACATGCCCGTCATCGTGCACGACCACCAACCCTCTGCTCCATCGTCCATAAAGCGCAGAGTGGCGTGGACTGAACCCGTCTTCTGTCCGTCAAAGTCCGAACTGAGAGCAGAGAAAGTAGTCCTGAACACAGAGATGGGCAAACACAGTTTTCTCCTCGAGCCCTTCGCCCTCTCCTCCTCCGTCTCCCCCCTTCTTCCCTTCTTCCCTCACAGGAGGCTTGTTCCCTCGCGGCCGCAGGATTCACTTTGTTTTTCGATCATCCTCAGATTGGGAGCGAGACAACTTATCTGCTTCTCTACGTTCTCCCAGGCCCGGAGGAGGAGAGCGGGCGCCTTTCCTTGATGTGCAGGAAAAGACAATAGACTGACAGGGAGAGAAGGGAGAAGAAAGGAACTGTGGCCAGTGTGCTTTTTTTTTAAAAGCGTGTCGGTCCCGAGGCTTGAAACGGCCGGTCTGGCCTCCATTTAATCATGCAGTTTGACCAGTAGTGTTACAAAGGCCGCTTCTCGCCTTGCAGACGGAGAAATGCTGCAGAGTCACATACACATCTGCAGCATTCAGCTCCTGGCTCCGAGTTGTATAGAATATCAGCCAAAGTATGATGAAACCTCTCCACGGCAGTCACCCGCCGCACTGAACAGTGTGAAGCCTTGATATTGAAATGATCTTATGAATATTCCGCATTCCTCTGATTCTTCAGGTTCTTATAAGAAGCCTCTCAATGCCGTGGCCCGTAACGTTAAAGTTACTGTTGATGCTCTTGGTACATCACAGTGATGCATTTGAACGGATTCCAGTGCAGTGGAAATTACAACACTGTGGGGTTGGATTGGAACCATGAATAGACATCTTCAATTTAGAGGCGAATGAATTGCGTTGCTCAATGCAAATTTAATCTGAGCAATTGAGAGTGTGCAATTTATTAAAACTCCATGACAACCGTTGCCACAGCTACGGTGATCTGCTGCAAAAAACAGTGATTTTTAGGAGATAAAGTAGGTTGAAAGTGTCTTGAATATTCCAACGTCAGCTTTTACTTTAATGATGCAGATTCAACCGCCCAATAGCCTTGTTCGGCACGTGCATCCATTTTTGGCAATGTCCCAGCATGCCTTACAACGCCATACGTGACAATGGATGCATGCTCCGAAACATACGTACATACTTTAGAGTAGTACATGGAGTTATTTGCATCAAGGTTTCAACATTTTGAAAAGATTCGAGCGAGTTGAGCGTGATCAACGTACTCTGATATTCTGAACAGTGGCTAATTTCTCCGCTGCCATGATATTAAACAATTCCATCAACACAGTGATGGACACACCACTTTAAACAATACCACATTCATCAAATAAGGACCTTGAACATGACGTGTAGTGTTGAAACGAATAGTCAATTGTAATCAGTCGATCAACAGAAAAGGAACAACAATCAATCTTTTGAGTCAAATATTGAGCAAAAATATCCACCAGTTCAAGCTTCTAAAAATTGAGGATTTGATGCCGTTTTATATTAAAACAATTGTAGCTCTGGGCTCCAAAAAACTTGTGATAGTAACTTACCACCACTTTCCGACAACCCATCGTCATCCAATTTGTCAATTGAAAACACAACTGACGTATTCCTAGATGACAATAAGTGACATCAATGGCGTTTAGCGGATTAAAAAAAGCTTTTACTTTGAAGGTCTACACCTAATTGCTCCCGGCAACCAACTCTGCCAAATATGTCCTTGAGCAACGATTGAACCATCACTTGACAAGCCAGCTCCCTCTGCCCCAAACTACAAGGAGAAGAAAAGAAGAAAAAAACATTGGGGAAATCAATACAAATAAAAATAAAGTAAAAATCTATCTTGACACGGATCTTCAGACGCGGTTTGCAAAGATCAGAGCTCCTCTGGAAGCGCCTTTGTTGGGCCCTTATTAGCGTTTAGCCTGGTTAATAAAGTGGGCCCGGACACCCTGGGATCCTTCATTGTCTTCTGATTAATTAACATTACCGCCACACTGTTTGTCGACCCCCGACTCCTCCATCCTCCCTCCTCCATCCTTCCTCCTCTCCTCCCCTGCGCTCCTTCCACGGTTCGATTGTGTGCTGAACCAAAAGAACTTAATGGAGGAACGTTCACAGGGAGTTCAGGACACAATTAGTGATTAGCAGACAGCCGTGTCTTCTGAGGGCTCCCTTTCCATCGTTTCATCCTCCCTTCACAAAGACGAGGGATCTCCAAGCAAAAGGAATAGCATATGAGGCTGTAATGCTCTCGGATTTGTCCTGCCCACATTCTCAGAGAGATCATGGACCGCTTGTGGTTGATTAGCAAAGTCTGAGAAATGGACAGAAGTCTTTTAATTAACTGTAACGATCTGGTCCGGGGAAACTATAGGAAGGAGGAGATAATTGAGGGCTGGGTTAGAGGTGAGGACGCTGAAGCCCTTTTTATATTCCTTATATATATATATATATATATATATATATATATATATATATATATATATATATATATATCACTGTTATGAGGAATGTTCATAACAATGGCTGTAAATTAGCTTTTAGTTCGCTCCTCTTTAATTATGTTTTTTGAGATTTTAGGGAAGAGGAGAATTGCCAAAACTGAGCTCATGCATTTCGATTTTTTTTGCTCCGTGCTTGAATAGAAAAGTTGAAATAGGAAGACAAAGATAATCTCAAACTTCAAAATGGTGTCACCCGGGCACACCGGCAAATTGAAATCATCACTTTATTGGTCGCCTTCACGGCGGCTTCATTCCTAACGTAATCAATTAGGCCGTAATTAAAACGCCGCCGTAGACAAAACACAGGCGGCGGCGGCGGCGGAGTGAGTGGGAAGACGGAGGACACGGCAGTGTTTTGGGCCCCGGCCAACCCTGCACTGGAGGAGGGGGGAAAATCTCGATCCCTTTTGGTTTTCCGCGAGCCAAAATGGCTTTCTGTGTTTCTTCGTGTTGTTTTGCACGGATGTGCAAAAAAAGCGGCGAGAGCAACATCTATGATGCTGTGCTCGCTGCTGCGGGAGACAAAGCCTTATCTCATACTTCCTCTTCCACCCCGTTGAGAGGAAACTGTCTCTCTCTCCCTCCACAACACCCTTTATTTCACCCTCCCTCTGACAGTGGCCTCGCTGAAGGACATGGTCAGTGTGACACTCGAGCGAAGTAGAAAACAGCCTTGTAGGCTTATCGTTATCCAGCTGGTGTAATCCCTGTCCGCCGCATCCCGGCAAAAAGAACAGCCCGAGGAGCGCCTTGCATTGCTGTTGCTCCTGTTGACAAACTATTATACCAAAGACAGCAGGGACACCTTACAGCAGCCACTGTGGAGTCTTAATCTGACATCGCCAACAAAAACAACAACAACAACAGAAAAACTCCTAACTTCAGACAAAATGTGACTGTGTGTGTGTATGTGAGAGAGAAAGAGAGAGAGAGAGAGAGAGAGAGAGCTAGCAGGGTCCTTGTGTCATCTCCCGGCCCGTGCAGACCATCTGTGCATTAAAGAGCTGGAGCCCAAGCAAAGTATTTAAACGGGTTTAATGTCTTCAGGAGGGCCGTAACCTTGGTCCTGCAGGACCCCAGAAGGCCCATCACGCCGAGGCAGGAGGTCTCTTAATGTACCAAGCAGATGACAAGTATGCAGGGTTCACACACACACACACACACACACTGTAACTCAATCTGCAGGAAGTCTCCCACATTTGTTCATCCACTCGCCCCCCTCCCTCCGTCCCTCCCTCCCCGTTCTCCTCTGTCTCTCCTCTCAAAACAAAAGGGACAAGATGTCAAAAATCTCATTAAAGATAATGCCCTCCACCTGCTTTCTTTCTTTTCTCATCCTGTCCTGCTTGGCTTTCTAATGACCGGCTTGGAGAAAAGAAGAAAAAAAAAACCTGGCGTGCACCCGACAGAGCGCCGGGCGACTACCTCGGTGCACTCAGCCACCAAAACGCACAAGCGCACAAAAGCAGCACGGCCTCCCCCGAGACTCACAATATTAATCAAAAGGAACTCCTGCAGGTGTGAGCCCCCCCAGCCCCACCCTGCTTATCCCATAAACCACTCATGTCTAGACCTTAACAGGGTAAGAAACGCTCCGCCATGTGGCTAAATCATCTATATGGGCCTCTCTGGAAAATCCACGCACAACTCTTGAAAACTATTGGACACATACATCAGGCTCGGGGTTACACGTTAAGTAAATATGTGTCAACTGGCGTTTGGTAACAGCTCCCCGGGGTCAGGTTAGCCTTTGGCCTGAAGAGCATAAAGCAGCACCTCAGAGTGTCTCGCCGCTTTACGAGACATCCAACAAATGTCAGCCTCCCGCTCCCTCTCTAATTAATAACCATGGGGGGAAAAACAAGAAAAAAAGGGGGGAATGCATCTCCGCGACGGAGAATGCTCACAAAAAATTAGCCATAAAGCATGCAATAGTTCAAACAGATGGCGGCGGGAGAGAGAGAGAGAGAGAGAAAATCCGGATTTGTGCTGTTATTTTGCATTATAACAGCAGATTAGATGTTTATATTGGAGGCGGCTGCAGAGACGAGACTAGAATGATGACAACAACGGAAAGAAAGAATCATAGAGAGATAGGACTTAGAATAAAGTAAGACACCAAGATCCCAAACTAATAATGAGAAGAAACAATGAGAGTTATTTAGGCAGAACAGGAAGAAAAAACAACAACACAAAGGAGGCTCTATTCCAACAATGCCTGCTCTCCACCAGGATGCCTGTCTGCTATCGACCCAGATAACACTGCAGGCTGTGTATCATGAGATTTGGGGCAAAAGGTAAACAGCAAATCAAAACTATCTAATTCTGTTTGAGCGTGAAGAGAAAGAGAAAATTGATGTATTGTCCATCCCTATGGAGCGTGTGAAAGGAACCGCCGTCTTTTATTCCGGCTCCTATGAGTCCCTCCTTCGTAGTGGACTCCGGTCCCCTCGTCAGCAGAACGCCGAGCCACTGAAGGCTGTGCGTCAGCTCGGATTTTGGGGACGAGGGGAAGGTAATTTTACTCGTATTCTTGGTGCATTATTAAACGTCTAAGGCCTGAGGATCCTGTGAGGCTATTTTGCCATATGAAGCCATTTTTTCACCCCTCCTATGAAAATAGTTAAACTAGGGGTGAAATTGACACTTACTGGAATTCAAATTCTGCGCTTTATGTTGCGGAAATTATGTTCAGAATACAAAGCTCGCAGAGGAGCAACCGACCGGCTTGTGGAGTTTGAGGAAAAAAAAAAATGAAAAAAAAAACTCTAAAACCTCGCAGAAAAGCTTCACCAACCGAGGCAAGTGGGACTCGCCACCCCCGGGGCCTTGTGTGTGCCCGCTGGAAGAGACTTTTGGAAATATTATCCGGGAGGAAATTACAGCTCTGAACAATTAGTTTTATTGAGAATGCAAAGCCCTCTCTCTCTCGCTCTCTCTCATCCATTTCTTCTGCTCATCCTGCCGGTGGGCAGCAGCCATGCCGTGAATATAGAAACAAGGTGGCACTGAAGGGAGGGAGACGGGATCTGGGTCAGGGAGGCAGAGACGTAAATGCCATCCGCTGCAACGTGAATCTGTACTGCATGGCAGTGTATAAGGACACTGTCATAGGCACTGAGTGTGTGTGTGTGTGTGTAAGAGAGAGAGAGAGAGAGAGAGCTTGCAGTGCATCAGAAAATGCATTTATGAGTACAATAGCAATCCCGAGGCAGGCCCGGAGGGTTGAGGCCAGATATGGTCACTTTAAATGCAGACATTGGGGCCATTCATTCTGGCTGATGAGATACCGGAGGGGATCACATTTTCCAACTGAAGCCAGGCATCAGTGGAGTTCCTAGAAAAAAACAATGTGATGACTGCAGAGAAAATCGGAGAAGCCGCACTGTGGACGTCAGCATTGTTGTAGCTCAGGTACCGACGTGTCCGAAGGGAGGCGGGGGTGAATTCACCAAATCTGTCTTTCAATCCCCGCTTACCTCTCTCAGACACACACACACTCAGAGAAAAGAAAACACAACAACAGTGAAAGTGAGAGCTGCCCCAAAAACCACCGGTAACCCAAACAAAGTCCAAGGTCAGCAGAGTGGGCTCGCTGAGCTGAAACCGCCGTTCCCTGGCAGAAAGGAATCCGCCCCGAGGGACGAAGGACGACACACGGGACGAAGTCACGTTAGCCGGCTCTGTTTATCCAGGCGAGTCCCCAACTCACTCACAAGAAAACACTCAAAAATGTTCAGTTCTCAGAGGCGCAGAGGCCGCCGTTGGAGTGCCGTTCGGTTTGTGTGAAGGTAACCGGGCCTGGCGAAGCTCCAGTGGCAGAGAAGCAGTCGTAGATGTGTGAAAAGGCCGGCATGAAACACAGCGGGTTTCCTGTGCAGTGAATGTGTCACACACACACACACACACACACACATACAGCACGTGTACGTACATGACACATACACTCCCACCACGTTTCTCTACTTAAGTTCATGTAAAGACACACAACTGTGAAACTAGCATTACCGCTACATGCCGCCACAGAGCCAGTCAAGTTTACATCTGTATCTGTCCAGAATGTCATCATTTCATCCTATTAGACCTCTGTGTGAAATTATAATAGCTAGCATATGAATTCTTGAGTTATGGCCAAAAGCACTTTTTTTGTGACCTTAACCTTTGAACCACCAAATTATAATCAGTCCATCCTTGAGTCCAAGTGGGCATCTGTGCCAAATTTGAAGAGGGAAAAAAATTCCTTCCAGGCCCTCCATTGAAGAATGGGACGGACAACCCGACGCCTCCGCGGCCTTCGCAGAGGCATGATAATAAATATAAAACACTGTTTGACCCAAATTCCTAAATTCCGGTAGGATATGCAAGTCATTAACCGTGGAGACTGTGGTTTTTACCCAGATGAATAGAGAGCAAATCAATTCAGTCAGCAGGAATAATTCCCTGTGTAGACTTTAAGCGGAGGAATGTTCATTGGACACACTGCGTTTGTCAATGGAAACTCTGTCGGCCTAAACACACAGAAGCGTTTCGGCAAGTGATCTGAATAAGCATCTCCGCTGATTAAAACAAGGCAGAAAGCGACTCACGAGATGACAAACGCATTGAGAGGCTGAAGAAGTGATGAAAAAGTGAGGCGCCGTTTTGTCAAAACACGGATCAAAATGCACAAACAGTGTCGCACGACTTTTATATCACCGGATGAGATTGTCAAATATTTAGCCTCGGATTTGTTGGCTTTCCTATTTGCTGTGGCGGTTTCAATAACTGCACTAGACTTCTACATTTTATGAAGTTTGGCACTTCAGAGTGACTCAAAATAATAAAATGTGAAATGTAACACCCTCCTCCTCCCCGCCGACCTCCTGTCTAGACCCACACATCCTCCCCATCATGGCCAAGGTCCTAGTTCTGTCCTTCCCATTATTCCCCCAGTGGCATATACCGTGTGTGTGTGTGTGTGTGTGTGTGTGTGTGTGTGTGTGTGTGTGTGTGTGTGTCATTACTCCTGCCCCCACTTGATGGTTTTGGGTTAAACAATGTTATTATTAAAGCCTTTCCAGAGTAGTCCTGCCTTCCTCCAGTGACACCCTTACCTTCTATAAATCAACTGGCTGAGCCCTGTAAATCACATACAGCAGGCGCTCGTGTGTGTGTGTGTGTGTGTGGGTGTGTGTGTGTGTGTGTGTCTGGCCACTGCAGCTGTGCACTCGGATGCACATGAAGATGACATTGCAGCTGTGAGTGTGTGGCGGCAGAGACGAGCACATATTACTTTGTCGAGATCCTTCCAAACAGCGCAGGGGACACAAATAAATGGTGATATGTCAAATTAAAAAGCATACGCGTTGAATGTGATTTAAGAGGAAAACAGCAGATTAATTACAAGTCCCTACGTGTCTATGAGTGTGGACTGTCGAGGTTTATTCGATCTGACACCACAGCGACGTTTGACACTTTGCGAGGCGTTACGTTGGAAGAACCGCACTAAAACCTTGTGTGTTCGCGGTAAACTGAATTATGAATACTGAAAACAACCCTGTGAGACTTTCCCGACGATTATTCCGTGTGTGTGTGCGTGAGCGAGAGCGGCGACGCGGAGACAATTCCATCTCTCGGAGAGACCGAACCAGATGAATAATGCTCTCTGAGACGCGCGGCTCCTGTGCAGCAGTTGATGGCTCATTCTGTGATTGTTTGTGATTGTGTGAACACCCCCTGCTGGGCTGAAGACATCACTGCCACACGGAGAGAGAGCTCAGCAGCAGCCGGGGCGACAACGCGCCGAAGTTAATGAAACACTACAATCAAGCCGACGACGTCCTCCAAGAACGCGTGTCACTCCGGGGGGAAAAGACGAAAAACACAAATACAGACACGGGAAATAATATGCTGAACCCGATTATGTGCACACACACACTGAAAAGAGAAGGAGGGAGAGAGAGTCTAGACAGCTGCATCCCCACCAGGTCTCTCACTGCTAAGGAGAGGGAGACATATATATTGTGCAGCCGCCTAAGACACCGTCGACTCACAAAAGAGCTATTGTGCGCCCACAGCAAAACAATACAGCTTAGCTGAGCTATGAGGGAGGGAGGGGAAAAAGAAGAAGAAGAAAAAAACAACCATTGGGATCAATAGAGAATTGCAATTAGCCCACATTGGCAGCAGCTGTGCCAGATTAGACACAGGATGTCGATTCCATTTCCTGCACTATCGGCCCCTCGAACTTGGTCGGCCCACTGTGTAATTGGTGCAACACAACTTGGGGAAGACGTAGTGTGAAGGTGACAGATGATGACGATAGTGATGATGATGATGATCATAATAACTCCACAGCACCGAGTTGATCCTTGAACAAGTATTCAATCGCTCTGCTTTCTTTCCCGTGTCGTCCATCAACACATTGCCACACACACACACACACACACACCATGGTGACGGGCTGCTCCAATTAAAGCCCTTACCTTTGCGTATGCCCCGGCCTTGCAGTACATCCCTTGAAATCAGCACAGAGTAGAAGCTTTGTGAGAAGCCAGGTCGGCAGGGACCTTTGGAAGCATGCTCGCCATTATTCCTCTGGAAGGGAGAGAATACAAAGCAAGACATCGATAAACATGGATTCCATCGATTTCTTGCTCCTTCTCTGGCCCTGAGCCTGGGAGGAGAGCGGCATAGTGTACAGCGGTTAGTGGAATATATATTTATACATATTCAACAAGTTCATTGACTGCATGCTCCCCGGGGGTAGGCACATAGCTGATTAAATATACCCACACTCGGATAATATATGATGAAAATATGTTTCTGTTGAACTCGCTCCATAAAGAAAGCCAGCCCGTGATGACATGAGGAGATTATTTAAGTGTTGCACTCGGGGTTAAGTGAGACACACACAGAGAAAATAAAACAGCGTGAATGCAGCAGAATTGTCTCATCCTGAGCCAGGGTCAAGAGTACTGTGTGTGTGTGTGTGTGTGTGTGTGTGTGTGTGTGTGTGTGTGTGTGTGTGTGTGTGTGTGTGTGTGTGGACTCGAACGAGCCTGCAGAACAACTTTGCACCCAACATTAAGTGCTCACTGCTGGTGAAATTGAACCATCTGACCCGCTGCAGCCGCTACACAAGTGAACGTGCACGCGCACCAGAAGAACAAAAAACACACACGCGCGCGCACACATCCAGACACACCGGTGGATGCCAGGGCAGGAGACTGAATGGAGAGGAGGCACTCGGCCCTCTCTCCTCCTTCACCTCCTCCTCCTCCTCGGGGAGAGGAAGAACGGAGGAGTGGAACATCGTTGTGTGGTTCTCCTCCGTTCACATGACGTGAACGAACACCCGGTGCGCGCGCTGCTCCGCGCGCCGTTCCCGCGGACTTTGCTCACATCTGACGATTAACCGACGAGGGGGGAAAGGGGGTAAAGAGCAGCGTACAACTTTAAAAAAAAAAGGTTAACTTGTTGTAGGCGGATGCTTTTTGCTCAAATAGGAAGGTTCCGCTCACACAAGCGGCATGACTCAATGTGTTTGAAGAAGCAGAATTAAAAAAAGGTGTCGTCTCGCGCTGTTATTTGAACTTGTGTGGGATTGTGTAGCCCGCTAATGAACCCCGCAGCGGTCCAGAGGCTCATATGCGGACGTTGTTAACGCAGACTTTATTTATGTTATGTATGTATCTCTCGGAAACGTCCCCAAATTCATTAGCGTTGCCAATTAGCGCACTTGTGGTGAAGCGAGGAGCAGCTCTGCGCCGCTGCGGCACCGACAACCGGACTCCATCCGACCCCCCGTTACATGACTTTACTCAAAGCCCGTGCGCTATTTGCGGCGTCTCGCGCTCTCACAACTTACAAACCAGCTGTAATAATTGTAATAAGAGGAAGAAGAAGAAGACAGCTCACCCAGAATGAGTCCAGAAGGAGGGCTGCTGTCAGGACCAGAGCGAAGTCGGTTCTCATGGTGGCGAGCGAGCGAGCCAGGGCTGCCTGGACGAGGAAAAACCAGATACAAAAAAAAAAGGGCAGATGCGGAATGATTCTCCGGTAATAGTGCGAGTTAATTCCCCCCTCGTTGGCTCGGGACTGTTCCGTTAGGTCCCTCTCTGGCGCTCCGCGAGTGTGCTGCTGCAGCTCTGCCCCCGAGTTCCCCTCCCCGGCTCTCTCATCTGCAGGTAAAGCGCTCCGCTCAGCACCGAGGCGCAGCCAGCGTCACTCTCTCCAACCCCTCCTCTCACCCGGTGCAGGAAAACTACACACACGCACGCGCACTTAAAGCAACACTCGTTGGAGCTTTTTGTATCAAACGAGCACGCAGACTGACGTCTTTCCGAGGTCCCCCGATATATATATTCACATAGTAATAAAAAAAATCTTCCTTTTTTTTCTAATATCTCTCCCCGTGGCGACCTAAACGGCTCCGTGAGTTTTATGGCTGCGAATGAAAGGTTCTTTTAAGCACGAGTCGAGTCTCTATACGCGTCTATGTGCGCGCGCGCGTGTGTGTGTGTGTGTGTGTGTGTGTGTGTCATAGTCGTTAACCGTGCAGCCGTGAAAGTTCCGACGCTGCTTCGCGGGCACACGCAAGCCTCCACATCTGATATGTGCATTATTGGATTTCGACAGTTAACTAATCGGGCAGACGTGCGCAGCGTTCAAAAACCCTGACGGGCTCGTGTCTGCTTTCCATTATTCTGCTTTTAGAATGCTTTAAAGTTTCAATTTGGACAAACTTGGCCGACGTCAGGTCTGCGGCTGGGTGTTACCACGTGACCTGCAGGTGAAGAAGGGGGAGCGATGGGGGAGAAACAACAACAACAACAAAAATATAATAATCCCCACCCCTCCTCTCCCATCTTGATCACCTAGAGACCACTTACTTATACGACAACAACAAAAGCAAAGCATCTCATCACGTTGATGGGCTCTTAATCTTGTCCCTGTGATAATGCCATAAGTCTATAGAGTGCCCACCGACATATTTAACATCTGTTGTCTGAGAGAAAAAAAAAAACACACAACAAAAACACAAGATGTATATGAATAGCATTTTGTGATGTCGTGGTTGCATCACGAGCCATACTTCCAATTGTTTGGATTTTCCGACGGATGATTTGCGATATCGTATAGCAGTGGATGCACTTTGTGATTACTGGTTTTCTGTGATAAATATGCTGACTTGAAGGCTGCAGCAACTCCCACAGCTTCCCATGCTACACACAACTAGGATTTGTATTTACAAAAAGGGCAGTGTGTGTGTGTGTGTGTGTGTGTGTGTGTGTGTGTGTGTGTGTGTGTGTGTGTGTGTGTGTGTGTGTGTGTGTAATTGAAACGTTCATAGTAATACAGAACTGGACGTGGACCCCTCGTTCTGCTTTGGTGGGAGCTTTTGAATCTTTTAATAGGCCTTTGGTATTTGATCCTTCCATTTATCAACCAAGTCATGCTCAACAGCCGTTTTTTCTTCTTGCGGAGACGTAGTTAATCGCGTTGGATTTTGATTATCACACAGGCTTGCCTCGGCCAACTCCCCCGAACACTCGGCCTATACCTTTGGCAACAAATCTAATACTGTGTCCGAGACTGAGAAAAGGGAAATTTCATCAAAAAGACGAGTTGAGCAAAAAGGTCGATTCAGAAGCTTTTCAGCGGGAACGCTTCAGTTTCCCAAAAATGTCCGGTTTGACTAAAAAGGGGGTTGAGAAGGCCACGTTTGAGTATTATCTGGCATCCGTGTGCACGCAGTACAAAAGGACCTCTGACCATTAGCAGTTTGTGTGCCTGAACAGAGTCTCGTGGCTCCATAAAAACCTCTCCCCGAACAAAAGCAGCATAACATGGAGGTTGGCCTGACTGTTAGACCTTTTGAGCGACTAATGACCCTTATATTCTCCTGTCTCTGATTGGCTACCTGGTCTATATATATATATATATATATATATGCCTAGTGAACCAATGGGTTTTAATCCTATCAAAAAGAGTATGACTGCATTAGTGGGCAGCGGCTCAGCCAATTTCCTCTGTGTGACATCCAGGCATTTTACCACCTCTCTCATCCCAATCCCTCGGTCCCAAGGATGAGCTTCAACACTTCTATCTACTCCTTTTTTTATTGCTGATGGGCTCTGTGACATGGTTCGGTTTTTTTTTGGTCCCGTTAAACACTGAGATTGGCAGGTGTCTTTCTCTGTCTATGTGTGTGTGTGTGTGTGTGTGTGTGTGTGTGTGTGTGTGTGTGTGTGTGTGTGTGGCAGGATTCATTATGTGTTTTTGTCAGTGCAACGCTATCCCCCATGAGAACATGAATTCTGGACAATTCCTGCGTGTCTTTACATGGCAACTACACCGTGTGTAGCTGAGGTTCAGCAACTAAAACTGAAGTTTCTGGTAACGGCAAATATGCCATTGGTTAATGTAGGGATAAGCTACGGTTTAAGGATAGATTAAAAGAATGTGGCCGTGGTTTGAGTGTAGGGATATTCGCACTGAGCCGAGCCGTGAGCAACCGTTCAAGCTGTGTTGGCACAGTGGGAAGGGTTTACACAGGTAAAAGGCATTGTTTACCTTGACGACGTGTTGGAGAAGTGCCGATTCACACACACTACAGTGCAGCCTGTCATTTGCATCCTTTCTTCCAAATTCACTGTGGCTGTCTCTGCTTGCACTTTCCCGCTGTGATATTTACAACAAATCCACTGAAACGAATGGTGCATTGTTCAATATGCTTACATCTTGTTGTTTATACGTTTGTATGGAGAAATAGCACTGCGTACTAGCTTCTGCTCACAGACCGTATATAGGAAGTGGACGTAGTCACCAGGACGTCACCCATTGGTTGGTTGACAATGGTTTTTAAGCCTTTAATTCTGCCTTTTGGTGTTGCCATATTGTTCTTTTTTTTTTTCTTAACCAGATGTGACACGCGAGGGGGGAGCGAAGTAAAACCGAATTCTGAATAAGAATAAGAAGGCGGTGGCTTCGATGTGCATGTGATCGTGATATAAAGCTGAAAATCGAAACCTCCAAAAACAAGAAATTCAGTTCCAGGCAGCAAAAGGACTGAGAGCTAAAGCACAGAGAGCTTTTCAAACTCTCTCTACCATCTCTCTAGTCATTTGCATGGACACATATTTGTTGAGCCAATTAGTTTAGTGAGAGAAAGAGCTTTGATTTGAGGGCAGCGCCCGTGTCAGGGTGGATGCATTTGGCCCTAACAAGCAAGACCACAACGGCGTAGGTTAGAGGGACCACCCCTTTGCTATGAGGCCAAAAGGGAAAGCGCTTGTTCACGGTGGGGCGTAGCATGGCACGGTGGGCCCTTTTCACAGCGGCCGTTTTGACAGGGCACTGCAGGGTAAACACAGGTGTAATTAATAACATTAACTATGGCCCCGTTCCATTTAGTTGGGCCAGGGCCCCCGCTGCTATGGGTGCTGGATCACCGGAACGGCCGTGACGCACTAAATATAACGGGGCCATAATTCACATCATCAGTTTACACCTGTGTTTACCCTGCAAAGACATGTCAACAACACTACTGAGAAATAGCAGCATCGCACTATGCATGTGGTAAAAAAAAAAAACAGCTCAGAGATGAAAATTCAATTTTGGTCTCAGCTGTGAAAGTCTGACTCACTCCATGCCCGTCCATCCAGCCTGACCTCCACTAGCTTGCTGCTGTAGTCACTGGCTAGGATCATTCATTGTGAATGTCTTCAGTTCAGTTGTGCATTCAGTCGGTTAAGTTCAGGCATATACAAGCACTTTTTTTCTCAAGGTTAATAGCTCAGCGGACACCTATTTGCAACAGAGTTATCGCTTAATACTTTTTTTTATAACTTGCAGTATGCTTTTAACCATGTTGTTAACACCGTTTATCACAACCGAGCTGACAAAAGGTGAGTCGGTTTAGGGATTTGTGAGAACACGTAGTGAACAACTCTATATTGAATGTTGGCTCAGGATGGAAATGGAGCGCCGCAGAGCTGCTTAACATGAGCATAACTCCTGAGCACACTGGGTTGCGTTTGACTGTGCCAGCCTTTCAAATTTCAGGCAGAAGTCTCCAGAAGCGCAGCAAGGCTCTTCAACTTGATGTTTATGTTCAATTTTCTAAATTGTAATATTAGAAAAATATTTTACAGGTTTCATTTCAGATAAAGTAACGAGCAAACTAGCTAGCTAGCTCAGCAAACTAGCGACTGTTAGCAGCTACCTAAGCTAGGTTAGCAACACTAGTAACCGCATAAGCTCAGAAGACGACGTTGTAACATTGTTTGATGAATACCGTTAGCTCACTTACTCAATAGTGAGCCGTTCTTTTGTGTCTGTTCTGTGATGTTTCTCTCTACGTACCTTTTGCGAACGATGGAGTCCCGACGTAGAGCACTTCCAAACTACCTTTGGTTGTACCTGCGGCAGAATAGAAAACAACCTCGACCTGGCAGGCGAAGCGCCGGTCAACAAAAATATTAACAATGTCTCAGTGACATTTAAATATCCCAACTAGGGTCCAACAACCATAGTACAAGGGTCCAACAACCTGAAAATGGAATGCATCCATCATTCATTATTATGTTTTTCATATATTCAATTTATTTCTCAGATGGAGTGCATGTTATGATAAACATAACTGTAAATGTGCTAGAATTAGCCAAGAGGCTAGTTTTCATCCGTAGCTCCCGGCCAGGTGTGAAGTGTAAAGCTTCAAATCAAGGAATGAGTTTTAAAGCAATAATTATGATGTAAGAGATATCATTTGCAGTAAAAGTAAAGCACAGACAGCACGACACAAATTTGCAGAACACAGACATGGACAGCAGTAAGAGTGGAGTAAATAAAACATAATTTAAAAAACGGCTTAAATTTCACAACAGCTTTAAGAAAACAGACTTGAACAAAGACAGATTTGAGAAGCAAACAATAGCACTAATTTGCCATTTGCCAAATGGTAAAAGTATCTAAACCAGTGCTGACAGGTTTGGTGGCTTGTACACCATGTTCTTGACTGTCAAGTAAAGGACCTGAAAGGACCGGTACTCATTCAACCGGTGCTATTCCAGCGATGACATGTCAAAATGTCTGCCATAAAAAAAAGCTCTATTTCCTTTGAATTGTGTATGACAATTGTTATGACAATCTCTAAAAGGTAGCTTTTTTTTCCTTTTGTGCTGATCCGATCCATACAATAGTACATATTAATACTAAACCCGGGCTCACAATGGAAACATTAATAAACAACAATTACTCGAATTTGTAGCTCGTTGTTGACGTCAACTTACGTCCCAGAATGCATAGCACAAATCAAGACGCAGCTGAAAAAAATGATAATAAATTGAAAATGGTGATGAGACATTTCCAGAAACAACTTATTGCTCAATGTAACAATATAAAATAAACAAATCCTGAGAACAAAATGTTTTCTTCCTCTCTGTGGAGATGAATTGGCAGTAGCTTTTCAAAGTCACATTTCTTTTGCAGAGAATGATGTGTGTGTTGATTTCTTGTGCACCATCTGCAATAACAGTATACCAAATGAAGATGAGTTTACAGCATTATTTGCTCTGGATAGGTCTTTGTAAACACGGCAAAAATAAAAAGATTTCAAACACTGTCAAAGCACGTTTCTCGTTTCTCGCTGCCAGTGATGTTAAGTAGGGGCAATTTTTCAGCAAGTCTTTGGCAGAGTTTCAGAGTAACACTGTTCATTGTTTAGGCTGCTAATGGAGCGTTAGCCAAACAACTATTATACAGTGATAATGCTGAAAATGGTTAGATTTTAATCACAGTATAACTGAGAAAAAACTGGTACGATCTAGCACTATTTTCCAACTCTGGGTAGCTTTGAATCTCTCAAAATCTGAACTGGTGTTTATATTTAAGCAATAAGGTACGAGAGGCAGTACTGTGTTGTGCAATAATGTACTGTTCAAGGGTGTTGTTAGGCCCGACACGCAGCGGATGGCCGGCAAACCCTTGAACTGTACATTATTGTAGACACAGTACTGCCTCGAGTACCTTATTGCTTTTATAATACGGGTACCTGCGACTTTATGAAGAATAATAGTAAGCTCCCTTTCAGCACAAAATAGTTGTAGCCACCAAACGTTGTGTATCGCATTTCAGCGACAGAGAAAATACACATACAGAACGCACGTACGGGACTATAAAACTGACTGCCGGTTGGAAGCAGGGTGGAGGATGACACGCAGCCACTGATATAAAGAAGTGCTCTTGCTGCTTCTGTCCGTCTTTTCTCCTCCATGATGTTTAGAGAACTTGCCGTGTGTGGAGGAAGTGGCGTGTGTGTTGTTCGTTATGCTAGTGTGGGGGATGCTAAGTGAGCTTGTTAGCTGTTCCGTTTGAGCTAACGTTACTGTTAGCGAAGAGCCCCGTTGCAATACTGTGAACACTCAAGCAATAAACCTGCAAGTTAAGGAAACCAACGTCTGTGAGTCGTTACTGCGGACGTTACAATATCAAAGTTTACACAAAACATGTTTGGTTACTGTCAAGCTTGAAATGACAACTAATGGTTGCGCAATTTAAATCTACCTGTTATTATTTTATTTTTTTAAGATTTATTTTGATTTTACAACTTTGCAAGAAATAACTTTAAGGATACAATACAAACGAAAGATGGAAATAGAAAACAGCACAAAAAGGGAAAAAAATAATAATAATTTGTCAAATAAAATAAGAATACATAGACAGCCACAACAAATAATAAACACATTTGCACATCATCAGTCTGAGATAAGCACATCTTGGTCAGTTTAAGTCAGCATCGGTGCCAGTATTTCTAATCCGGCAGAGCAAAGTCCAGTCCGGAAGGATCCACCATGTCTAAGACCGGTTTCCATGTCTTGACAAATCCCTTGACATTGTCATGGAGGGTGTGGGTCAACTTTTCCAGAGGAAGGACTTCCATAATCCCCTTATACCAGTCGTCCGTAGAAGGGGAATCTGTAGAAATCCAGAATTTAAGAATAGTCTTTCGTGCTATATACAGAAGTATTCCAATCAGTTTAGCGTTGCTGCTGCTCCTTGCACTGCTCACTTTCTACCTGTTATTTTAAGTGCGCACTGATATGGAACGCTCTAAATGTAAACAGGCTGTACAGTACTTTATGGCTGAATAAAGTACACCCTGTGACTCACTCTCAACCAATCAGAATGCTTGATTTGATCTACCCGTATTATAATTAAAGATATATTTGCCAGCTTGAAGGTTTATTGTTTGTTTGAAGGTAGTAGCATTGCTGCTTGGTAACTGAATTAATCCCATTTTCAGTATATAGATTCAAGGGCTGCTAGACTGTGGCAAAAATCCTAATTACTATTATTTTGGTCGATATTGAGATCAGGATTATTCAACAACAATACTCAATGATTTTGTAAACCTATAGTTAAAAAGAAAATGTACATTAAATGCATAAATCTGGTGCACTTTGAGAGCAAAATTATAATGCTAGATCTACAAAGAACTTTGAGCTATGGGGGCTATGGGAGCTATGGGAGCGATGGGAGCTATGGGAGCTATGGGAGCCCGGGAACAGCATCCATCTGCCAAACTCCCATTGAAGCTCGCCACTGTTCTGCGTACTGGGTGCTTCATTTTGTCATCTCATATTAATCCACTGCCTTCAAAATACTCCAATAATGTCAAGACTTAGGTCGTAGGAATCCGCCAGACAGCCTGGGTCTAACGGTAGTTAAAGGAAGGCAGCCTCGCTTCAAGCTGCCGGTCTATTCTCAGAAGCCCGGTCATCTTCCTCCCCTGATAGCGATGCTTTCATTAGCCATCGGAATGGCATGTCCTGTACACTAAAATCATTAGTTCTTGATCTCTCTCCGTTTCCCTCTCTCTCTCCATCTCAGTAAAGGGATTTTGTCGCGGTTTCGATTTAACGTTTGTATTCCTGGCTCCACTTCGCTCTGATCCCATTAATGCAAATTATACTGAGAAAAGTAAAAGTGCAAAGGGTAAAACCATGGAGTGCCGGATCAATCTTTCCATACAAAAAAACGATTAAATTATTCTTCTCCTCATGTGCCACCGGGGACCTTCCTCTGTGTCCGAACAGTCACTCAAGGCACAGAGATCCTCTTGTCACCCGCTGGACTCGCTTGTCAGAAAATACCACTACTTCGTCTTTAACGGAAAATTGGATTCTTTTGTGGGACAAGGATGTGATCCAACCCATTCCTTCTGGATAATGTTGCCGGTGGGGTTTCCTCGTCCCGGCATCCTGTGGTATTGCCCATGGTTGACTCAGGAGGCAAGGCCCTCAAAAAGGTTGATGACGGATTCAAAGACTCGCTGACAGCTTTTGGAACAATGACCCGGGCAGGGAATCGGGGGAAATTCTGGCCTTGGAGCAATGGAAAATACTATTGTTTGATTTCCCATCTTTGATGGAGACACAGTGGAAGGAAAAATGCAGCTGAAGATCCCCAGTGGCCTCACAGCGGCATGAAGCCGTATGATATTCAGACATCACAAAGCCAGCTGCAAAATGGTCAGCTGAACAATGCGGAGCGGCGGGTGAGTCCTGAGGCCGAGAAACCCACATGGCAAGTGAATAAAAACGGTCAGGGGAACGTGGCATTGTGCCATTAAAACATATTCAACTCTAAAATTAATCTTGCAATTCCTGTGGTGTGTTTGAGAGCCTTAAGGTCCCAATTTTTTTCTGTGTGGTCCTGTACGTGTGAAATTGTACATTCAAGCTGCATTATATTTTACACCTATATCCTCTGAAACTCCTGCACTACTACTATCCCACAGGCATCAGAACGGAGGTCTGAGACAAGGAAACCGATATAAACGGTGCGGTCTTATCTCCCATTGTTTGGCGTGGGGCTTTCATGTGCATCTGCCAATCACATTTTCACACCTTCAGGAATAAGGGAACAAGCCAGTCCACCGACTGCAAGGCATTTCGTATTCTCTTTCATAAACAAAAGGCCCTATCACATATTGTTGCCCGTGTGGGCACCCTGGAAACATGTTCGCCGTGCTTTCATGTGCAGGAGGCATGATTCATGTGCCGTGGCCCATGAATGGACAAATATGTTCGGGCCACGAGAGGAGAGGTGCTGAAATGATTCCAAGGCAGGGAGAATTTTTAGCAGCTACGGGAGGCGCTCAGTGCAGATGCCCCGAAGGCTGATAGGACGCTTTGATCAGAGATGGAGGGACACGCCTGTTAAAAGTCAGCAGCCGCCCGTTCCCCCTCCATCTCTTTGTATTCCTCTCTTTCTCTATCTCTCTTTCTCCCGCTCCACCGCTCGTCTTTCCATCTCCTCTCTTTACATCTCTCCCTTGCACATTTTTTCCCTACCTCTTCAGTCTCTTCTCCTCCATCTCCCTCTTTCTAACGTTGTGTCTCTCTCTTACAGAAACACACACACATGCACAGACACCAAAGGGTCAGAGCAGCCGTCTAGTTTCCATCATGCTCCAGCTCATCCCTGCTCCCTAGGTGGTGGCTCGGCGATGCTCGCGGGAGGCGGTGGCAACCGGGCAGATGGCCCATGGAGCTCCCGTCGCACCCCTAAGACAGGCAGCGTTAATAAGGCCCGCGCTCACAATACACATACGCTAATAAATCGCTATAATCCAATCCGGGTACGATTAATGCGCACAAAGGCAAATACAAATACTGAGCGGCGGCTAGAGGCCGATTCCAGATTTCTGTGCCGTCCGATGCGACGTTTCAATTGCTTGGATTTCACGGCAGCGTACTTATTTTTCATGGAAATGCTTTGCCAGGGATTTGGTTTAGTGGTTCACTTTATGTCTTTTCCAGAGTTGGTGCAGCGTGGGGATTCTCTTGACACTGAGCAACAGTAGTGAGTAAATTATTCCATTCAATTATCTGAGCATTTGCTCAATATAAATACCATCTGGGTGCTTGAAATAGATTAGTTTAAGGCCATACTAAATTATTAAACTATTCCCAGTGAACGAGTCCCCATTCCCCTTTAAATGAGGCAGACTTATGGGGTTCATACCGAGCCTCTGGTCGTCAGACGCACTTAAATCGTCTCTGCCTGGAACGCTGCGACAGGGTTCCCAACAGGAACATGAAAACAGGGTCCACCGCCACTTGACCCTCGCTTCCTTTCCACTGCCCGAACAGTTTATGACATTTCCTGGACTAACAGGCCAGGCCTAACTAGCGAGGATAGACATAAAGAAGAAAAAAAATGCTCGGGCTTCCTCTTAACTCAGGGTCAGAGGAGATGAGATATTAGCTTTCTGATTTCAGTATATTACCGTCCACCATAATGTATTTGGCAGGGAGAGTTCTCCACCACATTAGTACATACTTCAACATGACCTCAATCACTCTTTGCTCTCTCTCACACAGATTCAGCTCTATCAGACAACAGACCTACAGCGGAGCGCTTCTCAGTGATTTGGCACACTCCCTCCGGAGGGTCCAAATGAAAATGTGAACATATGGCGGCACCGCAATGTGCAAACACTACTCGCCTCTAAACCGCCTGACTAGCACACACGGCAACACACACACACACACACACACAGTATACTTGACGTCTCAAAAGCATTTAGCTTTGTGTGAGAGGAGTTTCGACCTGAAAAGCCTTCATAAAATGTCCTTGCCAGCGAAAAAAAAGACATTTCACCAGATTTCTCACAATGAATACGAGCATTCAGACTAGATTAATTGTCTAGAAGGGAACATTCAAAGAATTCAAACGATGTCATGTCAATAATATTAGAGGTTTTTTTGGTCGGAATGTGTAAATACAATGATTGCTTCTTTGAAGGAGATGTTTAGATCATATTCTCAACATGAATATAGCAACAAACAATTTAGCCCTATACGATATAGCGGAGCGATGTCGACCTGAGAGGAGGATGACGCTCCGCCGCTGTTGCAGCTTCTCCTTCGTTCGGCCGGCTGCACAGTTGCCTTTAGTGCAGTTTCAGCGCAGGTGACCGGGTCAGCCGGTTGCTGCTCTGCACCTCGCTCGTAAGGAAACGGCGCCATTTTTTCCCCCAGAAAACTGACTAGCTTGAATTAGAGATGACATGTGTGTTTGTGTTCTCTGGGGATTTGGATGAGTCAGTATCAACCCCTTCTACTTCCCTGCAAGTACTTTTGGTAAAAGCGAACCTTTTAAAAAACATTTTTTTACTGCACTTATAGTCTGGTTTGAAATTGTGTGGCTTAGATCAAGATGAATCCTGTGTGAAGCTTTTTCAAAGATGTAATCTGACAGGAAAAGGCACTTAATGTAAGAAATTAATTAAGTGGAACTGCTTAATTTGTCCAGTAGCCACAATAGTTTGTTTTACATGCTTTTTAGGAGAGAAAGTTGCATCAATAAATGGCGTCGCTCAGTCAAAGCCCTTTCTTTTCTTCTCGTCGCAACCATGTAACACTTTTAAACACCAATCTGAAATGTTCTCAGCAGCTTGAACGAGCTGATGAGGCGCTGAACAAAAGGCCCGTCAGTAGGCATCGCCTCTTGATGGCGCTTCCTTCTCAGATCACGGGGCTCAGGTGTCTCTGAGCGAGGCCGCTTCACAATAAGATCCTTCTTTCATCAGTTCCACCTAGCATGGAAATGAAACACACACACAAAAAAAAAACGAAGCACTGTTACCAGCATTTTGGAAAACAAGGGCTCAGACACTCCATCAAGCAGCACATCATCAAAACACGCTTTGAAAGAAAAATAACTTCCCCAGTCTCACCGCAGATCGTGAGAGCCATTTTTCAAACACCAAGTATAATGGAAATTATGAAAAGGCAATTTCACCCTTGGGTAGAATTGGGGCGATCGAGCGCAGTGCCGGCATTGTGCTTTATATTGCCGGGTTGTAAACACTGAGACGCAGGCCTGCACATCTCGGTGCATGGTAATGTTAGCGATCAGGGTTTGGGGGGGGGGGGGGGGGGGGGAATCTATTTTACCTAAGAACCGAGATTCTGAATCGATTCACAACTTCGGGAAATAAATGAGATTTTTAAACTTTTCTTAAAAAGTATTTATTACTACTGATGGACAGCAATCCTACACGTCTAGTCAAATTCAAAGATTTGTCAAAAACAACACACAAAAATACCAGTTTTATAGCATTATTTTGTGTACAAAAAATTAATAGAAAATGCAGCTAGCTTCGACCTAACATTTTATTAAAGATACTTTTTTGTATAACTTCAAATTGGTATTTTTTTTAAAGAATTCTTCAGAAAAAGTAAAAAGTATTCGTGCAACCTTTAGACTTTGCCTCTTTACATTATTGCAATCAGTTGATTCAAATATAAACCCTCCATTATCTAGACTTTGCTCTGCTCTCATGCCATAATTTGCCGATGGGGCCTTAATTGCCGCACATCGGACTGGAGCAGACCCTGACATTATCACCCCTATGTTCTGAATCAAGAATACATTTCTAGTCGTGCTTCGTGGTTCTCTGAAATTCTCTATTTCACAGAGGCAATGTGGAGAAGTTTGCCCCATGGGCGAATATCACCTTCTGTAATATAAATAACATTTTAAATAACACAAAGCTCGACAAACCACATGTTGCATGTGGTTGCAGTTGATTCAGTGAGTTTGGGTATTCTCACGTCGCCTGCACAGTAAACTGTACTGGCTGACTGAAACTTGGGCAGTAACATCACAGCGTGCGTCTAATTCAATTTGCCCAACTCTCCAACTCTGACTTGAACGTGCTTCAATTTACTGCTTTTATCCCAGTAGCTCCTGCTGGGACTGTTGGGTTTGCTTATCAGCCGAGCCATCAAAGCCTTGGTGGTGTCGAGACTGCTGTAGCATTTATGCCGATCCATGTTCCACAAATATACTGGAGAAGTATTACACGTGTGTTTTATAGAGCTGAGCGACTTACTGTTGGGCCGATTTGAGTCTGTTGCAGATACTACCGATTGGAAAACTCATGAAGATAATGCAGAAACAGATGCTTTTGTATTTTAGAAAAGGTCAGAGGTGGGCAGATCAATACCGAAACCTCGATACCGAGTCACGTTTCGAAGATCAATTCCAGCATCAATATGATTGATACCATAAAAGGGGGGGTCCATATTTCTCTCTTCGATGTTGTGCCCTTTGTATTTCACCAACGAGCAGAGCTGGTCGTGGAAAAACAACGCCCCGTTGTCCCCGTGAGAGAATCGCACTGCTGTTGTCGTGCCCTCAAAAAATAAAAATAAAAAAACACCCCGACTACGTTAATCTGTGATGGCCGACCGCAAAGAGGAGCGTTGTTTGGAGCCGTTTCACAGCTGTGAGTGAAAACACCACCGACTGCAATGTGTGTTGCTGCATCTACCTGATGGATCACGACACACTGCTCTCCCCCACATGAAAACACACAAGCCGCTCTAAATATTGTTTTTAAAATGTCTGGACCTGCAACTACTATTTGTTCGCTCAAAACTAGAAATGAGGTCATCACATAGTCATCACAACAGATCGCACTTAGTAACACTGTGGCTAGCAACGATGAATGAGAGACAAGAAGCAGATCTTTCCAGCATCAACAGCCTAATGGTTACCACTGTAAACTGAACATAGCACTATCAAACACACACAAATAAAATGCAACACGTGCATTGCCGAACATAAAGCAGCTAACGTAACAAACCGCTCACTCGGGGTGTGCATCACAGCTGAGCTGACGGTGGAGGAGAGTCACGCTGGGTTAGGAGCTAGTTTGTGAAAGATATTGCTGGAAAGTTAATTCCATCATTTCCCCCTGTTCATTAATAAACCCTGTGGATCGCTGCTACACGCTATTTAAAAATAGCTACGACGGGTGAGCGTAATCTCTGCCTGCACTCGGGAAGCGTAACCAGGCGGCCATCTTGCAGATGTTACTAATTTTTCTAGTTTTCTCAATTTCCTCTTTCATCTAGTTGTAGTAGTAGCAGTAGCATTTTTATCTTTTTTTTTTAACACCCTAATATTGGTATTAGCATGCATCGGCAAAGGAAACGGCACGTCTTCAGTGGAAACACAGCAAACTGATGCAAACAGAGATTACGCAACAGTTCCTCGAGATTCACTCACTAAAAGGTTTAAGGCCATTCCTCTTGCACTGTAATGCACAGCTCAGCTCACATGATGCAGCTAGACAATATGCCTACCTTTAAATGTAACGCATGCTTCTCATCAACTAGTAACTGTTTAGTTATTTAAAAAAACTATCTTTCTCAGGTAGATAGGTAATAATTTTCAGGATTCATTTGTCTGTAAATGGGCATATTTAGATAAAAATCAGGGCAACCATGAACCAGATAATTAAGAGTGGAACCTAAGAGAACATAATAAGACAAACGGGATTTGAGGGAGACCAAAGAAGTTGCATGTATTATTGTGTCCACATTTACATTTCCTCTACATACTACATCGGAGGTTTGCTCACTATAATCTTCTGTCTCTGTGTTTTTATTTCACCCCTCGGGCTTTGCATTAAAAACGCATAAAATAGTGACATTTAAAGAATACCAATAACGCTGACACCCGCTGTACTGTTTGTCAGTGCTACAGAAAAACATGAAGAGATCAAGTTATTTAAAAAAAGGAAGGAAGGAAGGAAGGAAAAAAAAGAGGGGTTTATTTATTTTCCTGTCAGATTCTGGAGGTCTTATTTTCACCTGAGAAAACTTGGGATTATAACTTTTTGCAGCATTGCCACCTTGAGGTGAGATTCTGCTTTCTCCTCTCTAACCTTTGGCAGATAACACACTCGTCTGGAATTAAAGAGAAACTTTGCCCCGGCCCTGGGTTGGATTTGATATATCCTGTCTAAGCTCCCTCTGCTCATATCCGTGTGCGTATATATGTGTGCAGGAATGTATTTACACATATTGCCGATCCATGCCTATGAATTATGCATCACGGCTGTGCTGTTTTGGGGCACTGTCAGTGATGCTGCACTTTATGGGATAGCAAAGAGAAGTTTAGCATCTGGACCCGGCTGGTTTTCCTCTCAACTCCATCTCACACTCCTGCATCTCAATATGAGAATTATGTTTTGATAGATAGAGCAGAGACACATTTAATTACAAAGTGCGCTGCATAAGAAGCTCTTATAAACTTGGCTGACCTATTGTCACTGCGTAGGAAAACTTTAAACCAATTAACTATTTGTTTCAACCTTGGAAAACAGCAAAGAAACTGTTCCTTTTACTTTGCTATAATCACAATTACACAGTGCCAGTTATGAATAATCAGTAATTAAGATAATGAATGCGTCAATTAGCAAACGCTTCTATGTCGGCATACAACCGCAGTTTGCTGGCAAAATAAATATAAGCTGTTGGCTTAAAGCAACGAGGGGTTATAGTGCAGTTTCAAAGACATATTTTTTTATCTTCGTACAACAACAGCGGTCTAACATGACTCGTATCGACACAGCCGTGTGATACTCAAAGTTCACAACAATGTGTCCCCTCCCGCGCACACGGACACAAAACCGAGAAACGACACGGCGACGTGTTTTTGGCGGATCCTCACAAACCGGCTGAGCTGCCGGGGGTCTGTCGTCGCTGATGTTTTTGCAGCGTAGCGTGAGAGCAGACAGGCCAGGTGTGCTCGGGGTCAATAAGATGTCTCTTTGTTGCGCTTGCGGTGTGATTAACCCGTCTGGCACCTGTAACTCCGGCTGAGCTCGGGTCAGTGACACCGTTGGCTGGGATTGTAAACCCAGCTGGTGTCTGCGACTCCGGCTACTTAATGCTTGAACTCGGATCGGTGAGACTTATTAGTGCCCGGCCGCCCACCTGGGAAGTTGAACTTGGGTCAGTCGGACAGTTAATGGCAGTCTCAGATCCATTTAAACTGGGTGTGCCGCCATGTAGCCCTGATAGGTAGTCTGACCCCATACGGTGCGTTATACGAGTCCGTATGTATGAGGCGGTGTTTAACGGCCACAGAACTCCCCGAGACCAGGAGGCTCGTGTTGAACCTCGACTGCAACGTGCACACGGTGGAGCTGCCCACTTCAACACGGAGGTCGTGAAGTCATTCCCTTCCGACAAGGTGAGTGAATGCAAAGCGTGAACTCCTGCGTGTGTGCACACACGCCTTTGTGTATAAATCCCATACGTGCATAAACCCAAGGCCGCATTGATAAACTCTTTATGTGGAAAAATATCTGGAGTTTACCCTTGTTTTCATAATAAGGTTATAAATGTTAAGTAGCGTGAATATATAGCGCTGGTGTTTGCTTATTGCTTTTTAATATGTGCCACCCTTATGAATAAAACACGAGTCGTCCATAGAATAAGCTTGCTTCATAATGATATCTTTATGTATTCATGCATATTGTCCGAGCCACATGAAAGCAGCGCTCTACAACGAGGACATGCGCAGCAGAACTCGTTGCTTTTGTGGCGGCTTCCTGCAGCGGTTGTGAAGACGGATCTATGTTTGCAAATGAAAAGCAGGCCTGTGGTTTACATTTCTTTATTCGACACCTACAATTTTTTAAGAGCATCGGATGTGAAAGGGTGGGTGGTGGTAGTTGCAGTTTTCGATCCAATTGTTGCAACACAAAAAGAACTGGACGCATTTTCAATCTCCTGGTTTGGAGTGAATGAACTCGGCTAAATTCGTTGTTTTGTCAAAAGTCGGCGTTGAAGGCTACATGTGAATGTAATCCGCCAGTAAATGGAGGTCGAGATTGCGATCCGGCAAACAAAACACTTAAATAGAATAATTTTTCAATTTGCCATGTTTTGAATTGTTCTTTCATATGTGTTCTTCAATGTGTTAAATGTTCGCGACGTCAGAATTTACTCAGGAAAGTTTGCATAACCCATGGCCATATTTAAGTAGGTCTTATTACATTTGACCATTTCCACACAGTTTTTCCAATGTGATTCTTCCAAAAATATGTGAACGGAAAAAGGAATATTGTTCTCATCAGTACTCATCAGTGGTTGAAACGTGCCAACAACAAACCAGGTGCCGCCATTTCCAGCTGACAAAACGACTGGACACAACTGTACTGGTGGCCGGTGTAAGGATAGAGAAGGTGGTGCACCTGAGGCCTCGCGAATCTCTCTAAAATTACATGCAACTGCAATTCTGTTTGATAAGTATAATGTATGTTTCAGTGTCATCTCTATTAAAGAAAAAAAGGGCATTTGGCTGAGAGTGCAGCAATAAATCAGCAGACCATGTGCACAAATACAGATGCTGGAGTAATTCACTTAGCAGTGCCGGGACGCAAAACACAAATATATGAGTCGATTCCTACTCTAGATATTCAGGAGGTCATTCAAATGCACATTTCTGGGGCTAATGAGGAAGATATGAGAAGACCCTTTGAATGTAAAGCATAACCTGAATCCACAAAGACTGAATTGTTCCATATTCCCCGCTTTATTCTTAACAGTTGGCGGACTTCAAAATAAATTAAAGCAGCATACCTATCTGATCCAACTGTCGAAGAAAAGGTACTGTTCTTTTCTTTGATAGTTTCATTTTCAGCCGTGTGAAGCATGAATCCTAATCTTTACAAATTCCTCACCTGAAATGAAAAGTTAGATTTCTACAAAACAAGTCAAACGACCTTAATGGATGTTTTATTTTAATGGCGGCAGGTCTGCTGCAGCCTTCGCTTGTCTTTTCTCCTTTATGCCGCTTTTATTTTGTAAAAGTCATGACCATGCTCCGACCACGAACACTCGAATGACTGGTGGGGAAAATATACACACACGTACATATAGACACACCAGCTCTCCCTCCGGTGTCCTCTGCAGAGGGATGACAAATATGGGTGTGCAAATATATATATATATATTGAAAAAAGTAAAAAGAAATGACTAATAAACTGTGATTTGCATCACCTTTTGAGGTTATGCTTTAGAAATGTATTACACCCCGGAGTTAAATGTGCAAAATGTTTGCAAGGCCAATAAATCTAGCCCACGCTCATATGTCACGGTCCTCATAAATACAGAATAAAACAGCATTTATCAATAAGTGCCTCCTCAAGGTTTTCCTACTAACGCATGTCTGAAGCTGTAAGAATGGCCTTATACCCTGCATGCAATTCTTCATGAAAAGCCTCATACATCCACCGTCTACTTGAGCCATGCGCTCTCTAAAGGATAAATGTTTTGTTCTCGTTGCTTTATGTTCTGACCAAAACATAAATAAAAAATGGAGCATTGTACTGAAGGAAGATGTTAGTTTCTTTTTTTGAACTTTTTATTTTGTGTTTTCATCACATCAGAGTCCTCCTTGACATAAAAATAAACAAACATGATAAAGCAGGTACCAAATAGTCAAAACGGTGGCGTTTAGTGTCGGTAGTCTAAATACGAGTATAAATTCTATCTCTTACATACATGAACATGTATGTAAGAGATAAGATGTTAGTTTCAATGTAGTTTTAATGACGTTTTGACCCCTCAGAATCTCCACCAGTATAATAAAACGCCCTTAAGTGTGTCTGCAGTCAAGTTTAAGGCCATGACCCGACGAAAAAGGCCGACATTAAGCCCAAAATTAATGCAAATGCTAATTTCGCAATATAAATAAAGGCTTCTCAGCTGACACAGAGGAGATGGAAACTGTATTAAGATGGGGAAGCTATCTGCATTTGTTGGTTCACATTATTATGTCAAACCAAGGCCTGTTTACTGTCGACGCCCAGCCAGGCACTCACCACCACCGGCTTCAGCAAACATCGTAATCCATGTTGGCACCAGTGCTGTAGTCAGAGTCACGGACTGAAGTCTGGGCTGAGCTTGAATTAAACATTTCTAAATGGGCATGGCCCCTCATACCCGTCTCATCTCCTTGAACCTAATATTCCATCCCATGCTCTCCGCTCTCAGGGTACTCGGCTCCTGTCGGTCCCTAGAGTTAAAAAGGAAGTCAGAGAGCTGCGGGGACTTTTCCTATCGCGGCTCCTTACTCTGGAATAACCTCCCCGCTGATATCAGACAGCCCGACTCCGTGGAGACTCCGGATGCACCGCACAAGCACAAGCGCTTACATTTTGGGTAAGACGGATATGAGAGCTTGAAGTTCTCACAGTGTCTTGTGTTGCATTTCCACCAAATCTTTCTCTCTCTCTCTCTGACTGTAACAAATCAAATGTACAACACGATGCTCTTTACTGACATTTGAACATCCAATTTGATGTTTTCCCCGAATGGCTGACCCGGTGACAGCTGCCCCCGATTCTGCGCACACACTCCGCAGCTGGCGACAAATAATGGCTTTTTTACGTGTGCATCGGCCAAACTGATGAGAGCTTAACGGCACATTGTAGTAAAGTGGTATCCGGTGTGGTTGTAACAGAGTAGTTTCACGTGCACGACCACATGAGCTCGGTATCCTTGAGACCTTTGAATCCAAACAAAAAACCTGTATTTTTGGCCTAATTTTCAGCTACTTCGATACCTTCAGGCCTTCAGGCCAGGTACTTGTACTACAGCTCTTGTACTACTTGTCATGCTCATAAGAATACTGTGAGTTCTCTGACTGTTGCCTTGAGTGAATGGTGAGCTCGAGCTCTGCCTATTCTGTTTGTGTAGTCTGTAGAAGAGGCTGTGTCCCTCTGGTCCGACATGTTTCTGTTTGCATCTATTTCATGTCTGTCCGCCCGAGGAGAGGGATCCCTTCTCTGTTGCCGTAGAGTTTTCTTTTTCTTTTGGAAGATCCGGGGCTACCGCCTTATATCTGTTATCGATACGTTGAGCGTTTTGTGAAAACAAAAATATGTTTACTGTCATACTCATAATGCTATCCTGGTCTTGCTGCAAGAGGTTGCAGATAAAGAGCGGGGAGAGGGTGAGTGTGGGTGAGCGTGCTTTGATGTCAGGAATATGTCTTTGAAGCCCGTCAGCTTTGTAATGTGCTTTAAACGTGTTCACACCGGATTAGAATTTATTCCCTCGCCCCTGAAGAACAAATTCCCATAAATCCTGCGATGACCACATGACCTGAAGTGAGAGTACGCCGGGAGAAAAAACAAACACATCTTCACACTGAAGTTGCCACGACACAGTCAGCCATCTCCCTCCTTTCACTTCCTATCTTGCCAGATCTTAGTGTGTTTTTCGCGTTACGTTACCCGAAACAAGATTTTTCCAGATACGCTTCCCGCCAAACTCGGAGAGGGGCGTCACACCTGAGGCACAGGGCCCGTAAAGAGCACTAATCAGGAGACGCCAGGGTGTTCTGCACAAAGTGCCCCGGCATGACAGTCCGCTCCCGTTGTAATTACTGCATCTTGGTTGGGATCATTAAATATTCATTCTCCATCGGCTGGGATCTGCTCCAACTCGGCTGCTCCCGTGGCAGCTCTTTTCACATCGAGATTGCTATAATGCAAGCTTTTTCTTTTGTATTCCCCTGTTCTATTATTCACGTTTTAACTTTTAACTTTGCTCAAGAGTTTCACAACTTTGGCTTCGTATTTATTTACTTACCTTTTGGTAATTGTGTACCTTATTCTTCAAGCTCGAATCGCCGCAAATTCATATAAAACACAGTAGAACTAGTATTTCAGCATACTTAAATCATATCTAAAATTCATATCTAATCAGTAATATTCACAGTCTCTGGAGGGGAAGCAGATTTCGATGTTGCTGACGGACATTAAGAGGAGATGAAAGGGAAGGTGCGGACTCGAGCCAACATTAAGGCCGCTCTCCTTCATGAATCACAGCAACGGAACGTGAGCGGGAGATGAAAATCACCCACTGGATTAAGTCCAAGTATTACTAAAGCATGTCCATTTGGGTTAAATCTGTGTGAGAGAGGTGCATTTAATATGAGAGATGGGTCAATTCAATATACTCAGCTTTATTACTCATATGTGTCTTTCAAAAAACTGACCAAACGCCTGCAGTGTAAGCCCGAGGACAACCAGAAGTGAAAAGGTCAAAATGGTATCTGCTCATTTTGTCAAATTGAACATTCTTACAGACAACACCGTCTCCGACACTCAGACATCCATTGATATGTGACTGTGGATGAGGTACAGAAAGATATTGTACTTTCTCATTTATAAACCAACTGATGATACTGTAGCTGCAAGAAATAGTGTGCGTACTTAATCATTAAAAGCTTGAATGTGTTTAGAGTAAACATGTATTTATTGTATTATGGTTGATTATGGTAATTTAATTAAGATGTACAGCAGATATGAATGCTAAAAACATGTCTTATAAGTGTCATGGTAAAGAATATTAAACTATAATAATAATAATTGAGACAAAGGGGTGTGGCTTACTTTGACTCTTAAAAACTGATTTGAGGACTTCATAATTTAGGTTTCTTCATAAATTCTTTTACCACAGAAACAAGGACTGGCCAACTCAACTTGAGCAATCAACAATGACTATTAGTTCGTCTGGTGAAGTGGATAAAAAATGTTTTGTCTGAGAAAGCAATTGCAGGGAATTCCCAGACATTGGAGACATTAGGAACCAATGGCATACAAGCAGCTCTGCTGAGCCTGGCGAACGTTGTTGGATGCACATGCACTCGTTAGTATGAATTGTCTAGCTTTATATGACTATTGTGACGTCGCATTTCAAAATGTGGTTTGTGTGATTTTGATTTCAGCTAGTTGGGTGGCTGCCCCAACCATTTGTGGCTCACAAAACACCCCGACGACCACATTCAGCTTGGATACTTATGGTCAGCCTTTTCAGCACACTTCATGATATCACATAAATACCAGCCTATATACCATGTCATTAATTCTGCTAACCACACTCATGCTCCCACTGGGATAAACCGTTTGGTATTAAGACCATGAACCTTTTTTTTCAGCCTTTCTAAGACCTCTTTTTTTTTTTTTTTTTACTCAAATCCAAACCCACTCATTTGGCTATGAAACATATCAGAGAGGGAGATTCACTGTTTACCGAAATGACAGATGGAACTGGATTAGTGGAGAGTGACCACTGAATATCAGACAATTTACTGAGGACAATCATTGAATAGGAAACGCAAAAAGTAATACATTCAATGACAGGGTTTAGGCCCATGGCTTGCGTTAACCCCTAGCTTAAGAAAAACTCTAACTCCTAACCTTGATAATCAAATCATCTGGAAAGAACGAGTTGAATGGCAATACAATTTCATTTAAAACAATACCAAGCGGTGACTATGGTACTTAAGTCTCATCCTACCGACATATTTAACAAACAAGGATTACCAGATGGGGTCCCAAACCCAAGAATAAATCAATGTAAAATGCTAATTTATTTATTCCCAAAACCTTATCTTTGCCAGGAGAAAATGTAATATTCCGCGAGTGTGTGTGTGAGTGAGTGAGTGAGTAAGTAAGTGTGTGTGCATCTTTGTCCGTCCACCGCTAATCCGCTAATCTCGCTGCTACTGCTGCATCTAACATTTGGGTGCTCATTTATGGCTGTATGCTCAAGGACACTTTCTCAAAACACTTGTTATTGCCTGCTCTATACTGCCATTGATTGACTCACTCTCTGGTGGGGGAAGACAGTTTCTCAGTTTTAGTGTCTTTGGCAACGAGCTAACAGCTAGCGGCAACACACACACACACACACACACACACACACACACACACACACACAGCTAACTGCATCGCTGCTGCACTGCGACCATAGAGAGCCGGAGCTGAGACGAGCGTCTGCACGGAGCTGCTGCAGACATCTGCATTGATTGGAAGAACACGTCTGCTCCTGCAGTCTAGACGGCGAGTTACCTCAATTGTAGGTTGTGTTCATTCAACCATACATTATAGCAGCGGTCGTCACAGACGCACCTGGCTGAGATCTGTTTTTTGAGGAAAGTTACAGTGAATTGCATGTTTCCCCATGTGCAAAAGCACATGGGGAAATCTGTTTCTGTGTCATCTGTGCCAACACCTCTGATATCATGTGGTGCTTTAAATTAGGACCCATGGCAAACATTTAATCTATTCAATGTGTATCTATTAAAACTGCATCAGCTGCAATTGCGCGCTTTTGACAATACGTTGATATTTTAAATTATTATTTGTAAAGCGCTAATTAAAACAGCAAACAATTATATGAAGTCATTAGGAACACATTTAGTGACAAAGTCATTAAAAGTTGCAATAAAGCACCTGTAAAATGTGACTGAAACTATACATCTGGGTTCTGTGTGGATCCCAGTTGGTAGGATGAGGAATAAAGTTCACTCAAACTTCAACATGTTACCCAATGACAACATTATCCTAAACTCCGGGATACTCAAGTTGTGGATGGGTGAATTGATGGATGGATAGACAAATATCTTTATGTCCGTGTCATGCACATCGTGCCCAACCCTCATGGGTTTATAAGACACCCAAAATGCAGCTGCAGTGGAAACACTTTTCATTAAGTTTCATTAAATTACAAAACTACAGGTTACTTCACCACTGTCTTTTTTAAACAAAATATTCTGCCCTCCATCCAAATAAAGCGTGCTACAAAAAGAAGCACAGCTCACATTTTTCATAATCATTCAGCCAAAAGAAATCAACGTAAATGGAAGTCAATTTAAGAAAGAGTACATCGAGATGAAGCAACAGTCCTTGCCAATAAATGTTCTCCTAATATTCTGTGTTTAGTTCTTTGAGTCTGTCATACACAGAACGCCTCAAGCTTTTAAGCCTTGACGGTAGCTGAATATCACAAATGTAGTGCTAAAAAAAAAAAAGGATTTCATTTAAATAGGCATACTTAAAGACCCTGGCTACATAATGGTTGTATTCATATGCATCAAACCACTCAGTTGAGCAAAAGTTTGACAGAATGCACTGACAACGGTTTGAAAGGTCAGAACTTGCACACGGCCCGACGGCTGACACAACACAAACAAAGCAACATGATGGCTGGGTCTTTACTGCCGTATTGAGGCGGAGGTGGTGTCACCCTGATCATGTGACCCCGTTTGTGCTAAACTTTGGCCAAATTGTCACAGGGATAGTCAGTAGAATTAAATGTCCATCTGCAAGTTCCTGTAGTGATCCCAGTAATATTTTAGGTGATAGTCAGTAGTATTAAATGTCCATCTGCAAGTTCCTGTAGTGCTCCCAGTAATAACGGTTCCAGTATACTTAGTGTACTGACGAAGCATATCCCACGACATGGTTAAGCTTAGTTTGAGACTGAGAATATGACCACAAATACTGATAGACTATAAATATATTAGAAAACAATTTGATTCTCTGAGCTTGCAACATATTATTTACACAAAAGGTAGATCCCCTCCTGTTTTGATGCATATTTCAAGGAATATAAAATATAACTGTATTTTAAGTAATCCCCTCTCAAACACTTGGATAAGACATTTTCAAAACAATTAATTTTGATTATTTAGCTTTCTAATTTAATTATTTGCTTTCGTCAGTAGCATATTTGTGATGTTCTCAAATTAATTGCAATCTAAGCAATAGAATGTTTACATAAGTGTGATGTATTCGATAAATGTGAAAACAAGATCATTAAATATAAATAAATGAAAAGACATACTGTTGCACTCATGTAAGCAATCACTGTTTGTATGAACGCTATCCTATTAATAATTTAACCTGTACAAAGTACGTGTGGATTACCTATTCACAAACATCTGTCAATGCCACTATACATTGTGACCCTGTGTTCCTGCACATGCAATGACACGTACATATTAGAACATTGAACTGCTTGATTGCTTTTTGAGATAGAGGTGTTATGAATCTACATATAGAGTAACTTACCTGAATTTAATTTGTGGGAAATGTGTTTTCTTTTAATTAAGCATGCAGTAACGTGAACAATAAAGTTCCCTTTCTCGATTTTTCAGTGTTCTGCCCTGGTTACACCTTGTATGTGCCTGTCACATGAAAGCTCCACATACCCAACATCGCACACAGCATTCACACCTGGGTGCACTCGGTGTCACCTTGGAATTCATTTTTGAAATCCCTCCTCCTCTTTTTTTCCTACATTTCCACAGTAGAGGGCTGCCTGTTTTGCACGGGACACAATCTATGTAGCGCCATATACGTCGTGACGTTCCCCTTCCTTCGGTCTGTGGACTACCGTTTGGAAGCCTTGAGTTTGGCATTTGCGCGGTCGCCATCTTGTTTTTTTGCAACCAGTGATGAGAAGTGGACATATTTGGACTGCGAAGGAGTGACGTTGTGGTAGAGTCGCAGCATACGGCTCTGGTAATAAAGCGCTGCCGTTATGATGTCCCCCGTTGGTTTGGTTTGTGGACTGACTTTTTGAAGCCTTGAGTTCAGCGATTTGGCCGCTGACATCTTGGATTACGCCCGTCGCCATCTTGGCTTCATGCAACCAGTGAACGGAAGTGACGCTGTTTGGACTGCGGAGTAGTGACGCCGTATCGGCTCTGGCAGCAGCAGAGACCTGATAATCACAGTAAGCCAGCCTGAATGCATACCCTGCTTTATGGTCTACTCTTTTATTAAATGGGACTATAATTTACCAAATGAACATCATGCTGTATTGAAGAAGACTTGAAACTAGCGATTGAGACATAAACTCATATTTACAATGTTTACTGAGGGAATAAATCAAGTGAGAAGTAGAGTCATTTTCTCATAGACGTCTATACAACCAGACTTATTTTTGTAACCAGAGGAGTCGCCCCCTAATGGCCAGTAAAGAAAATGCCGGTTTAAGTTACTAACGGTAGACGTGCACTTTGACTGATGTGTTGTATGCATTCATGCTCTGGTCATTTCAAATACCATGCCTAAGGTAGAATGTGAGGATTTCATTATTACAATAGTTTCCTGCTGAAAGTGATAGCCTTCAATGAAAGACGAGAATACAAATAAATGCTGTTCCATTTTCTCATCATACTCAAGGTATTAACAACGCAAAGCAAGAATGTGCTCTAACTCATTTCTGTTGGATTAATACTGTTGGCAGTTAAATAAACGTGTATTAAAAGAATCGTATAGTGATGATAGCGGTCTTCCACTGGCTGTTGGGAAATGAGCAGAAAGCAAGAGACTGCAGCAGCATTCAGCGAGGAGCTCTCTCCCGAGGAAGCACCGCTCTGCCGGCTGTAATAAATTGCCTGTTTATTACGTTACAGGAAATTAAACTGTGGCCCAGAAGAAGAAAAAAAGGCTGCATGTTCAATTTAAACTCCAGAAAAGAGGAAGAGGTTTAAAGGACCAATAAAGTCACTCCACAATTCCTCCAAAGGAGCGTGAGATGCGTCAGAAAAACGCCTTTTGTCTTACCGATTTGCTTTACTCCCTTGTATTCGTTTTAATGTCAAATTTGCTCTCTTATCTTAATCCTCATTAACAGTGTTCCCCTGCTCAAGTCTGATCTCGGCTAATGACTTAAAGGAGCCAACTGAAAACACCGTTGAGCGGAACCATTCATCGCTCCCTTTGAGAACTACGCGTCAAGGAGAAGAAACAAACATTAAAACGTTCACCGTGAGGACGATAACGCGGCGCAACTGCTGCAGTGGAATTGCATTTCCTCTGTTGTCAAGCTCACACAAATCAAAAATGATTCCAGGAGTTGTAAACACGTTATAGACACAGCGGAAAGTAGTGCGCGTAAACAGGAGTGACATGCATATGTCTCGCTTTGAGGTGAATGAGAATTTGTGTCACACGTGAATGCTTTATTGTTAAAACGGAGGTGGAAAGAGACACTGCATGTGTAGCAATTAACACCCCTCCTCTTCCTCAGCCTTTACAGGAGTAAGCCATTAGAGAAAAGAACAAAGGCAGGTTTAAAGAAACAGTCTCAACACTTAAAAGGAAAAAAACAGATTAATGTTTATCAAACGGAGGAGTAATAAAATATGGTGTCACATTGTTCCGTGTGAGAAAATAAAAGATGGTCTTCACTTGGTGGGAATCACAGATATGCAGAGAAGTAGAAGGAATGCAGGAGAGGCGATGAGTCAATACGAGATAAAAGCTGGCGGCTGGATATCGTCGCGTCAGCGCTGTCCAGATCCAAAGTGGTTTTGGTGAACGACTTCTGCAGACGGGCTTTTATCACTGCTCTCTTTTGTGTCTGCTTCATCTGGCACCGGCTGGTTGGACCCGGCGGCGGCCTCCGGTTCTGACGAGTGAAGCCGATGCAGAAGTGTCTTCAACTTGCATTCTCTCTACTGGCCGGCAGGGGGCGTCTCCAGTTGCAAAAATAAGTCTGGTTGTATAGAAGTCTATGAGAAAATGACTCTACTTCTCACTAGATTCATTACCTCAGAAAACATTGCAAACATGAGTTTATGGTCTCAATCTCTAGTTTTGAGTTTCCTTCCATACAACATGTTAATGTAGTAAATTATGGTCCCGTACACAGTAAAATAGTCCATAAAGAGTATGCTTTAGGGCGGGCTTACTGTGATTGACAGGTCGCCGCCTCTACCAGAGCCGTAGACGGCGTCTCTACGTCACTCCGCAGTCCAAACACGGACACTCAGTGGTTGCAAGAAGCCAAGATGGCGACGGACAAATCGCCGAACGCCAGGCTTCAAAAACGGCAGTCCACAAAACCGACGACTCTGTCCACTTCTTATATATGTCTCTATATATACAGCCTATGGCTTGGACTTGGGACAGCGTGGACGAGGCTGTTCAGTAAGCAACTGTGGTTGTGTGTTTGTGTGGATTAGCGAGTGTTAAAGTGAGGGAGAGGCGATTATGTCCGACTAACCAAGCGATGGAGACAATGGTGCACGGAGCGCTACAATATGCATGAGTCACGTGAGCACACACTCAGTTATTTCACTTTTAGGTCCATTAGCCATGTGTTTTCACAACAACGCCTTTCTTGATATTGTCATAAATTATTCGCAGTTTGTTCCTTAAATAAATAAATGTGTACTACGGATGCAGATTAAGTTGTTTACCCGGTATAATCACACAGGGAAATAAGTAGTTGTGTTTCAGTGTGTTGTACTAATCATTCTGAGTGCAGTGCCTTTCGCAGGCAACGCAGCACAGCAGTTCTGTACTACATTATTCAAGCCCCTCTTACATACACTCCAACTATTTAGCAAAATGTCCAGGATGTAATAAAAAAAAAGCCAAAACTGAAGAATGCTAAGTCAGTAACCCGCAAACCGAATCGTTAACTGAGCATTTCAGACGGCCGATTGGCTGGAGTTCCAGCAGCAGCGGGGAGGGTGGAAAACAAACACATGATCTCGGTTCAAATGTCATTTTGGGGGTTACGTTAGAAAATAATGAATAATAGAATACCATATGGTAGGAATTTGCCTCAGACTTCTCTCTCATTGGTCGTATGAGTTTCCCCACATTTCAAAAGAAGAGAAGCAGAGGAATACATATTGCTTAATGAATATTAACCTCCTGCAGCACGAAGCTATGTATTTTACTGCCGTCGCTGTCGGAAAGCAATGCTAATGTGTATCCAAAACATTTGCCCAGATAAAACTAAAACTATATTTATTCACATTACAATGTCCTGTTTTCGTCTTCTCTTGATTCTCCCTGGCCCTCTCCTATTATTAGCTATATTTATAATTCCTACTGGTCTTTCATTCCATCCTTCTATTTTCTGTTAATATCCTCTCCAGTTTTCTGCATTTTTCAATTTCCCCATCTCCTTTTAGTCCCTCTGTCTTCTCCTGTGATGATGACAAAATGATTGGCTATCCACAGAGGGGATCCACATCTTCTTAATTACACAGGTGGAAAAAAAAGCGTCAGGTTGAATTATTGCTGTATTCTCCAACGGACCAAAGCAAAAACAATAATGATGATGATTCCATTTTTTTGAGAGAGAGAGAATAACCAGAAAGCCATTTATTATAAGTCTGTTTTTTCGGGATGGCTGTGGAGTGGGCTGTACATGCAGAGCCTCAGTGGAGGACCGAAGAATGTAGAATTGAAAAGCTGGTCATGAATAAATATGACACCACATTTTTCCTTCCCCTTATCGAGGTTGCCCAGAGAGAGGTGGAAAAGGAAGCTCACTGATTACTGCAAATGCTGCTGACTCTCTGACAGCAGATGTCTTGTTGATGATAGGGCACATAACTACATGAAGGCTACATACAAATCTGTAGAGAGTTAGCATTCAACCTCGTAGCACAGAGGCTACAGTAACACCGTCGCCCGTTTAGACCTATAATTCTTCTTAAGTACAGGTCACAACTACAGTATGTGCAGTATGTGGCCCAATACCGGCGTCCACACTTACGGACTCGTGCTGTCAAACCGTCAAGTGCATGAGGGCGCTCCTGCAAACACCTTGAGACCTTTATGCACGCTTTCCATGCGTCTGCATTTTCTGCAGACTTTGCCTGAGGTGATTACCCACAATTAATAGTGTTTGCGACGTTCAACAGGGGGGCTATTAAGGGGGTGGTTATTAAGAAAAACCCAGTAAACGTGTGTTTAGTTGGGCGTACTGGGTGCACTGGTGACTTGATTCACGAATTATTTTTACAGGGACAATGCACACTAATCAACAGAACAACTGTAAGTGAGCCAGAGTTAGCCAGAGAGGCTAATTTTCATCTGCTGTCCCTGGCCAGATTTTCTTTTTTTTATGGCAGCCTGAAAATACATTTTCAATAACACAATGCAACTAAGCTAGACACATAGTAATATATAGACACAACTGATTCACATCAAAGAAAAGTGTATCCACAATAGATGCATATATAAAACACTGGAGGCACATAAAAAAAACATTAACACTAAAGCAAGACAAATGCACACATACACCAAATAAGCAGGCAGGACAGACAGTGCATTATTGATTGCACACCTGATTGGCAACAAGCCATTTCTTAAGGCTATGTTTGAATGTCTTGTACGTAAATAGATTATTTACAAATATTTAAATCCTTCGCACAGCCTTCGGGAGTAATTTAAGGGTTCGGGTATCTTGCCCGGGGGAAACCTCGACCTGCAGGCCCAACACTTCCCGTGTCTCGGTGTTGTCATGGTACTGTGATAAGTCGCAAAGTTCTGTCCCCTTCGTATGTTCCTATTTCGAGCCTCACTCAAGCACTTACCTGGTGACGTCACTGGGATTGGGCCTGTGTATCGTTGCTGGTATGACTGGAGTAGAACATGCTGTTCTTTGGACGAGTACATGTTGCTGAATTTCAATTAACATCATCTTTTTTTCTCCAAAAAGCAGACACAACGGACAGATTTAAAAAAAAGAAGAAAAAACAGCCACCTTACAAAACAATGCATGACGATAATAATGCTTGTGTGCATCTGCCCATTGCCGTGATGATCTCCTGCTGTGTCCGAGAGGCTTAACAGGAACTCACTGTACTTTGTGGAATTGAATGAATAGCAAAAAAAAAAAGCCGGGAGAGAGAGAGAGAGAGAGAGAAAATAATAATTTTGTGGTGTTCCTCTCAGGGCTATTCTCAGCACACCATAATGCTCATCAGCCCCATCTACCTCTGCACACCTTCACACACAAACACACACACACACACACACACACACACACAGGCACTCCCCACACAGCTGGCTTATACATCGCCTCGCTTTGTTTTTGTTTTTTGTTGTTGCCCTTTTTTTTCTGTTTTTTTTTCCGTCTCCCTAATCTCTCCCAGGTGACTGAACAAAAGATTACAGATTGCTGTCTTTAGCCGGGAGGAGCAAAGGGAGAGCTACGCAGCAGTCAGCTCGGCTTAAAGAAAATGTGGTCCAACACAGTCAACTCAGACTGGAAATGGAAGCATTTTTATTCGGTGCAGAGGAAAGAAAAAAGAGAAAAAAATCACTCAAAGCAAGTATGTATGTATTCCTGGCTGGCGATGGTGCAGACAACCAAAGGAAGGTGTAGCGGGTGCTGATGGCTTTCACCTTCTGAGTGATGTTAAGCAATTGGATAACATACTGTCTGGAGGAGGGGCTCCATGAATACCAAGCAGATGAGCTGACATCTCACTTACATCAGTGTCTTTCTGATTGACACACCTGGATGGTGGGGAGCGTCATGCTCGTATATTTTTTACTGACTCCACCCTGGAAGCATGTCACGGTGATTGACCTCGACTGCAAAAAAGAAAAAGAAGAAGAATCTCCTGTTTTCATGGAGGTCATAAATAAAAAAGGTAGTGTTAACCCTTGTCTCGGCTGACGACCAAGCTCGTGATGTTGTTGCCACTCCTGAAGAGCAGTCGTTTTCTCAAGTACCGCCACACACACACACGTCCATTTATCTTGTGTCTGGTGTGTGTGTGTGTGTGTGTGTGTGTGTGGTGCACTCCAGGAGGCTGCTGGTGATTACTGAACACTCCATCTTTATATCTGATCATCGAGCCGAGCAGCCGAAGTGAATGACATCCGTCTCGACCCGCGGTGTATAAGATGAAGGGATGCAAAAAAGAAATCAGTAGAGGCGGCCATCTTTACATTTGCAGAGATTCTTCTCTGCAGGACTCAATACACTGCTATTGCAGAGCAATTGTTGCACTATAGCACCTGTAAAAAAGGTGTGATGTCATACTTTTTCTTGAAAGTATGTAGCATATTAACAATAGATAGGTTTTGAGAAATTGCTACATGGTTTAAAATATGTTAAATTACAAAAAAAAAGTGGTTGTGCCACTTAGGGAGCACAGCGATTCGATCTCAAGGAGCCGGATTCGACAGCTCACAGTGGAATCGCCACAAAAATGTGTTAACGAAACCAAAGGATCATTCATAACAAAATCAAAAGAACGGGCCGCTAGGTATTCATTGAATTTATGAACGATTCTTTATAATCAGCTTGGGGAGGCGCTTGGAAACAGCCGTGTGTGTGTGTCTGTTGACTGTCCCTTCACTCTCCTCTTGTTCCACTTCCATTGCTACAATGTGAGAAATGGGTGAATTTAGGACAGTTCCCAAACTTTTCTTTACCACCAAGGACAGCGAGCAGGATAGAAAGCGGGCCTCACTGCCTTAATGAGCTCCGTTCCTTCAGCACTACGGACAGCGCCGCAACCACACACACACACACACACACACACACACACACACACACACAGTCACGCTACACAAAACAATCAGCGCGGCCCATCGTTATGCTGAAACAACAGCTGAGCAATAGTAACGGGTATCTCAGGCCATTAATGTTGCTTTTACTGTTTTTATATAAATATATAAAGCTTAAGCAGACAGGGATCCATGAGCAAGAGGAAATACATATAATTGGACGATCAGTCACTATAGGGAAGAATTGACCAATCAGATCCGACTATGTAAATTCCTAGACGGGGGAATCAGGTCATTACAACCTCATGAAGCCGATATGGCCAATGTGTTAGCAAACTGCTTATTTACACATCCGGCAGATACAGAAAAACATTGACATTTAATTTAGAGAATTACATTGAGAGTCAGAATGTGCTCACGACGGGCCCGGACAATGTTTCCTTCGCTAAGGCTGTAATTATTTTAAAGCCTAAAATGCAACAATTCCTTCAGCTTCTTCAAGTTCTCATCTCAACTTGGAATGTAAATCTATAACTCCGTGCTCCTAATCCTTGATCTCAACACCGGCGTAGCGAGCGGCTGTGCGCTTCATCTCTGATCCTAGCAGGCAAACTCAAAAGGGCAGTCTTAATCATTAGCCTGCTAGCTAGATTAATACCGCTGTGGAGTATTACCGTCCTGAAACTCAGATGAGAGTGAGAGGATGGTTCCCGTAATGAGACATCCATCTAAGTGCACCTGTTATATCTGTTTTATCCATTTCATCTGTGGACAGGAAGAGGAGAGAACAGAGGAGAATAGGTACCCTCTCATGTCTCCTGTGAACATGCCAGGTGAGACTCGCTGATGCGTCTGCCTCATTAATGGGCACACTCCCAATTAGGAGAAGCGGAGGCTAATCAAAAGCTAGACATAGAACTGTGCGAGAGTTCTTTTCCTCTCATGCGTCCTCTTTTCTCTTTTTTTTGCTTTCTTTCTCCGTCTTTCCTCTTTTGTTGACAACCTGGTGTTCTCCTTAAAGACATGGCACCGAGCGGCAACATCTTTTTAAAAATGGCAGACTTGTATCAAAGTGGCACTTTTCTTTACAATGTACCCGTCATTTGGATATCGCCCGAGATCCCCCGGGGCGACTCCTGGCTGCATGAGGCCTCCTCGAGATGGAGAGCAACGCCGGGTTCACGCTGGACGCCACATGTCAATTGTCAGTTATGCTGGTGATCATGTGGGGAGGGTGGAGGGGGTGGGAGTGTGGGATGCATATTTGACCATTTATTAGAATCTAATGCTATATATATAACATATATAATCAGTGGTGGGCAGAGAAGTCGATAGAAAGTACTGTAGAAGTGAAAGTAGTCATCAAACTAACTACTTGAGTAAGAGTACAAAAGTATTAACTAGTAATATGACTTGAGTAGCGACTAACTTCAAATATAATACAAAAAGAAAAGAAGAAAAACACCAGCACACTACTGTCTTTGTCCCCCCTGAGTCTTCTACTTGATATGGATATGAATTACTTCAACCACAGATGGTCTTCCTCAGGGGAAAGTTAAAGAAGTGAACATACATCTGTTCCTCTATGTGACGCAATGACAAGTGACCGGCTCCTGATGAGATCACCTGCAACATGTACCGGGACGAAGCTCTCCAAAGTGTGATTACAATATATCATGTCAATAATATACTTAAACTATATATATATTTTTATATATTTATATATATATATATATATTTTTATATATATATATATATATATATATATATATATATATATATATATATATATATATATATATATATATATATATATATATATATATATATACTGCTTTCTTTGCCTGATGTCTGCTATTTGGCAAATAAATCAGCAAATGCATGTGCATATTAAACCATACAAAGTAGATTTAAAATAAACACAAAACAAATACCCCTCCCATATAATACATTATCCAAACTACCCCTTTAAATAATTTGTGTTGAGTAGCCATTGTTATCTTGTACTGATGTTCAATATAAATGCAACATATTAAAAAGCAATAAATGTACAAAATACAAGGAATTGGATGCCATCCACCAATGAAATAATGTTGTCCACTAATGACTTTTGGTTGCCATATTGCTCACACTAAAATAAATTGTCACATTTTTGGGAAATGCGTAAACATGGTTATAGTTTTGCATCACCCGTTAGACTAAGCAACCACACATTCTATGGATCATAACACTCAAATCGCGAGGAAGAAATGCACAACCTCTTCCCTTTGACTTGACCTTGACTTGACTGTGCAGCTTTCAAACTCCCAATTTGAATTTCCACCAGTTCATAGTCCTATTTGCTGGTGACTCTCAGTCTGGCAGCCACTCCACAACTAATGTCACTACAGAGAAAAAGAAAAGGGATGTGTGGGGTGGGGACTTTAATGCCAGAGCTTTGCGCTGTCACCTTCCCAAAAAAATCCCCAATGACAAGGCCAGCTCCTAGTCGGCGTGAGAGGCCTAGTTTTAACACCCAATCCAAAAACTTCAGACGTCCCTAATCATTTATTGACTTTGTTGTTTAGCAGCAGTTTCCCTCCTTGCTCCCGTCTCAGTAGGACATAATTGGGGAGATGGCGTAAGATTTGCTTTCTCAGAGAAACTGGATATTATTTGAGCAGAGCTGAAGCCATCGGCATTGTCTGGGAAAAGGGAGGGGATGAGATTACGAAGCGCTGTGTGACTTGAACAACTCTTGTCCCGAGGCTTGTTCAAACTGATTTGTACTGCGCATTGCTCTGGAGAGATTGGGCTGGAGAGACACTTTCTGTTTGGTCAAAAGTCTATGAGTCATCCATATGAAACAAAAACAAGAGTGCACAGAGAGAAATGTGTACATTGCTGTTGGTGTGTAGCACAATATGGACTTGACAAGCCTAAAGCAAACAAATGCACATTATATAGTAATATGTATTGGAGAAAAGACAACTGAAAAATAAGATAAGACAAGACTTTATTCATCCCCAGAGGGGAAATCCAGGCGTTACAGCAGCACAGAAACTGAACAAGTAAAAGTAAAAAATAAGAGGAACCACTAGTTTAGGAGCACAGAAACTAAAAAACTATATATTGTTCTATGTTGTTGTTGCCAGAGTGAACAAGAGCAATTAAATACACACATTGTAGGGACTGTATACACTGTTTGAGTGTTGGTTTTACAGCCGCTGCCTTCTTTTGGTGGGGAAGATGCTCCGATGTGTACAGTATGCTAATGAATATGAATCATTCTAATCAGGGCTAAAAAGAGGATCTTATCACAGCCCACTGAGAGGCTTATCAATATCCCGGCTTCAAAGGAGAGGGTGAACAGCATGGGTCTGAGAAATATCTTCAAATTACTGCAGTTGTGCCGAGGAATCGAGGACCGGCCCTCTTAACGAGGGGGCGAGGCATTATTTTAGGGTACATAATAAAACCGGCTGACATCAAATAAGCCCGGAATGGATTTTTCACCCCTGGCATGGGTTTTTTTTTTTGGGGCATAAATCTTTCCGACATCAGAACATTCTGTGCGATGCTCGACATGCAAATGTGTTTGGCCGTGAAGACATTATCAGCCCATCTTCCAGAGCTTGAGCTAGAGAGCACCGTGAAGCCGTTTTTTTAAAGAAATAAAATATGTTGTATCGCACACCCCAGAACCAGATTCCTCTGACTGCTCACTCGCCCCCTCCGACACTCATACAGAGATCTGAGGATAGCTTAATTGAGCATACGGCAACATACTTGAGCTCCAATTATTCCCCTTTTTGTTCTGTCAGCTTCGACCGTTAATAGCTCAAGCTTATTGTTCATTATAAGCAGAGGTTCGGCTTTCATTTGAGTGGAAAGCAGATTTAAACTTCTCACATAAACTGCATAAGTAAATTCACTTTGAAGCCAAACTCATATCTTTTTAGCACGTAATCTTTTTGACTTCCACACACACACACACACACACACACACACACACGGACACGGACACAGACACATATTTGTCGGTGCTCGCAAGATGAAAGGTAAGGTAGCTGCTTGTCAGAAACTATTAATGTGGGAGTAAAAGTAATTATATTGGCATCTCTTTGAAAATCTGACACATTGTCGTGAAGTGCTCCCAGTCCATGCAGTTGCCTGTTTGTACTTGTTGCATTGGGTTGAAAAGTTTATAAAAGAAGCCGAGCAACGAGCACGAAAAAATTAAAAAGATAGTGAAGGGAAGGTTAAGTAGCTGTGATTCCACTACAGGAAAGGTGGTGAGAGTGAAATCATGTCCTAGCTTCCTCCTCACATGATCATATTTTAAGCTACAGTATGAAAACAGATTGTTTTGCAGGCCGCCGTGCTGAATGTTGCAGTGGATTATCTTTTCTCAGAGTACATCAGGGAGCCAACCGCAGAATCAGGTCAGGCAGCGACAAGGCCTGCGTCCGATCAATATTTATCGGTCATTCTAAATGAATGGGGGTGGGAGTGTGTGTGTGTGTGTGTGTGTGGAGTAAATCCATGTTCCATCTCCAGGTGAGCGTTTCTCTAGCTCAATGCCATGACATCTCTCGTCACTAAAGTTTGACTCTGCTCGCCACATTCATGTGCAGGTTCCCCCTCCCCATCCATTTTGTATGCCATCAACCACTCGCCTCGGCTCGTTTCACATTACACGATTAAATTCATACAAATGAATAAGTAACGATATATTCAGAGATACACCGATCGATCTGCTTCCGGCCCGGACAGTTTTCAGAGCGGATTGAACGTTAACCACAAGGCGGTTCGATCACCAGCTGCCCACGTGTCCCCCCCCCACGCAGAACCCTGAACTCCAAAGTTACTTCCCTGGCGCTTTACAGCTCGTTATAGCAGGGCTCTCAGGTTTGTTTGTTTTTGTCTTTTTTTGTCTTTTTTTAAAAAGACCCCCCCCCACAGATACGTTTTTCCAATTGGCTATTCGTGTAGCCCATTTCTTTTTTTTGATTGGCTGATGAGTGGCACCTCGCGTCAGAGCTCCAGGAGGTTCGGGGAGACGTGCTTGATTCCTCCATGGTGAGGGCAGCGCGACCAGGTCATGTTTGTGCGCTGCGGCACATTAAATAGCCTAAAGTTTTCTTTCAGCGTGAGAAATACGATGTGTGGCAGGAGGGTGTGACTTAAGACCGAAATGCGTGACACTTGAGAGCCCTGTTATAGTTAGTGTGCACTTGACTCTAAACAGTAACTTTTTCTTATTTAAATCTGCACACATCTCTATGCTGAGCTTCCAATGTATTTTTACCAACAACTGAAGATTTCTCAAATTCTTACCCCTCTTTTTTTCCCTTTCAAATGTCGGTCTCGTTGACCCAATGTACAGCATTTTGTTCTCCACGTGCAAAGCATTATCGTAAAAGCCGGGTTACAAGCCACTACTACCTTCGGTTGTTGTCCCCGCTGCTGTTGCTAGCTCCCCGCTGCTGCTGCTAGCTCACCGCTGCTGCTGCTAGCTCCCCACTGCTGCTGCTAGCTCCCCGCTGCTGTTGCTAGCTCCCCACTGCTGCTGCTAGCTCCCCGCTGCTGCTGCTACTGCCCACGTCCCATCTGCCTGAGTCGGGCGTCGAGCCGGGGCTGGTCCTGCTACCTTTGGTAGCGAGAGCTAGCGGAAGTTAGCGGGGAACTAGCAGCAGCGCTAGCTGGCTACATCAGGGAACTAGCGGGGACACCCACCGCACGCATTAGCGGCTTGTAACCCGACTTTTACGGTACTTTTTTGCAAACCCTTCATATAAAATAACATCTATTTGTTAAAAAAAAAAGGACTTTCTAAAATCGTATAGCATAAAAGACCCTTTTGAAATGTAGAGTCGTTTTTCTGATTGGCTATTTGTGTAGCCCATTTCTTTTTTTTTGATTGGCTGATGAGTGGCACCTCACGGCAGAACTCCAGGGGATTCGGGGGAGACGTGCTTGATTCCTCCACGGTGAGGGCAGCGCGACCAGGTCATGTTTGCGCGCTGTGGCACATTAAATAGCCTAGAGTTTTTTTTCAGCGTGAGAAATACGATCTGTGGCAGGAGGGCGTGACTTAAGACCGAAATGAGTGACAGTCACGCTCAATGCGTGACACTTGAGAGCCCTGTAGAGTATTCCAGTTCCAATCAAGCCTTTGTGGAAATTCTATGTCCTTCTGAATGGCTTTTTAACATGGTGACAAAGGGAGAGTGACATTACTCCACTATATAATATAAGATAAGATAATCCTTTATTAGTCCCGCAGTGGGGCATATACAGACAGAATAAAGCATGTTTTTAAATATCTCTCTACATAGCTAATCGTTGCGTACTTCTATATTAATGCTCTGAATCCTGTATATTGCACCTTTAACGCTCAGCATTAAAACAAATAAGCATTTTTATCCCAAATTGCTAACTATTCCTGTAAGTGTTGATGATTAAAGATTAAAATCGTCACCCATCAAACAACTATGTAGCCTTGAACTCATCGATCCAACTTGCGAAAAACTCCAACACGGTCACTGACTATTGAGGAGACGGGTTCATTGTCAGTGAGGTCCCTCATGCACACAAAGGAGCAGCTGTCTGATTGGCTACTTATCACCGCGACATCAAGAATCTCCAGTGGACAAGACCGCTGTCAAGTTGATTTTGTCCCAGCTGACGTTGTTCAATGAGGGACGTCTGCTGCAAAACAATCAGAGGAGGAACGTCGGCCGAGGCCTGGAGAAATAATACAGTTTGAGGTTGTTTTTCATTCTATGATCACGGAGCGTGTCTCCTCTGATATTCCCTTCACTCATTCACTGATGTGTTCATTTATTTATGGATCTGGCTAAGCAACCAACAGAGAATTCACATCAGCCCTCCTCTTGAGGAGCCCTGTCACATCTACATATTTTTAATAGCTCATAACTCAAACAGTCCTGGCTTGACATGTCCCGTCAAAAAGATGCAACACTTCGTCTGACATTTAACTTTCTCCATAAAACCCTTTGGATGTTAACCCCTCGCTTCCCCACATGTTTGTCACCTCAATGGACATTAAAATGACCTCCAAGTAAAATGAATGGCCTGATTTGGATGTACAAATTAAACAGTGGCCTGTTTAAGCTTCTTTTTTTTTAAACTTTGGTGAGATAGAGTTCACACAAAACCTCCTGGATTGCTTGGATCGTTCCATCATCCTTAATGATTATTTGCTTATATACAGGATTGGCTTCATAAAAAAAAAAAAAGCCAAACATAGTTAATTTAAAGCTTTCGTGGGCGGTGTACTGTATGTCCATATCTATCCCACCACAGCTGGACGGTTGCCATGTACTTGTATTCCTCCTCCTCTGCCCTGGAGGATAAAACGTTTTAACAGCCAAATGAATCAGGGATGCAACAGCTTCCTGCCAGCTTTGATTTCAAGTCAATATTTACACCCAAGATTAAGGGAAGTGAAAAGCAGCAGCAGCTATTAAACAAGAGGATTTAGCATCGGCACTTAGGACACACTTGCTTCTCTCAAAAATATCGGGGAAGGAAAAAGCTGACCGCGCAAAAAGTCACACGCCCAAAATTAAAACAAGATGTGTAAATCACAGAGGAAGTTGTGAACTGCGCATGCAATGCAGTCCATTACCACAGAGTACATCATGGACTTCTTGTGCTTTGATTTATCCTAAAAAAAACAACTCGGCTTCAGGAGCACAATGTGTGACACGACTACTTCAGTGGGCATTCAACCAGATGTGTGCAACATGTGCGCTTGTTTTAATCACCTTGCAAAGACAACGATCTGTTCAATGCCGTCATTTTATAGGGGAACTCACTCAAAAAACACACTTTTCTTTTAAGGTAAACTAATTCTAGGCTCTTGGTCTTGGAGTTACATTTATTGCTGAAGTTACAATCTGCATTTTTCTGCAATAAGCATTCAATGTATTTATAGTAATTATCTCTCTAGATTGTTTGTATTAGTTGTCTTAGAAGTCTCCAAAACGATGATGCGTGTCGGCATTCAACAAATTCTCATCTCATTGGCTTCAGCCTCACTCTATACGGTTAGTTACCGCTGATGCAAACAGACCGCTTTACTTTCTAATTCCTCAGCCGGGTTAATTTGTTTTATTAAGCTACAGACTTTTTGGGGGGGAAAAAAGATCTTACCTTGCCCCAGTCCGCTTTTGGATGCCTCGTTCTTTGCTTTCGTCTGCCAGCCAGCTTACAAGACCGCCGCCCCGTCATTACCCCCAGGATGTTCAAGGAGATTCAACTTGAAAGGTGAATCAACCGCCTGCTGGCTTCACTCCATCACCACCAGCGTCTGGATTCCGGGGGGTCCCGTCCTGGCGCTCATCTCCATATCGGCTCGAAACTAATGAAGAAGCTTCACACCGATGGGCCTAATCGCCAAAGTCTTCCTTCTCATTGAAATGTAAGTTCATGCAAAGTCCTGCTAATTGACATGAAATGGAAAGACACAAATGTATGTCTGCATGCGCACACATACACATTTCTTTTCTTTAACAACCTGAGTTGTATCTTTTATAGTTATGGTCAGGTTTGTAACAACTTACACAACAACACCAATTCTGACACAGATAACAGGCACTGGCCATATAGCGAGTGGAAAATAAGTGATCCAAGAGGAACAAGATTATATTACTTTTGCTGCGAAAGAATTTTCAACTAACAACTTCTGAATGTGAAAGATTATTTTTTATCATCACAAAGGCATTTGTCCATTTACAATCATAACACTCTGAAATTGTTCTCTTCTAACCGCAGCCCCCTTTTTTTGTCCAGCCGAAGTCGGAGGGAAGCAGAAGTAATTGTACACAACTGAACTTTTTTTCTTCTTCAATATTTCTTAAAAAACTTGCCAGTATACTATTCATCCAGATACTCGACACATTTGGTCAAACTAAACTAGCCTAACAGCCAACGTTAACGGAGGTTCCTCTGACTTGCATTATGATGCTTTCAAGTTCTACTCAGTAAAAGAGAGTATTGAGCGAATGTAAATGTAAATGAGACTTCTCATCTTTAGTTTTAGTCGAGAAACTTGAAATAATACAGTTGTTTTACTGCAATGGAAAACAGATATTATAGATGGAATTATGACATGTTTAACATCCTAACACTAACTCTGAGCAGATCATAATGTATAATTCAAACTATTAATTCCAAGTTTAGTTTCTAATCAAAGCAAATATTGAAATAAAAAAACACAATCATGTATTTCCTAATCACTTGAGTTGTGTGTCTTTTTATGAAAATAACGACTATGGGACTCCAGGACGCTTGAACTTATATTTTTCTCGGAATCAGCAAGTTAGCATTGTCCAAGAAAACTTCTATTAATGCATCTCTATGTCATCAGCCTAGCCTAGTCATCAGCATAGTGAGACAGGATCCTCTACCAAACACTGAAGCCAGTCCAGCTCCTCGACGCTGCACGACCACTTCCTTGAGAACCAGTGAGCGTTGCACCGTTCGTACAGAGATATCCATATTACCCGGTAGCTTCAACGCCTCATCTCCCTTTCTGCTAATGCCAGATAAAATGGCGCCTCACGTTGCGTTTTCTTGACGACGCATGCGCTTCATCACGCCTTATTGCATTCTCATTGCCTTATTGCAAAGTCCGGCATGAGGGATCAATGAGACGTTATGAGCACAATGTATTGCTGTGCTCACGACGCTCGGTGCAGCCGGGTACTGGAGGTGGATCCTTGTCGCGGTCCTTGTGGCTCCCTCCCTTCTCTCGCCCTCTCTCTTTAACCCACTGCGCATCATTCATCTCGTCAGAAGCAAGAGAGGGTAGACAGGTAAATGGAAGCGTGCTGGCGGTCGGGTGCGTTAGTCTATGATGAATGGAATTGTGCGCAGCGGGTCTCTGACCTGCTTCACGCGGCGCTTTGTGTGCATTCAGTCAGTTGAGTATTTTCATCAGATAAATCCAAATGTCTCTCCGAGAGCAGAGATGAAAAGCAGCATATGTTCTTTAATGTCCCGCTGCGAGAAATTTGTTTTGCAGCCAGGGGTTTCGCAACAAAAACAGACGACAATAAGTCGAGCAACACGAAAGGTGAGAACTCCTTCAGCAGTGGATGATCCTGGCAGTACATTATAGTTTAAAGAGTATATGATCAAACTGGTATATCGCTCAGTACTATTTGGGTTGACGATAAATATGACGTTTTGTGAATCTAATTAATAGTTTCTTTGCGCTATTGAACTAAAACCACCCACCTGTTGCCCTCCCCTGCGATTCCGTCGTAGTTCCCATTCAGGTCGAGGCCCTCTTGAAGTTGTTGCTTCTGAGCTCTGCCTCAATCTCATCCTCGCCTTCCCTTGAGATTGGCTTGAGGAACACCTGCTGCTGGTCGCCTCAAGACAATCTCGCTGCGTTATTTACTATGAGACTTCCACAAGGCGGATTTCTTTCATTTTATTTTCCTCAGGTGGCCATCTGCTGGTGTTAATCGCAAAAGACTCACATCTGGTATTTCAAAAAGCATAACTGGGCTGCCAGTTGTGTACTTAATTGCGTTGAACACGATATTGTGGGAAATCGCACCTGAATTACAATAATGTTCAACATAGCCGCCGTTAGCGGATATATCAACCACGGGGAAAACAATTTGACGGCATAAGCTTGATGCAGTGTGTTTGACGTGTTCCATACGGCGCGGCGCTGCTATACATATATATTTAGTGACTCTCAGCTGCAGGTGAATTGGTGCCTGTCATGTGCTGCCCTTGAGGTAAATAACGGCTCAAATCAAAGCTAATTGTTGTCAGGGTAACCATCATCTGAAGTTTGCTTGCACAAACATGTCTGTACGGATGACTTGTCATCCATTTCTGTTTGAGCGACAGTCAACCGTTCAAAAAGCACCTACTTATTTCTTCCTTGCACAGTGAAGCGTGAACAACGTTGTCAAACTAACGGGTCATTTCAACTGTGCTTGAGGATTTTTTTTTTTTTCCATTAGTGCATCTGTGTCTTTGTCATCAGACAGACAAACAAACATACACAAGAGGGAAAGTGAAGCAAAAGATAAGCCACGACTTGACAGTATTCAATTTTGCATTATTAGCAAAAAAAAGCAGGGCGTAAAATTGTTTGCTGTTGTGATAAACGTTTCCCACAGTATGCAAGTATCAAGTGAAATATGCAATTACAACAGCACTTGGCTCGCTATCCGTCGCAGAAGAGAATAAAAAAAAATCAACAAATTCTTGGCAGTGGATAGAGATTCCTCTCGACTAGTCTATTGATAACGAAATATCATACTCACACACAAAGGGTGCTGAATTAATTATTCGGGGTGAAATACTCCTGAAAACAAAAGGCTGATAAATCCAGAGAGTATCTGAAGAAGAGAGTCCTTCCTAGCATGTTGTAGTTTCCATGTGTTCACCATTATGGGTGTTTTTCCACTGGCACCAACTTACCCTTTAATTCTCACCTGGAACAACGTTCCTGCCTCTTTGTTTTCCACCCAGAATTCCAGGTGTACTACTGTGACTTCTGTTTCTGTACTGTTCAAATAGAGTATACGATATTTCAACTATATATCGATTGGTGCCGGATTTCAGTTCATCATTTTTTTTCCTCCTTTATTTTCATTATATAAATCAGTGCCACTAAGTGCAAAGACTGACAATTCTCTCTGTACGGTGAGCAAGGACCATCAATGTGATGTTAATCATCCAAGTCATTTATTTTCCTTGAACTACGGAGCCAGCTGGAGGCTGCGGCAATAACGGCACTCTGATACCTCTCTCGATAGCCGCTCAATCAGGATATTAATTGCCCAGCTATGTCCCCCCTGTTATCAATCTCTACCAATCACAAGTTATTTAATAAAGAAACAATTGCCTTCTGGCACGCCCGTCGCACCCAACAGCGGCCTTTATCATCATGTATCTACAGCCGACAACTCCGCAGCTCTGGACACGTAAAGACGATCGGCTCAAGACCGACGCACCATTATCAGCACCAAACACAGAGTCCAGGCTTCCCAATGAAAATCCCCTTTGTGTGCTTCTTTGCACTCGCGCTGGGTAAGTGTGTGTGTTAAATGTACATATGGTCCAGCATGATAACGCTGAAGGTTGAAGCCAACATGCTTAAAATAGTGTTCAATGCTTAACGCTGTAAGGAGCCGTTGCTTACCTCTTCTGATGTTCCCCACTATTTGTTGTCCGTCCCTCCCACATGGAGTGACTCAGTGGCTTGTGGGCTGCCTTTGAGACTCTTTTGGGTTGGAATTATTATACATTTTTTTCATAAAACATGAATTATTTAGGTTTGTTACATAATACTTTGGTTGAGAGGTGATTATCAATTTCATTGGAGTTTTGGAAAGTGTTTTTTGGTTCAAAACGGTTAAAAAAAAAGTTTTTTGTTCAGTTTGTCAACTTTTTTGACTGGAGCATTAAAAGAAAGTGGGACAGAAACGTGTCAAAAAAAGGTGAGGATGTTCACATCATCATCAGTTAAATGATTTCACTCAATGGTTCACATACTGTAGCTTTTGAGCACCAAATTGAATGCTGGGTTCAAATTAATTGCCTTTGTGCCGTTATCATCCGCCCACAGAATGGCTTTTTATCAAAATCCTTATCTAATGGCTGAACATTTCTGGTTTAAAGCTCGCAAAGCTAGCAACAACTCACTCATATTCCGTTTCATGGAAGCTCAAATGACCCAAATCCATTTTCCTCCCACACCCTCGCCTTCCTCACTGACACTCCGGTTAACATAATGCTGCAGCACATTACCCAACAGATCCATGGCTGCAGCGAGAGGAAAGGAAAAGCAGATTTGTACCGACAGTAAAAGCAATGTCAAGGTTCAGTCGTCATTACGCTGACCCTCCCACTCACCTTGTATTCACGGGTGACCCCGAGTCAATCACTGACCAGGAGCTTTATTATCCACTGCAGCCAATCGCAACCCTGCTTTTAAATCGCATGCAGACTGCCCTGCCTTTGAACCTGGCAAAAAGGTCATTTAATATCCAATATATCATCTGAAATATGAATAAATCAAATGGCCTTATCTCTTAGAGTACTATCATTAAAGGACTTAAATATTTTTGGTGAGAGTGAGTGTACAGTTTTTCCTTTTCAAGCATGTAAAAACCTGTATGATGAAATGATAAAGTGTTAAATCTATTATTTCATTTTTAAAACAGAGTGTGAACTGAGCAAATCCAAGACTTACCAACATACAATCTCTTTTTGCATTTGCGTGGAGTTTCTGCCATAATTAGTGTCATCCCAATCCAATTAGTGGGGCTTCGGAGTGGAAGTGGGCTTAGAAAACCCTCAAACAGCGAATCTACATCGACGCTGACTTAACCAACTGACCATGTGCAACAAACATCGACTCGTAAACTGCAAAAACTGATCTAGACATTTAATATTGTCATATTGTCACTAATTAAACCACAAACCCAGAGAGTGCTTATGGTGCGGAGGAAAAACATCCTGAGAGAGCAAGACAGCCTACCGGTTGAGAAGTGTCAAAAATATCTTCGGTTCATTATGAACCTATGGCGGGACAAAACAGACTTTGGCAGGCCGCCGCAGTCGAGACAATTAATGGAGACACAGCCATATTTATTCTGTACGCCTTAAAGAAGGTTCATTCAGCTGCGAGTGTGATGCAAGTAACGAAACACAGTCGTAGTGGGAGGCTGTAGGATTGGAATTGAGCCAATTCGCTCTGCCGTAGACGACAGAGCGAAAGGGCAAGAGCGGCAGTCTGTAGGCTGTGACCACAAGTTAACCTTATTACTGTTATTCAGCAAGTGGAAGTGCAGGTGGCTGGCAGAGGCCACAGGCAATTCATGATTGTGATGCACAGAGTCTCATATAAAACATCAAGGCTGTTCTGTGTGTCTAAGAGGAGTCCGTCACCACTGGGGTGATTTTTCTGAACCTCGTGTGACGCAGTTAAGGAAGCACATTCAAGTCGAGGGAATAATTAAGTACACAGTCCATTAAGCTTTTTGACACAATGGAGGGCAGTTGTCATATTCGATTGCACGCTATCCGGGAGTGCGTGGACACTGTGCGCGTGAGTCAGACAATGACAGCGGAAATGTAATTGTTCATCTGAACAAAGAAAGGGATCTGAGTAGCTGTCTCCTCACGGAGCCCCGTCCACCTGAGTTACTGTTGCTGCATGAATGTATGATGTCAGGCTTTAACACTCAAAACTTTTGGTGATTTTTTAGTTCATGATTCCAGACAGTGAGAAAAAAGCAGGCTTGTCAATCTTAGTATCAGTTGTAGATAGCTAGCCAGTTAACATGTTGTAGCTAGCTAGCCAGTTAACATGTTGTAGCTAGCTAGCCAGTTAACATGTTGTAGCTAGCTAGCCAGTTAACATGTTAGTTCAACAAGAGTAACCCTGTACAAATACCCAGATGTCAAACTGATTTGGAAAAAGTCTCCGATATGCATCAGGCTGTCTATCTCCCCCATACTGTATCCCAAAATGCAAAGCCCTGAAACGGCAGGCTATGGTCACAACAACAGGGGTATATGCCGGTAAGTTTTGTAATACTCAATTGAGGACATTTAACATACATGTGAAGGAAACACTGAACATGTTATTTTGTTATAAGGACAATGCTATATGCTTAGATTATACTTACTGTTGGAAGGGAGGGGCTGGTATTATTGGGATGTGTACAGTGTGTAGGCCGGTTGCTATACAATGGACTCAATTCTCACTTAAAATCATGATAATCGGGACCTCATTTAAGACCGAATAAAGGTTCATAGTCAGAATCTGAACTTAAAGTCTATTATAATGGTAATGGACCAAACAATAGAGGCCCGCTTTAAAAAAAAGTCACCAGAAATTAGCGCTAAAAGGCAGCTTTAAAAAAGAAAAAAAAATGGCACCCCACAGGAATATGCCAAGTGAAAAGAGAAGGAGACAAGGAAGAGGGAGGAAAAAGGGAAAACCAGATGGGTTTGGAGAGGATTTTCTCTGTAACGTTAACCCGGGCTGTCTCCCTTCCCGTCACTGACTGCTGCAGACAATGGGACGTTAAGCATGCTTCTACCGGTGTCATTGGAAGACTAATGAGATGGCGCCAGGCCCATGAATGGCTCATTGGCCTGATGCACATTACTGCCTGTAAGTGTTTCTTCATCCCGTTATGGCCAGCCATGCAGCAGATCTTCTACCTGTATAGGATATTTTGATGAATAACAAAAACGCACAGACCATCATTACAACCAAATGTTCGGGGCCGGAAGGCATTCTTCAGACAGCCACCTGGTGTATTCAACTGGAACCGTTTGTTATTTCAGACACACCCATTTCATTGAGCGATGTCACGTCAAAACTCAGCATCACAGGCAAAGTAATTAATTTAGATATTCTCTGGATGTGGCCACAGATGATGTTTAAATGGATAAATATCAGTGAGTCAAACAGCAGGACCATATTCCTGCCACTTTTACTTCCAGGTGCAATGGATTAAACTGTCATATTATGTATGTTGTCTTGTATGATATAGTGGATTTCAGCCTAATTTACCATATGAGTCAGTGCCATATATGGAAATGAAGTGGAAAAAACGCTCCGTAAAACGTACAAGTTGCTAATTCACCTATATTAAACTTAACATGGGTGTTTAAGTTTGATGAAGTTACTGCGTAAATGAACATCAAACCATTTAAATTAGCTCATTCGTGTCTAATCTACTTTGCCGCGTTACCATTCGGAGCCATCCAGACATTTTGACCAATGAACTACCACTTAAACATGTTGCTTTCTAAAACGAAGAGCATTAAAAACACGCATCCATGCTTGTAGTTAAATAAAGTACATTTAGACTTGGCACATTAGAGTTGCTGACTTCTGGAATTGACTGATGAATAGGACTTTAGAAACAGGATCTCGGTTGATTTTCAGCTATTTTGGCTTACTGTTTATCCATTCCTATTAAATCAGTTGAAGTCACGTCTCCATTCAACTTAACACTTAAATTCTTAAAGAGAGGTAAAGGATCCCTTGGGATTGGCTGAATATCATCAATTAGTTATGAATGAGAACACGTCTAGATTTAATATTTCTCCTCCATTTTATGACATTCAAGGAAGACTGTGATAATTTTTGCCTAATTATTAATGTACTTGGCTGGATTCCCAAACGAAAAAAGGAAAAGTGTACATACATATATAAAGCATATATAAATAAATAAATTGGAGACAGTACCATACATTATCCATGACACTCAGAAACGCGTGAGGCCCGGTCCCCTGGGGCCCGTCTCCAGGCTCTTGGCATGGAAAAGAGGCCAATGAGAGAGCAGCAAAAAATGAGAACACAGCATTGGGTGGTATTTCGGCATGGGATGCCCAGTCAGACTTCAGGGAGGTAATTAATTAACAACAACAACACAAAATGTCCAAGCTGAGACCTCCAGGGGCACCCTATGCTTCCTCAGATCTCTGTCCAGGAAGAGGAGGGTTTATGTGGAGCGGAGAGACATCCAGAGAGAATAATCCTGGAGATATCAAAAAAAGCTTCCAGGTCTAAAAAGGGGAGGGGATTTAACAATGACTGACTCACGCTTAGCTCCCTCTTTACACTGCAACTTGATTTGATATCTGAATATAATATAGGACCACAATTTCTCAGCTTTTTCTGTCATTAAATATGAGTTAACGGTATCTAATAAATACTTCAACAATAAACATTTGCGGCACTTTTTATTTGAGTGAAGTATTTCGATTTCCGTGAGTTGTGTTTTTTACAATGTCTGGCTTTCAGAATGTTATCATAAAAAGTAATAACTTAAATGTGGAATGATGCTAGTCTTTGAATCAACTGTGAAACTGTACGACTATGAATGTAAATTAATAAAGAAATAATCAAAAGAGAGGGATTGACTTTCTGAGTATAAATATGTTAGCATGGTCATCTGTGAAATTGCACGCCTTCCCACCACAAAGTAAATCAATAACTTCTTCAGCATGTCTGGTGCATGATGTAATAATGAGATTAAAGACAAGGACGGGAAAAGCTCGGTGTAGACTTTGGAATATACATTTTTAAATATCATTTACAACCTTCAGTGTAAAGATTCACAGAACCACCACATGAGAAATAGCCAGACATACTAAAAAATATGAAAGTGCCATCGAAATAAGTGAGAGCAGTAAGCAAAAGTAATAACAGCGTGTCCCTTCTCAGTTATGTATGATTTTAGCAGCACATTGAATAGATGGTGCTCTTTGTGTAATAGGCACAAATGGATCCTTTAAACAAGTTTTTAAATAAATTGAGGCCAAACGGCTCGAAGAGTCCTGACAGAGGATTTGTCTTCATAATCATGAAGCGAAGTGTTTGCGCTGCCTCTGACCACATCCAGCCTCCAGCCACCTGGAGGAATGTACTAATGCCAACACCAGACCAAGAGTCACAAAGCTGATCAAGAGCCACAGCAATCATTTAGCATGTTCTTCCATGATGCATGCATTGTATGCAAAGAGGACACGGTGTTGTATGAGGGCGCTACAGCTGTTTTATTAGCTCCCTCAAACTCAATTTCCATTTAATTTGAGAGCTGGCTCCCCGAGTCTGCGCCTGGCAGCTAAAGGTATTAATCTGGCCTTATCTGGCCCCGGCATGCACGGTTCATATCCACACACCCGGTGCCAACAACAGATCTATAATTCATGGCCAAGCACACCCACGTTATTGGCTGCCCATGTATTAGAAAATACAACACAGGAAAAAAGAATTCAATGTAGTGTCATCCAAACAGTTCGGAAGGCGAGAGGGTATGTTTTCTGCCCTCCGGGGACAAACCATGTGACACAAACTTCTCTGTAGTGCTATTACACATAAAAGACAGCGATGTACTGCATGGAACTTTTTTTTTTTACATTTGTATTCTGCCGGGGCGGCGTCTTGAGTCGTTATACTGCCGAAGTGAGGGCTAACGTCAATGTGACCCCACAGGTGAACGAGTGCTGCGTTTGACAGATGGAGAATTATTCTCCCAATTAGGCTAATTGGACGCGACAGGTCAGGGCATATACGCGGTTGAATGAAGTCAAATAAACAGAGGGGATGGTGGTAAATTATCTTGAGGAATAGCTCTGGAAGGGACATATCCGGCATATGTTTCAATAAAAAAGTCTATTTTGGGGAGAGAAAAACATATATATATATATATATATATATATATATATATACTACAACAGTGGCTTGCCTCGTGAAAAGTTGTCTCCTTTAGATGAGTTCTGCTAAAAGCTCTGTCCGAGGATCATTATCCAATCACGCTCAGTCGCTCTCCTCTGTCTGGCTCGTATTGCTCGCCTTCCAAAACTTCGAAACTGCCAGCATCAATAGTACAGAAAAAAAAAAAAAGTTCCAACAAAGTTTGAAACTTTTGTCAAAGGACTGGCTGACTGAAGAATGAAACGCTGAATGTGCTCATGACTGATGAGAGTAGAAATGTCAAAGTAGAGGACATCAAAATCGGAAAAAAATTAGCGACGATAAAGACCTCGGCGGAGGATAAAAAGCACTTAAACCGGGGAGGCAACAGGCTGCACACGTTCCCACCCCGGCAGGGAGTGAGGTAGTGTGAGCCGGCGTCTCTCGTGCCCCCCTTAAGAGTTTAGGGATGTGGTGAGTGGGCAGGTGTTGCTGGAGGGGAATTTGTGTCATTTTTAACTGGCGACTCCTCGCCGGGTCGCGCAAAAGCGAGAGCGGGGGTAATGTAGGCCAGGAGACGAGGATCGAGGGCCAGTCCCTCTGGTGTCCTCTTTTTAATGAGCATCGCTGCGCCCGGCAGACGAGGAGGAAGGCTTTTAGCCCGACGGCGCGGTCAGCGCGGCGCTATGATAGCTTCCTCAGCCCACCGAGGGCCCATTGTAGCCGGGAACAGACAGGGAGATGAGAGAGACATCAGACACTAGGTAATTAGGACCACACGAGAAAAAGAGGTGGAGGAGGATACCACAGCTAAACACCTCATCATCTCTTCTTCTTTTCTTCTCCGATTCCTTGGGGTCATGCTTGTTTTCGCCTTGATATCTCTGTTAATGAATGAGCGCGGCGTCTAGTGCCCAGAGGGGGCCGATGTTTGTGTCTGAAAAAGGAGCCAGGGAGGAAAGGAGGGAGTTAGGGAAGGAGGGAGGGAGGGAGGTGGGCAGGTTTTGGGGGGGCCCACGCAGCATTTTGTTTGTGTTGTTCTGGAGCAGCTGGAGGCAATGACGGGGAACACAATAACAGTTTTTATGCAGCAAGTGAATGCATAAGCACCTACTCATCACAAAATCATGGGCATACAAACAACTGTAGACGAACACCTGCTGTGATATACAGCATACTGTATGAAATAAGTAATCATCAATGGCGTGCAGCAGGTTGTGTGAGTGGGAGGTACGCCTCAAACTACTTGAGAATTTCAATAAAAGCATGAGTGCAGATGAAGAAAAACCTTATATAGGAGTTTAAATTGATTATTTAATTAGTGTAATTATCAAGTGGATGAGGTATTGAATCCGCTAAGAGAAGATGTGTTTAATGCCGCACAAAGGAGACCGTTAAAGATAAAAAGCTTATGTTAAATAAATCCTACATCTGGTCTGCTTATTTTTTCCCCCAACAATGGTGGCAGAAGTAACTAGTTCTACTGAGAGAACCTTGTCTGGCTCTTCCTATCTCCGTACATTAATTTGGAGTGACACATCACAAATCACTTCTCTTATCTTTGAAAAGATCGCTATCCTTTAGGCACCAGCCTGATGCTGATATGATAGCGGAAATTGTTTATTAAGTTTTAAAAAAATGAGCGCTACTATCATGAGCATTTTGGATCAACAAGTTTAAGAGCTTGCAGCCAAAGACACCGGCGGTGTTTCATTTTAATGAGTGACCGTGTTAACTGCCGACTCTCTTCCGAAAGTAAAGTGTCCCTGGTTGCTCGTACTGACGGCAGCTTTTAAATACACCATTTCATCTGTGTTTATTCCCGATGCCAACCATGTACGGAAGTTGCTATATTACCTTCAGGTACCTGCATTTAATCCAAATTGTGCAGTGGCAGCCTGGGAAATATCATATAGTTGCCGAAATAATCAATAAGACATCTATAGATAGATGTGTGAAAAACAGATTTGTGTGTGTGTGTTGTACATTTCTAGGTCACCCACAACATTCATGGCACATCAGTCCCCATCATGCATCTGTGAGTGGCAGCGTACCCCCTGTAAGCTCTCGAAGCCTCGTCCTGAACCTGAATCGTGACCAATCACACGGTCAGGACGCCGAGCTCGTAAGACGCAATTTCTGCATTGTTACGACAAACGTCAATGTTGAAAATGTTGTCACTTTAACAGTAATATGTCACGTTTACTGCCATAAATATTAAGTATGTCATTATTTTATAGGCTTGTGTACATATTATTATTTGTACAACTTGTTTCTTGAATATTGATTCTGTTTGTATTTACACTTGATAGGAACCATCTTTACGTCCTATGTTGTGTTGGGACGCTTTTAGTTGTGACAAGCTCCTGAAGACAAGTGCAACGGTAGAAGTTTCTACTCCGCTAAAAGATATAAGTTAAAGTGACAACAAAGTGTTGATTTTTCGAAGAATATTGTTATCCAAGTGGACTCATTTCCCTCTCGGTTGTGAGCAGCCATATTTACGTCCAATCTGTTTACTGTGTAACGTGAACGCCAACTTGTTTTGTATGTTGAAACGTATTTAAACAGTTCGACGGTGGATTGATGACGGTGGCGTTGACTGAGGCGCACGTAAGACGAATAAATCCATCAGTAACAGAAGAACCAAGGTGTCGTGTATTTCCTGGAGGGAGTGACAGTCACATTGTTTTAAATAAGTTCGTATAGTCCATTTTCACTCGCAGATTGAGCAAAGCTACATTGTTCAACGGATGAATTTTGTAAACAAAATCAAAGTTAGCCAATTTCAGATTAGGGCTGAAAGTTACAACTATACTGTATAGCGATTAATCTGTTGTTCATTACTAATTGATTATTAATGGGATAAAAAGAAAAGTGTTCCTCGCCATCTTGTACAATGCTATTTTATTAACAAATCAATTAAATGGGCAATAGAGATGCAGTCATGCACTGAGGTGAAAGGAAAATGGTTGAGATATGGCTCAAGTTGCTGTTGCTGAGAGAGAAAGGATTCACATGGACACCGTCTCTGAGTAATGGCTTGAAATATTAAAAACGCACTCTCAAAGGGACCATCATTTACTAAGTGAACATCCCGCTGTATTGAAGAAGACTTGAAACCAGCGACTGAGACCATAAACTCATGTTCACAATGTTTACTGAGGTAATAAATCATAGACATTTTGAAACCGGAGGAGTTCGGCCAGTAGAGAGAATGCATCTTCCGCATTGGCTTCACTCAGAAGAACCGGAGGATGCTGCCTATAGGTCAGATAGATGTGATCACACTCCAATCGTGACGTATTTACAGCTTTAAAATGCATTTTTCCATATCCAGATAACATATCCAGGCATACAGATCGCATTGCAACAGGCGGAAACAGGGCTGACAAACGGAGCCGCAAACATTTGATGTGTTTGGGGGAAGAGCTGTAGAAACACGCATCGTAGTGCAGACCTTAACCTCGACCATTTGAGTGCACATACAGCAGTCTACCCCGGTCCTGTATTTATTCACCTCCCCAAGCCCTCCGTCCAACTGTCCAGATGTTCCACGTACCTCCTGAAATATTCACACCTGGTCAGCTCCTGCTCGGAGCCACCCAGTCCCTTCCACAGATGTGTCCTGTCAATCTAGATAAAAGGGAACATGGCCACTTAATCAACACGCTGCTGCATTACAGCCTTTCTTACAGAGACCCCCATTTATGGCATTTACCCTATTTAAATGACCTATCTTCGCCAGCATCAGGCTCCGGCTCAATGAAATCTGTCCAGTCAGCTTCCAGCGTGCACAACACCTGAGTATATAATGGCCTCGTAAAGTGTGTGTTTATAGGCTTAATGGTTGTGGAGATCATTACAAATGTGAAAGTGGTTATACTGTTAAGCAGATTGTGCTCCGCACACTGTAGTGTTGTGAGTCAAGGGGGGGAAAAAGAAGGGGAGGGTTTGAAGAGCGCCCGCGGGGACAATATTTTGTTGAACAGTATATCACGATGCTGTTGTTGGCTAAGCACTGTAAACAGTATGATTCATACTTCATGTTCTGAACGTTGCTTTAATGGATATTGGACTATAAAGAGGTCGGGGAAAATGAGTGTTTAAACTGAGTGATTACGTTTAGATTTACTGGCAGGTCAGTTGTCTGGAGATCATCACGTTTTATTGCATTTCTTACTGGACTCATGATATCGCAGTGTTTCTTCAAATCATGAAAAGGCCATGAAAATGAAACCTTCTGAATGGACGGAGAGATGACCAGCTCACTTGGAAAGAAACAGTTGAAAAGGTGCGTCCAGGCCATTGTCCTCTGTAAACGGAGGGGATCATGAGCTCCAAGGTGCCCTTCGCCTCTTACTTGAACTTTGGCTGATGAGAAATGGCTAATTTTGTGCACAGACAAAATATACGCAAGATTCACAGGTGCCCCTTGTGTCTCCTTCAACCATTTTAGAGGATCTAAAGCTCAAGCAGAGCACTACAGTATAGGAGAGGGGTTGGGGGGAGGAGGAACAATGACCATATGTCAAGCTTGGTGCAGCCGCAGGGGGATCGATTGGGGAATATTTCATTAGAGCTTGAGCTAAATTCTTTTGAAATGAAAACATACATATTTCCCTGAAGGTGGGGCAGGACCATATGTGCATGTTTATTAATATAACAACCCTCCACTTTGGACGTAGGGTGAACTATATAGGTAATCACTTGTTTTTCTTATCCCACTACCTGCTGTTACTTGTATATTTTTTATCGTCCATAAACTAAGTAATGCAACCTCTTTTGTTGTTTGTTGTCGCAGAGCTAGTTGATGAATTGCTTGGTCTGGCAAGCTAATCCCTAACATGCAAGTAAGGATCAGTTACTCCATTTTCTCTGTACCAGATCCTAAATTTTCCCTCACAATTGAACATCATTTCCTTCAATAAGGCACTATTTAAAAGAGAACAAAAAGCTTTCTCACTGCCAGTGAGCAAATTCAGTAACTTATCTCAGTTGCAATTGATACAATTTATTCAAAAGCCATATTTGTACCGTTGACTCTTGTTTCATAACCGTCTGCAAAGCATTCATCTTTTGTGGAGCATATTCAGACAGAGGAGGGATGAATAGATATCAGCTACCGCAGCTTCTTCCATTTTTGGACTCTTTGGCTCCCTGTTCCCTCAAAAGGTCAAAATAATTTGCTCTTTGATCAATGGTACAAATTGAATGCCACGGTTGAACTACACGCAAAAATGTGTCGCATGTGCAGATGTGGAGATGTATTTCTCCCCAACGAATTCGCTGGAATTGCAACAAAAAACGTTGACATTTTAAAACAAGGTACGACAAGGTCTTAAGTATTAAGCTGCTTAATTAAGAAGTAAATGAGAAGCACCGTCAGCTACAATGTGCATATGAAATGTGATGAAGATGTGCAGAAGAAGTGGCAGATGCCGAGTTGATGAGGATACTGATGTCGTGGTGGATCATGTGATTAGGGACAGTTAATACCAGAGCTGCCAACACTCACATATTGGCCTTGAGACTCGCGCATTTGACACATTTGTACATTTTCTCAAAGCAAAAAATTAAAATGTATAACTGATAAAACAGAGGATAGAGGGGGTGAACAGTTTGCTCAGTAGACTTATAATAAACAACAACTAATTGCGACCCCTGCTGTAGGTTGGGCAATGTCACAAAAAGTGTACTTTAAAAAAAAAAGCACAGATACTGACTCTCACTCCAAACTAAACTGAAAACTTGGCAGCCCTGATTATTATGTGACAGTCCTGCTAGAACAACAACAACTCAAAGAAGTGTAATAAGAAGAGAATGGAGAGGAGGGCAATAAACCCCAATCAAAGCTCTTTATCTTTGTTTCTCTCTCTCATCTCTCTACCTGTCTCGCCTATCTGTCCTCCGTTGTCTTCTTTTCTGAACCTTTATCTCACCATCTGTCTCTCAGCTCTGCAATACCTTTTCCCTTCCTCTACTTCTTCTGTCATTATCTGCCTGCCTTTGCTCCGTTTCCACCTTCCACTCTCTACAAACTGTTGTCTCGCACTCCAATCTTTTCCACACCGAGTGCAACTTCATCCGTCTACATTAAAGGTTGTGTAATTGGATGTTGTGAAAACACAGGCTGAGGTTTAGAGAATCTACAAGGCTATCAGCTGCACATACCTTGTAATTATTTACAGTGATAGTTAGTCTACCCTAGTAACAAAGTATATAAATCTAATGCCGTGATCTGGACTATACCGTAAAAGTCGGGTTACAAGCTACTACGTTCGGTGGGTGTCCCCGCTAGTAGCCAGCTGCTGCTAGTTCCCCGCTAGCTCTCCGCTAACTCCTGCTAGCTCTCCACTAGCTCTCACTAGCTCTCCGCTAGCTCCAGTAGCAGCAGCAGCGGGGAGCTAGCAGCAGCAGTGGGCAGTAGCAGCAGCAGCGGGGAGCTAGCAGCAGCAGCGGGGAGCTAGCAGCAGTGCTAACTTGCTACAGCGGGGATAACCACCGGGGGTAGTAGCGGCTTGTAACCCGGCTTTTACGGTATATATATTTGATCAAGTACGCCAAGTTTTTATTTCAGAGCTGATAAATCATGTGTTATGTTTTAACATTTAAAAAAAGGTCCAGTGTGTAGAATTTAGGGGCAACTAGCGGTTGGCAATACAAGGTCAAATCTGGGTCGACCTCCAGGCACCTCCAGCGATCCAGTTCAACTAAAGGTCCTGCACACACAGTTTGTCACGGTAGAGACGACGACACATTTGCAGGTGTTGCAGCGCCCGAGCAGCAGCAGCATAGCATGTACATTAAGCTCGTTTTAGCGGGTAGCGAGTATATTTCCCGAGCACGTACAGAGCAGTGACCTCTCCTCTCTGACATCGCCTGCACGGGGAGGAGATGAGTCTATTTGACATTCAGGCCCACTTAAGATTAATTATACATTATACAAAGCATACATGCACTATGGCCTTAAAAAGCAGAATAATAATGTGTCATTATTTCGTTCCTATGAAATTGTTCATGGATGGTTCATTTTACAGGGGGGGGGGATTGTCTTTCAATATATTCTCCTTGTACTGACGGAATATCACGCCAGTGTTCTCACTTCCTTCTCTTTCTTTCTTTTTTTTTTTGAAAATAAATGACTATCTTAACATGAATCTTTCATTTCCTTTTATTCCGTCCTTGCCCTTACACCATATTTTTTTGGCAAATGCCCTTATTATGAGCTGGACACGATGCCCTCCAAGATGTCCCACGCCTCACCATCCAAGGCCAAGGTTTACACCAGAAAGACACCAAAGCCCTGCTGACATTCATGGGAATCGATTAAATTAATGCTAATGTCTATTAAGCAGTCATGTCAATAAATCAAAACCGAACAGAGCAAAGAAAGAAACTGTGGCTGGCATCTGAATCAAACACATTGCATTCAAGTTGCAACCCTTTATTTACCTCAATGGCAGAGAGATAAGAGACAGGCTTCTATTCTTAATTTCACCAGCTTCCTCATATCTAAAACCTCCTCCTTGTTTACCTGAATGCAACTCAACATATCCAGATAATTTTTCACGTTTAAATAATAGCAGACTTTTACAATTTTTGATCGGCTTCTAATATAAAATCTACAGAAAGTGTTGAGATGTTGACAGCAGCTTAATATCGATCTGGAAATGACTTACTAGGCAGAAGATACAGGTCCAAAACAGAAACGTGGAACATCAAAGTATAGGCCCGACTGTGTTTGGTACTGATGACATGAGTGCTGTGGAAATGTACATGCAGTAATGCAGGATTTACCACATCAGCCATTGTTGTTGGCCTTCATGGTTTTTAACAAGCCTGTATTTCTTTGTCCGCTGGCCACGCCCCAGCTATTATTTGACACTGTACCATTATTAAAAAATACTGGCTTTTGTATACAAATGTATGGAATATATTTTTCTATAACTGCGTAATATCTTGAGTAAAAGCTTTCAAAATTAGGATGTAAACACACAGAGAAATGTAGAGCTAGTCGAATAGGTCCGTCTGTGTTGAGTGAAAAAAAAATCTGTTTTGCACATCACAGAGGCTTAAGCTGTTTATTTGTAAGTCAGTTTGCAGAGATAGCTGTGTGTGTGTGTGTGTGTGTGTGTGTGTGTGTGTGTGTGTGTGTGTGTGTGTGTGTGTGTGTGTGTGTGTGTGTGTGTGTGTGTGCGTGCGTGGCAGTGTGTTCGCTGACGGGTAGGAGGAAAGCAGTTTTAATCACCGCTAACCCTCACACCCTGCTGACAGCGTCAGAGAGGAACCGTCTCACCCCCTTCCTATGATCAGCCCCATCAGCTGTCTGCTTAGCCCTCCATTCATCTCTTTTATTATTTATTTACCTCCACTTTGTACATACATATTCACCAGGGAGCAATCCTTTGAGCATTTAAGCAGGGCCCCTGCTAAAGTACCTCGGCAGAGGAACTTTTCCACTCTATCTCTATTTCACATGAAAACCAAGTTAGCTTTGAGTTTAACTATGACGTGTGCTTTTTTTTAATTTTACATTTGACAGATATATTACTTTTTAAGGGATGGAGAAGCCTCATTGATAATAATGTTTGGCGTTGGCTTGATAGATTCTATCTTGACAAATCTCCAACACTAAAAGCAGACAGCTCATTTATACAAAATAATCATACTAATGGTGGGCCAATTAGAGGTACAGAATGACGGCGGATTTGTTGGTGCTGGTATTGATTTTTACATCCCAAATCAAATTAACACAGTCGATAGAGAGCGTCCCGCTTGTCTTTGCCTGTAAAACAACAACAGATCAAATCAGTCTTTGGATGTCTTGTGGACTTTATACGTCTCTTTAATTGGCCCGTGTACACCACCGGCAGAGTGTGTTACATACGTTAGACAAGGTCATTCCTTGTGGGCACCTCAAGGTCAGCTTCTAATCCTCGTTTCTGTCAAAGATCCTCAAAGTCGGCTGCTGACCACGTCATGCGAAACCAAAGAGTCCCTCCAGACTGCATCGTTGCAGAAGTGAGTGAAAGAGAGAAGGCGGGTGTGGAACGGTATCTTTCTTGAGATAAAATACTGTAAACGGTTTTCTACAGTTTAAAGACTGATGTTTGATTCCCAGGTATTTTACTGTAGATGTGTAAAGCAATGCCGTTTGTCTTCAAGCGTTCAGAAAATGTGTTGTTCTCTTTGTGTTTCTTAGTACTTCAGCATGTAACAATATTCCTCAATCATGTTTTAATTGAATAACTGAAATGTGTTAATCACACTACTGTTAGATGCAATTGAGTCTCTCCTCTGCTTTTTCTGTGAGTGGGCCTGCAGGGGAAAGTGAAATGTTATTGTATATGGTGTGTGCTATATCGTACATCCAGGTGCAGAAACATGACCTCAGACCAACAACAACTATAAATTAAATTCTCTCATGGAGAAAATATATGAAGGCCACTGGATATTAAGGTCAGAATGGGTTTTGAGCCGTCACATTGTCTACGGAAATATCACGTCTGTTACCTTTTGACATTTTGGTCATAATTTCATTCTTTGTACGGCTGTGTTTTCAAAAATATCAGCTAGTATAGACAAAGGTAGATGAGGAACAAGGGTGTGCATCAAAACACGGGGGGGGGGACAAATACATCCATGTCTTTCGCCATTAGAAATCACAGTGGAGGAATAGTAATGCTGAGCATTTCACCACATTAAGCAACGACTTATATATCCGCATTTCAAGGCCATGATCTGAGGGGGAGCCGGCTGGGAAAGCGGCGTTGCTTTAACGTGGTGTGAAAAAGATATCAAAGCAGGTAGACCAACTGTTCTGTGGGAGAATCGCGCCGAGGAAATCAAAATGAGAAAAGGTCGAAACATGAGCACTTGGAATCTTACTACTACACTACAAGATGAGAGCCATTACAGCCACTGCAGAGGCTGAAGAGTGCGTTGGCTTTGGATCACTCGAGTCAACGTACTCCTACGACACTTGGACTTCTTATACACCACATTAGTGAGGCCGGGATTAGACATCTGTAACCACTGCAGATGTGTTGTGCTCGGACACATCATCAACAAAACAACCAACGAAAAATATTCACGATTACTCCTGTTTGAGTAATGTTTGCTCCCTACCATCCTACTCACAATGGTTTCCAGTCATTATTTAGCCTCGTTAGAACTTTTAGAGATGTCCCACTCATGCTTTTTTTGTTGCTGCAGATGCGGTTATTTTGTTATTGGAGCTGGTATAAAAAAGCTCCAGGCCATTTCTTTTTCCACCAAGTCGCAAAGAATCTTTTCAACTACTTCGAGGTCAGTCTAAACAGTCAAATAATCTAAATGATTTCCTTTTTTAAAGTTATCTAAGATAAAATAAGATAATCCATTTGCAGGATTACAGCAGCATTGGGTAAAGTGAGGTCATCTATCGTGGTTATTTGCAAAATCTTGGCATTAGTAGTATTAATTCTGTATTATAAGCTGCTTAGAGATAGTGTTAGCGAGGTAAGAGTGACATAATTCCCTCTCAAATTTCTGTTTTATACTGCTGTGAAAACCTCTCTTTCAAACAACTGTATTTATTCAAGCTTCTTGCCAAAAGGTAAGCACACAGATTTTTTATCTTTGGCCTTTAATAATTGGTTCAATAAACTCCAGGTGTTAACACAATCAATTAAATGTCAGGAGTGACGATACTTGAAATCATAAATCATGAAAGTTGAAAAAAAACAGCGAGTCCAGGTCACAACTACCTGTTCACCCTTTCACCTCGGCATATGTTTAACCCAAAGTACTCGACACGCGTGCACTGCCACGGGATGGAAATACTTTATTTGAATCAAAATGGCATCGTGTGGCCACAGCACAGAGCAGTCTATCACACACTGGCTCAATACCTCGTCAAATATGTAACACGCAACAGTTATTTACAGGTCACTACATGTGACGGTATCGATTAAACGGAGGGAGCGCAGACGAGGCACGCGACTCGCCAACGAGCGGAAAGACACCCGCGCTACCGTTGATGAAGACCCAGACGCTGCTCATGAATAAGTCAGTGTAACGGCATCGGCCGAGGCGCTGTGCGGAGGTGAGGGCAGTATCGGCAAGACACCCTTGATAGTTCCAATCAAACGGCGTGCAGTTATGATTGATTGTGTGCAGCACTCGCTTTATTTTTTCCCGGCCTTGGGTCTGGCTAAACCACAAGCAAGTCACATTTCAAATGAGCTCCCCCGAGTGATCCGAGGGGATACAGGTATTGATGTTAAATCAATCAAAAAGCCAATCAAACCAGTGTCTTTCAGACCGACCAAGTTATACCGTCTGACAGGTTGATGGCCTCGAGAATATTTGAATGCCGATAGAATGTTTTTGAGCGTATGAGCAGTCACAACATTTTCAGACTGAATGTGACCGCAAGATGTTTACTGAAGCTTGATTCATGTTTTTAGAGTTATGTGTAGACCACTGAAAGCTCTTTGTTTAAAAGGAGTAGTTTCAGACGTGTGTTTATTTGCTTCCTTGCCAAAAGGTAAATGAGAGCCCTCTCATATACTGATAGATAGATAGATAGATCTATACTTTATTAATCCCAAGGGGAAATGTGTAGTAGCGCCTTACAACTTGAAGATACAAATAAACACACAAGATAAAAGATCAAATATATAAAGAAGCAACAGGGATGAAAGATATATACAAAATAAAATAAAATAAAGTAATATATATATATATATATATATATATATATATATATATATATATATATATATATATATATATATATACATTGAATATACACAATCAAATAGAATACAACTAACTGGAATGACATATATTTACAGCTGCAGAGTGTATTAAGTAATTAAGCAAATTAAATGTAAACAATAGATGCAAAATACAAAGTATGTATGTGTAATAAGCATACACGTGTACAGTGATAATTAATCCACAGAGGATCTAGCAAGCGGTGACTTGTTGTAAAGTCTTAAAGCCGTAGGCAGGAATGTTCTCCTGCAACGGTCCTTGTTGCAGCGGAGCGTGAGGAATCTCTTGGAGAAAGTGCTGCGCTAGTGCATACTAATAAACTGTCCGATAGGTATAAAGCAGCTAGCTAAGCATTGGATTAAGCTAGCATGGCTCTTTCCGAAAGGTAACATATCGTAAAAGTCGGGTTACAGTCGGTCAGTGTCCCCGTTAGCTCCCCGCTGTAGCCAGCTAGCGCTCCGACAACCACCGAAGGTAGCGGGACCAGCCCTGGCTCGACACCCGACTCGGGCTAAGGGGACGCGGGCAGTAGCAGCAGCAGCAATCGGCCTATCAACACCTCTAAAGCTTATTAATTAATAGGTCATATTTTGTTTGTTAAATCAATGTGTAAAAAATGACAATAAGTGGTTTCATGGTGGGTCAAGTGGCGGACTATTTTCTTGGCCCTAAACAGTGACTTACTGTGAGGTTTCCAAGTGATCTATTTATGCTAAGCTAACTGTCTGTAGCCTTATAGTTAGTCGACAGATTTGAGATTCATATTATTATTTGTATTACATCTTCTCATCTATCTCTGGGCAAGAAAGCCAACATTATTGAACCATCATCTGTCCCTGAAGCGCTTCAGTAGCCCAACCCTAACCCCATAAAGGACCCAGAACCCGAGCCCTGGTCTCAACGTTCTGCTTTGAACACCCCTTGGCCATCTCCTCAACCGCTGTATGGTGAGGTACGAAGACATAAAACAGCATTTAATGCCCTTCAAAACATTTGTCAAATCGATTTAATAGTATATTTAAGTAATTTGTAGATAGAGTTGCAATAAGTGAGGCAATGTCCCAATTACATTAACACAACGAGAACGCCTGGCGAGCACACACACATCTAAATACGTCTTTTTCTGCCTCACACATTTTATACACACATTGTATTTGTCGTGTAATCAGAATTTGTGTGCTGTGTAATTCAATATGTCATCGTAGAACAAAAGATGTGATCAGCGGATAAACAGCAGTTGTGACTGCAGAGAGCTCTGTGAGAGGCGCGTGCATCACACAGGCTGACTCTCTTGATGGAATCCTACTCGCCTGACAAATAATCTCCCTCAGCGCTGTTTACACTACGCCTAACAAGTGTTAAATTTGCACCACTAATCGGGGGGGGGGAACTGTGAAACCATGTGTATGTTGTAGTAATCCATTATGGAATGGCATCATTGTTATTCAGCTCCAATCTCATTACCTCTATTCAACGTTCAAGCACGTCGAAGAGGAAGACTGGCACCGCTGTACAAATCGGAAAAAGCGTCGCAAATACGCGACACAATGGGGGATGAGAAGTAACACTGCAGCGCTTGCATTTTTAAGCTTGTTTCTATATACCGTCCCGCCGTGTTCTTTCTCGGATGTTAAAAATAATGCAGTAATAGGACAAACACTGTCGAGGCGTTTCATATTCATTGCAACAATGTATGTGAGCACCTTTAGATTTCATGCATCTAAATTTACACCAACCCGAGGTTTTTATTCTCTCTCCACAGAGCCGATGAAACGTTTCATCACGTCTCTGTCGAAGATGTTATTGAGATATTACAGTGCGGGCAATGAGTCAGGAAGCACTGTGACAGTGGCCCAAGTGGAATCCAGAGGAGATGTATTATTACGATATTTTCTTGCAGGAATCTGGAATTGAATTCTGATTCAGTGGAATGTGATTTTTAGGCGAGGTTATGCTATCCCCTGATAGATGATACACAGGCAACAGTCACGCTACACAGAGCATTGCAATAGATACACTGAGTACAGAGCTGGCCATGCACAACACCAGCAGGCTGCATACAGATGAGCTCTGACGGAATGGGATCACTGGGGCATAAATACAACAACAAAGGGTGTAATGGAGGGTTTACCACCCGAACTCTGTTAATCCACTTTGTTATCTCTGAAATATAAGTTTAGCAACATTGTCAAAGGGCTGGAGATGTTTAGAGTGAGACTTTATTGCATGCATTATAGAAGTTGGCTGATGGGGAAAGAAAAAAAAAAGTGAATGAAAAGTCTGAAGTTGTACAGGTCTGAAAACATAACACGGGAAGCTATTGGCTGTTTAGTTTATAACTGTACCAGTCACACACATGAAATACAAATGTATCACTGATGTGTGTTTTTTTTGTTTGAGGCATCTCACTTGTGTGTATCAGAGTGCCTCATATTTTCAAAGTGAGTGTCTCAGTTTTCTTCTCAGAGGGCATCTTGGTCTCACTGTGAAAAGCACAAGCATAAAAAGAAAAAGGGCAACGTGACCCAAGCCGCCATTGTGGCGAAGCCGGATTGCGGCACGGCTGAGAGCTGGAAATGGAAGTTAAATGATTTTCCTTCAAAATAAAAGTGAAAAGAAAAATGTCACAGCACCGGGATACAACACTTTGTGAAGTCTCCCTGTACAATCATTCAAAAAATGCTATTGTATTGCGCTCAGTGGATTTCTAAATGGAAGAGTGCAGCCTGGGCGTGTCATTTTAAGGATGAAAAAAATAAATATGTCTGGTTACAACGTTGGATCCATTCTGTGTTAGTGGTCGCCTGATGGGATCCCATCAGTCCTCCAGGAGCACACTCTGATAAATGACTCCATCACATCGAGATAGCACTGAATCCCTCCTTGTTTCCCTTCTCTTCATACACACACACATGTAATCTCATCTTGTTTACTTCTTTATCCCTTACAAACACAGACTACTCCGTGCTCTTCTTCTTAAAAATAAAAATAAAATGCAGTGTATTGTGAGAAAGCTCCTGTTATGATGGATCATGCGCTATAAAGTAAGATTCCATGTTCGTAATGGGGTTTGCCGCATCAGCAGAGCTTTAGGTTACAGGGGCCTCAGAATAGTGGTTGATGGAGGATTTCATCAGGTTAAAAGGTGCTATTTGCACACTTGTACAGTACATCACGACCAGTGATTCACTCGGTGGTGAATGAGAGCAGAGCTGCGAGTGATGAATCCGTGCTCTGTATCCTGGGAGGTCATTCACATGACATAAAGAGCGATTAGGGGCCTTGTCCCCAATCTATCAGAGGACAATCGGTGTATTTCATCATCACATCTACCCATTTTTCCTTTTCCTCCCTCCCCCCCCAATGGAAAACCACTCATCGGAAACGCGGCCCTTGACGTGCGAGGTCATGGACAAGGTCACGGCGCCTCTGTACGTATATAGACTTGTGTGTATTTTTACCTGCCAACGAATACGCCTCAAAGACAAAAAAAAAAAGGGAGACGAGCAGCAGCTCAGCCGTCTCTCGTCCCAGAGGAGTCATCGATCAGAACGGGATCCGACCCTGGAGGACGGATGTGGTCCCGTGGCGCACGCACTCACCCCCGGGCCGGATCCAAGGCTCCACCGCCGGGCTCGGGGGGCGGGAGGAGTGGTCGGACTCATTAGGTGTACTGTAAGGCTGACAGCTGTGGCACTCGGGGGACTCTATGGTTTCGTCCTTTAGTCTTGAACGGGCATCAGTCTTCACCACTGCCTTTGTATCGCGTGACACCTCCGGCTGTTTGAGTGACTTCACCGGTGCTTTTGTGAGACAACTTGCTCGGTGCTTCAACGGAGGACATTTTAAAAGTGCTGTATATCATTTGAGGATTCTGGAATACATTTTTTTTTAAATCACTATGTTTGTGCAGAATGATTTTCCAAGGAAAAGAGTGGATACCACAAACCTCTCAGAAATCTTGACACACACACACACTAATGTATGCATGTATACACACACCCATATGGCAAGACTCTAAGAAGAAGCGTCTCATACATAATCGCACACAAGCCCACCTTTCAAATGTTTTAAGATAATTCAAGTTCAAAGTAAGGTCAGCAATGACTTTTTTCCCCCCATTTCTCCACCATTTCAATTTTGTCAAGATGTAATTCGAGCAGTGTAATAGTCCCATGTGGAATGACCTGTGAAGGCTAAAGATACATTTAAGGAGGTAGCTTCCGCTGCTTGAATGGAAGAATTGTCAAACGTGGCGCAAATTACCGGGGAGAAAAATAAATAAACGTGACCCCATTTTTAGGAAAACAAATATTGATGACACGAGTTATCACAAAGTGATTTGACTGGAGTCAGTCGAGTTGGTATACAAAAATAATTGGAAGAAAACTACCTGGCCACCGCATGAAAACAATTCATCTACTTTCCCGAGCAGGCATTAATATAGCAAACAAACGAGGATTGAAATGTGGCTATGTTTATATAGCAAAAATATCAAATAATGACATCCAGTTCTGAAAAAGTTGATTTGTCTAACAAGGCTCATTTATCAGTTTACCAAGAACCAATGCATGAAGTGATATAGTTTCTACTTTAGGCAATAAGGTGCTGTGCAGAGGCCCATTCGTATGCCGGCCGTGAGCCATCCATCAATCGAACTCCTGCCGAAGCCAGACGGGAACATATCTTCTCCATCGAGAAAACCCCCCTCAGTGGCATTCTTTGCTCTTCTCTCAATGAAGAATTACGATCCAGTTCTGATCCAACTGTTGCCATCGCAGCATCAAACCTCTTCAGGGGGCCGCCATTGCTGTGCAGAACAAACAGCCGCCTCCGGGTGCCGTGTCTCACACACACCACAGGCCACGCCCATCTTCTCCTGAGATGCCGATTGGTCCGTGCACTGGCTTACAAAAACGAAAGAATATAGCTGCTAAAATAAACCATTTTTGTATTGGAGGTGACCATACGTTTCAACCAATGAAGCACAGTTTTAAATGAGGTATATCTAATGCACCCAGCCTGTTGCATTGGCAAGAGCGCAAAATACCAAACATGTAGCATGACATTAAATCATAATGGCTTTTCTTGTGTGATCCTTTCTTGAGGAACTCTCTTCAGGTTGTAAACAGCATCACATGACCACTCGGCTTCCATGTTTTTTGTTTTTATTCCTTCCCATACGGACTGAACACGGCTCCTGACCAGCAGCGAGGGGGAAAACAACACATCAACAGGCTCTGCATTTTGTGAGTGCTAGGTCTCTCTCCTTTTGTTGCTCAGTTCTTTCACTCCATTTCTCCTGCAACACAACTGAATACTATTCCGGCTGTGTTTCTCTAGCTACATGAATCCCTCCACCTCTCTCTCTACCTCCCTCTATACTCTGCTTCACAGTATCCATCCCTGAGGGCTGATCGATAGACTGCAACAGCCTTTCAATGAAATCTGCCCTGTGCTACTGGAGACAAGAAACGCCGTTTAATCGAACCGATAACTCTCTCCATCTGTTCCTTTTGATCGCTCCCTCTCTCCCTTTCTATACACAACGTTCCTTCCTCTCTGTTTTGTGCTTCGTGCACGCACGATAGGCGAGCAGCATAGGCAGCGGTCAAAGGCCAAGGCCGGAGGCTTGTTTGATGATCAGCGGGGACGGATACTATGGAAGCATCACGCCACGAGCATTGCAGAAGCACATGAAGCAGACAGCGGGGGTGAAGGGAACATGTGGGCACATTCAGTCTTTTGGTCAGTGAGGGAGAAAAAAAATAGAAAAATCGCAGAGAAAGGTAAAAGCGGTCAAATAAAAGCAAAAAAAGGACGCAAAATAAATATTACAAGCCTTCGTACGACCTAACCTGAAGCCTGACACGGCTTACAGCGTTGAGGGAAGTCGAGACTGTTTGTTGCGTGTGGCCGTTCAGAAGAAGGGCCGATTGCTTGGCTCCCGGCGCTGCTGGGAAAACTAATTTGGCTGCTATGCTACTATAACCAGATGCAGCATCAGGGGATTGGCAGCGATACTATGCTGAAAAGAAAATCAAAAGAGGGAGTTATGACCTGTTTAACTTCCTATCAAGAGCTCTAAGCAGTTAAACTCATTAAAAGCTACTAATGCCAAGATTTCTTATCAATAATAATACAATATTTTACTTCTTATTCGTTTGAATTGTGTGTTGTGATGCAAATAACCACGATGGATGACCATTACAAAGTAAAAGTAAGATTTAATGATACAAAACAACGTCAAAAACAATCTGTATCGGCTGATATGGCTCAATGACGATGCCCAATGTGATCTGGGCATCTCTGAAGTTATATTTTCTCCATTCGTTTTTTCTTCTTCTGCTGATCCGATCTGTAAATTGAAACCACGATACTCTCCAAAACAGTGACACTTTTTAATCCAAAAGTGGACTGAAAGCCCCGAAGCTTCGTCGCCGCCGCCGCAGCACAAAGCGCCGTCCGCTCGTTCATTCAAAGTTTATTCAAATTGAACGTTGTCTCGTGTCTATTGCGCCAAATTAGACAGCAGCACTCCATGGGGTCCGCAAGCAATACAGCCACCAGGTGTGAAGTAGAGCCGATGAGCGGCTCTTGAGGTACGCAAAGGACATGCAGACAGACAAGGGATTCCTCGCTTTATTGCGAGATGTCAGCATCGCTAAATTCCCCATTGGGATCAATGAGCTAAACAGCAGCTGATAAAGAACAGCTTTAATTTTAGGTAAGCAAGCAGCTGTGCTTTCCAACTGTGAAACATATGTATTGTTCACATGTGGGCCCAGTGCAACCCTGCTTTGTCAATCACGGCTAATTGTGATGAATCAGCAAAGGAATTTTATTTTTTTATCAAGTTAGTCAGTTATTTACTGGTAATTATCACATAGCTCATGAGTTATGTCTGTGCGTGCGAGTGAGAAACATTGAATACAACTATACACAATCTGTGCTTAATGCTTCCTTTATGTAGCTTGCAGACGAATTGACTTGCCATTGTGATAATAATTGTTTATCAATGTTGGAGGTATCTTTCCTCAAAGCCATTGTCAAGAGCCCTATGAAGGCTGCGATACACAATAGAAGGCATCGTGACAACCACAGCTCAGAACAATGATAGCATCAAGTGAAAAAGCCTTGAGCTGATCCACTGATAAGCTGAGGACTCCATTTGTTCTCAGTGGTGAGCTGTGGCCCATGAAAGTGCCGCTGTTGTTAGTTGCACTCAGGTGTTTTCCGCACTCGCACAAGCTTGGAATTTGGGTGACGTGTAGACAGCATAGTACAATTTTGGTGTCAAGAATCAACAGGATTCACACTGGCGCGTTTGCCACTGGGGCCACCATTTGGAGAGGAGAAGACCCGAATGTGTCCAGGGGGGCCCCCGGGCTTGAGAGGCCCTGTAATTCATCCGGGATTAGATACAGTTAGAATGTCAGCGCTGTTGAGATCTTGTCAGCGAGCCCACAATTTGGAGCACCGCCCCCGCGAGGCTCGGCCGCCATACAGTCGTACAGTATTTGATCAACGCTAATGTCGTGTCCTTCTTAAAAGCAAAAAGCCACTGAACTCAGATCCACTTGGTGCAGTACATCTGTATTATTCCTGACATCAAGATGTATAAAAAGGCTTTCAGCGTTGCGTGCGTTCGGCAAAGAGAGCCCAGCGCGTTGGCAGAGTATGACAAGGTTTCGCAAACACAGTCTGACAGCGTTTTCAATCAACCACAGTGACCACTGACCAACTTTATAAACGGCTTCTCCGTTAGCGATCCACATGAGGCCTAACGGAGAGGACGTAATCCGTCTCCATCAAACTTTCTGAAGGCAACAAGGCAGACTACATTTTTCATTTGCTCCATTTGAGGTTTAAGTGTTCAACATAAAATCCCATCTATGCTTCTTTCCCCTTTGGGAATCATATCTTATCTCCTCCCCTCGGTGGCATTTCCATTACATCTCCGCCCATAAATCTGAAAGAGCCACCATCATGTTTGTGTCTGGCTACTGAAGATTTAACATCATTATTTGTAATTGCAATTTTATGTTCACTTATGCTGATATTTAACTCCCTGTTGCTTTTACTAAAATATCCACTTTAATATATTTATATATATTTATAGAAAAAGAAAAAGAAAGGCACATTGTGCATCACATGTAATGGTGCCATTAGGACAAATTTCCTTTCTGTGTGTGGATGAGAGAAATGGCCCGTTTTTTTTTATCATGGTAATTCATAGTTGTGACATATACTTAAGGCCTAAAGACCTAAACTCAGCGGGAGAAGTGTTAATGGTGGTCTTTATTCCATTATCTTTCTTTTGGTGGTTTTAGGTTTGTGCCTAAATGTGTAGCCAAGAGGAGCTCATGTGGTGTCAGCCAGAGATAATCTTGAACGTCCTTTGGTCCTCTGGATGATCTGCAGATAATGTTTATCTTGTGTTTGTTTTCTATTCAAACAACTGGCATTCGAGCCTTAATTCTGTCGTTACATGCCCTGTCAGCAAAATCATCCCACATGTCTGAGGCTCCACATTCACTGACTGATCCTTTTCAAAAGCCGCTCAATGGAGACGCACTAATCGATTGGCTCCGGTCAAATTCACACACTGGTGCAGCAGGATAGTTTTACGTCGGCACACACAGTAACGACACACACACGCACACACATGCACGCACACACGCACGCACGCACACACACACGCGCACGCACACACACACACAGTAACGACACACACACACGGACGCACACACACACACACACGCACACGTGCACGCACACACACACACACAGTAACGACACACACGCACATACAGTAACCACACACACACACACACCGTAACCACGCACGCACACACACGCACACACACACAGGCACACACACACACACAGTAACCACACGCACACACCAAAACAACACACTCAGTCACCATACAGAGACACACGTAATGACACACACACACAGTAACCATACCCACACACACACACACACACACAGTACCCACACACACCATAACGACACACACACACACTCAGTAACCATACACAGACACACTGTAATGACACACACACACACAACATAACGACACACACACACACAGTACCCACACACACCATAAAGACACGCACACACTCAGTAACCATACCCACACACACACACACAGTACCCGCACACACCATAACGACACGCACACACTCAGTAACCATACACAGACACACCGTAATGACACACACACACACAACATAACGACACACACACAGTAACCATACACACACACACACACACACACACACACACACACACACACACACAGATATGGGATTATATATGAACACTAGCTCTAAGCAGTTTATAATACATCATTAAAACTTTTATTTTGATGTAATAATACATATCATTTATTTCTTAGTCATTTGAATTGTGTGTTTTTGTACAAACACCCACTATAGATGACAATAACAAAGTGAAAAGATAACATTTATGTTCTGGGATGTTGGTGGGGGGGAAAAAGCAGCGAGTCTGGAGCCTTGCTGTCAATTATAGTTCTTAGAAAGAAAATCTTTAAGAAGGCGATTGGCCAAGAATTGGTGAATCTCTACTTATCAACTCTCTGTGGATGACAAGGGTTCCAGCCTGGCTTTGATGTTCAGCAAAACCTAAACTAACAAGCTCTGGTGCAGGACAAGACGTGCTCATGTTTGTAAGACTTTGTGAGACTTTAGCAGGAAAGCTCATCTGGGCTGTTGTTCAAAGTCCGTGGTCATTGTGTCGTGTAGCCGGCTGCTGTCTGGCTCACTGAAAAACATGAAATATAGATTTCTCCTAATGGTGCAGCGGATCATAAAACCCACGGTTCGGATCGGAGCTCAGTCACGGATCGGATCACAGATCAGATCAGCACAAAAAAATAGAGCAAATATAACTTTTAGAGATCCCTAATCACGTTTATTTTGCCAATCATTGATGATTTATGTTGGCAGATACAGATCCCTTTGTTGTTTGATTATAGCAGCTCCACAAATCTACTAAACCTTTTTGAAGACTGTAAACAATAAAAAATACTCTAAATGTTATCCTTTTACTTTATTATAGTGAGCTATAGTGTTTATCACCTTCATAAAAACACACAATTCAAACAATAAGGAAATAAAAGATAGTTTTATGGATTAAAACAAATCTTGTCATTAGTAGTTTTAATGATGTACAAAAAGCTGCTGGAGGTAGAGTAAACAGACCATAATTCCCTCTCCAATAACAATTTGTTGTTATGAAAACATTCACTTCAAACAACTGGATGCTTTCAAGTTTCTAACCAATGCTACAACATTTTACAAGATTACATGTGAACACATCATGACTACGTTGTAATTTACCTTTGACAAGATATAGTAGAGACAGCTGTTGTAGTGGATCCACCCCAGACGGTCCTCTCCATCGTGAAATAGCTTCAGCGTGGTTGTAAGAGCGTACAGCCATTTAAAGAGAAGTTGATTGGTCATGATTACGATGCAGGTTTGTGCCAACAGCAGCCAAAATGAGTTAACATTGAGCTCTGGAGAACAGCATTCAGTGAGATATCACATCTGATAAAGTTTTGGAATTTTCAAATGCTAAATATCTTATTTATTGGAATATCGTTTTCCTAATTTTATAATTCCTTGTGCTGCGATTTTGTTTTGCATCTCCCAGCCTCCATACAAATAGTAACTCGGGCATGGTCATGCCGGGTCACAGCCCAATTATTGAGCGTAAACTCTTCTTCATCTGCTGCAGAGAGCAGATATATAGGAGTCAGTCGGAGTCAGGGAGCTTTGCCGGCCTTAAGGGGCTCTCATAATGCATGAGCAGAACTCTCAGCACCTGATCAGCAGAACGATGACATTGATGCTCAGGCTTGCCATCCCTGTGTCCACCGGCTCCTCCTGCATTATTACATGTCCAGATACCATCTTTAATTCTACTTCTTTTAAACAAGGTTGATGCGAGGGTCATTAAACCTCCATTCATGACGTTAATTACCTGATAAGGCTTGCTGAGGTAAGATGGACAGAGAGGCTTTCAGCAGAGAAAGAGTGAATAAATCCCGATTTTCTTTTTACATTGAGCTACTATACACATTATTTTCCAGCCTAATCGCGCGTACCATCATCTCATATCTGAAATATGCCAAGAGAGGTCCATTTAGTTAGTGGGTCTCAGTCTGCAGAGCAGGAGTGGATGGAATTTGGGCAGACAGTGTATGTTTGCAAACAGCACAATATTTTGAGTTTTTCTCGGTGATGACCCTATTTATAGGGACCAAAATCCTCATTACGGTGCAATTAGAGCTTGTAATTAGGAATGCAAATGAGGACCTTTTTGATAATCAATGAATCTGTAGATTATAACTTCCATTAAAAGGTTATTATTTGAATACAAATAAACTTGTTCCTTGTGTTCTTGCACAATGCTTTTTTTTTTTACACATGATTGTTGACACATTGATGCTCTGAGAATGTATAGGAAATGTAATGTAATGATCTCCGTTATGTAATACAATATAATATTAGCATCTACTCTCTTTATATCATCCATTTCCCTTTGTTTAAATGTGTGGCTTCTTTGTAAAGCACTTTTAGCTTTGAAAAGTGCTCTACCAATAAAATGTATTATTATTATTATTATTATTATTATTATTATTATTATTATATTTCATCAAATATTACTTAAGTTTCAGTGGTGAAGATTTAAATAATTAACTTTAGATGTATAATATTAAAACATATAATGAAATATTCCCAAGACAATTGCATTGCTAGGTAACTCCTTTGGTCCATGTTTACATGTGTACTGTGATATCGGTATATAAAGCTGTGCATCATCTGCAAATAAACTAAACAGTTCCAGTGAGAACCTCCGAGTCCCTTGAGCAATGTGCTGAACCCTGCACAAGAAAGGTGGCCTCCACCACCAACAATGAAAAACTACAATATAAAGAGGTTATTACAGAAGGTCAATACATTTTGAATGGCTTCTGCAGAATAAAAATGCTGACCATTAATCGTATATAAATGGGGGGAAATGTGTATTTCCTGCCGTCCCCTACATCCATCAGAACACCCAGAGGGTTGACTCTCGGGGCTGCAGTAAACGTTAACAAAACATAAAGCTAATTCACTTTAAATTCCATCAAGCGTTTTCCCCTGTCGCCGGTAACGCTGCGGTACATTGCCTGCATTAGACAGGCTTCCTTGCATGTAAATAGACAGCCATCTGCTCTGGCTGCTGTAGCAGACAAGGGCCCAGCAGAGAATTTCACCCACAGGAGATCTTATTTGGATCAACGCGGCACAGAAGAGATGTTCAAGAGGCTCGGCGATGGTCAAACCCGTCACCTGTGAGACAATTCCTGAACTTTATTAGAGAGAGAATGTGTTGCTGTTCATTTCAGCGCTGCCCCGAGTGTAACCCGGAGTTGACCTGGATATGACCCAGCTCTCCGGAGAGGGTAGCATCATAAGAAATCTGTTTCAAGGGAGGCTGCAATGAAACTGCAGGCGTTTCTGCTGTAAATATAGAGCCAAAACAATTAGGGATTGTGTTCTGTTCATGTTCATTTTCCAAGACACAAATCAGACACAAATCCGTCACACACGCCACGAATTCCACCTACAATGCCAACCCACAAAACCACACTCACTTTTTTTTACTACAGCCTCTCCATCATTTGTACACACCCACATTGATCCACCCACACACACATGCACAAAGCATGAGCATGCACGCACACACACACTCACATCCCGGCACAGTATACGCGTGGAGTAGAATAGAAATAGTTCAGGTTGAAAAGGGGCTACAGTGCAATCAGTAGAAACGCAGGGGAGATTCAATTAAATTTCTCTCTGCAGAGGAAATGCCATACGCACAATATAACCGTCTCTGTTCAGATTCCATTATGTTGTCACCGACCATGAATCACAGTGGAAACGGCTTCACAACAGCTTCGATTTTGCTGAAGTGTTGAGTATAAATTATTTTTTCAACCCCTGGCTATGTTTTAATTATGTAAGCATTTGCTTTGAATCATCTCCCACAGAGAAATCCAGGAGGAAGAGAAAAAAATAAACACAAATAAAATAGAATTTCTGGAATTTGAAACGAGTTTGGCAAACAGGCCTTTCATGACTTTAAAGTTTCCTTATTGCAATTTAAATAAGAAAATGAAAAATCACCATCAACTTGATTTCCACAGGCAATTATTTCCAACTCAGGAGTCCGAGGCCTGTGCTTTCGCTCACACGACACCGTCACCAATTCTGAAAGAAGGTGTTTGCGTATGAAGAGACACCGTTAAGTGAGGAGACGATATGAGAAAAATATTTCAAACGCAGAGTGAAAAGTCCCTGAGGACCATCAGTCAGAAGACTGCGGCACTTAGGAACTAAAATAGAGCCAGGCAGAGAGCATAACTAGGCATTTTAAGTGCTTTACATAATACAGTCAGTCATAATGAAGGCCCTGTGGGATCCAGAGGCTGGGCGGCTATTGTCACTCTGCAGCGGGAGGAGCATTCATAAGAAGACTGCAAAGATGGAGGGATAAGGAAAAAATGGAGATGTGGAAGGGAAATAATGCATATAAAAAGACCTGCAAGACATACAAGTAAATGGGGAATGGGAGTTAACTTAATTAACATACAGTTCTATTACCTCGTCATGAAAAGAGACCAAATCTATTATTTACAGTTCTTTAACTGCCTCCCCAGAGGCCAGAGGTACGTCAAGACAAACATGATCAATAGAAGATGTGATTTTGTAAAATACATAACAAGGACAGAGCAATACTGTGCCACAATACTCTCTCTCCCTCTCCCTCCCTCCACCTCTCCCGCTGTCATTCTTTGATGATTGAACCACTTGATGTTGACAGCAGATTGATACGGGCTCTTAATGAATGATGTTTTATTAATGGTCCCATAATCAGATTACCTGCAGGCAGACAGGCTCCATCTATCTCTCTCCTCGGAGGTCTGACGATGAAGGAAGAATAACACATCTGGAGGAACAGAGACACTGGTGCACACTTAACCTTAATCAGCAACAGCAGCTTTATCTTGTACCTACAGTGAAACCACGCAATAATGTTCGTAATAATCATCAAGCATGATGAATTGTAAGGATTTGGTGATCTGCAGTAAAGTAGCGAAAAATGAAACACCTCTTGATGAAATAGTCGTGCTACTCAACCCGTCTGTCCTCTACAATAGCAAGCGAACAGGTAAAAATAATCGTATGCACTAATCTGCATATCCATGGATTTCTGCATGCATGTGTTGTCTCTTTTTTTTGCATTTGCTGCATATTTTATGTCTTGTCCAAGCGATGAAGATGCTTTCTGGTCTAGCTTTAATGTACGGAAGAGCAGCGGATGTGCTTTTCTTTTCTCGACTGCAGGCCAATGGGTGCAGCTTCTTCAGCAGCAGATATCAAACAGTCTCCAAAGGTATTCTCACTAAATAAATAAAGTGCACGACACGGCGGCCTTCCTCGTGAGTTTCCGACCGTCGCCGGCTCATTTCATCACACTTCGTCCGTCCAAGGATCATCAGAGGAGAGAGGACCCTCCACACTGGGGATATTTCCGCTCGTTTAATAAATCTCCCCGATCCCGTCTAATCAAATAATTCAAATAACGTGACTTGTTGCCCCCGACACTCAAGGTAAATGGCCACGACTGTTCATCACCGCAGTTACTAATAGAAAGAGCCATGGCAACTGACAGGGGGGAGGAGCTGCTTACAGGTATAAACGTTGACACCCAAGGTGGAATGTGATTGTCTGGATGAGGCCAGATAGGAATTTGGGAAGATATCATGCTGCTCCTTTAATGTCATTAAACTGCGTACTCACCTACACTACAAGAGGAGTGGTGCCTGGAAGTTAGCCTACAGGAAAATGAAAAATGAGACACTCTGCTCAGTAAGTTTTCTCCTGCAGCAGTTTTCCGTTGGCAGCGAGGGCAAGGGGAAAGAGTACATCAGATGTGAACTTTTTAAATGTGATTTATGGAGCTGCTATGATTGAGGTGTCAGGATTTATGACCAGACCCGCTGACAGCAATTACTCCCCAAACACTAATGCAACGGGAAACTCCCCTTTGATATATCTGGTTATTAATGTAAGTACACAGGTATGCAGCCGCTAAGGGCTCCCCGGAAAAGGTTAGATTTATCACGGTGACATTTCCCTCGTATCACGCACCCACAATCCCCCTGATGTGGCCGAGGGACAGGTAAAGGAGGGGCGTGGTGACACCCTCCCAGCACCCCGCCAACCACGCCACGCACAAGGAAGTGCGCTGCATCGCTAACCCAGGCGTATAGATTTGTTATGGCAAGGTCGGCGCCAAAAACATTTTTTTTACAGGGAGGGAAAGATCTAATATTGAAGTTACTGTCATATTAGCTTAATGCAGATTTGAAAAAATACTTTTCATCCGTCTCTTAAAAGAATACGAAATGAAATAAACAAAGCTGCACTGGGAGGAAAAAAATAGTGTTTGTCAAAAGACTGGAAAAAAGGACCAAATGTTCTCATTTAGTCATTCTGAAGTGCTGCCAGAAAAAAAAGTCTGGATAAAATAATCATTTTTTGTAATATATTTAAATGCTGTTTGAAATTAAATCACACCAGCTTCCACCTCAGGACATCAGAGTGCTGTCATGTACTTACTTGTCACATTATGTGTACACACACACACACACACATATATACACACTTGTGCACACCACCATAGTCGTGTGTGTGTGTGTACGCATATGCCAGGAATCAATGTGTGCACTTTAAAAAAAGGCAATTTTGTGTCCGCGGGTTTGGCATCATGTTGCTTTGCAACCAGACAGAGGCCATACAACAATTTTCTGAAACATTAATGAGAGGTTCAAGGAAACTATTTATGTTTCCAACAGGACAAGAAACAACTGACATAAAATAAAAAGGAGCATAAAATAAATCATCTGACGTCTGTGTAGAGGGCTGCAGATTACTTGATAATGCTGACAAAGACGAATGTTTTTACAATCCCACTGAGATTTACTAAGAAACCATTTCCAGGCAAACCAAGTGCAAAGACCCCTAGCTGCCTCACTATTAGGTGACCTTAATGGACACGTGTTTGAAGTGAGCCGTGCCTAGTGGGGAGACCACTTCTCATTTCTTGTGTTTCCCGCTGCAGCCAACACCTTGGGGTCGATGTTTCTAATGGAGTGCGGGAGGCCGGCTCCTGGGTGTTTCTGCATCACGATGATGATCCGGCCACTGCGGAGCGGCGCGGGGCCCTCGTGCGCCGACTGCTGATGCAGGTTGAAGAGGACGCGGCTGAATTCTGAACTTTACTTTGGATTCATTTGTTCACTCCCTCCGAAACGCTGAAGCGACTTTAAGATGCGCCGCACGCTTTCCAAAGCCGCTGTCGCCGTCGCATGTAGACTCTTCTGGTGATGTAATCGTCTGCAAGTGAAAATGCTGAAACGGCTGCAGAGCCCACGGGAAGCTCCGATTGGGAACGTGTGGCGATTAGGCTTGTGCCGGTTGGCCATCGGATTGTATATCAACATTTGAAGGGATGATGAACAATAGATTTTTCCTACGTCGATATTGAGGATATTCTGACAATTAAATGTTATTAAAATAACATCTAGAATCTGTGCCTAACTGTGCATGTTTCTTAATAATGCTAATTGTCCATGCGGGGAGAGGGATCCTCCTCTGTTGCTCTCCCTCAGGTTTCTTCCCCTTTTTTCTCTGTGAAAGGGTTTTTACGATCTTTATTGGGGAAGTTTTTCCTGATCCGATGTGAGGTCCCGGGACAGGGATGTCATGTGTACAGATTGTAAAGCCCTCCGAGGCAAACTTGTATTTGTGATGTTGGGCTATATAAAATAAACTGAATTGAATTAATTATGTAAATGTCATTTGTGGTGCTGTCAAAATGCTGGTGCGTGCTTTGCTTTGTGTTTTTTGACCACAGTGAAAATCTTGTTTTTTAAAAGGTTAAAATGCTAAAAAGTAGAATATTTCTTGAGAAAACATATTATATTTTGGAAATCATTACGTTTTCCCAATGTGTATAGGATCCAGCACTGTGGGGAATGAGGACGATCAGTCTGTAGATAATCTTGGCGTCTTCACTCGGGTTGGGCCGTCGTTTCTTTTTTCATATTGTCCAATTGTGGCTGCTGGAGAGATCGCTGATAGTCGATCACGGACGCTCCGTCAGGCTCTGCGTGTTTGAAAGAGACAAAGAGAGAAGGTGGACTATCACATGCAATGTACGGCCTTCGTTATGATTATAATTTGGATTATGGTGAGAAAAAAAACAAGACAATACTGTTAACCTGAACACGATGCTGGTAGTCCATGTGCACACATGCACTTTTAAAAAGGGAGCCATTGTCTGAATAGACATTAAATAGATTTCTTTCATTAAGTTGTTTTAAATGAAGTGCTCACACTGCTTATTCACATAAAGTTTTCTATTATGGAAGAGCTTCTCCACACACAGAGGCCTGTTCGTGATCGCCTTATCAGCCATCTCTCGAGGAGGCACAATTGGACAATATGAAAAAAAGAAAACGATGGCCCAGCCCGAGTGAAGACGTCAAGATTATCTCCAGACTGATCGTCCTCATTCCCCACAGTTCTGGACCCTATACACGGAGAGATTCACCGGCAGATACACACACACACACACACACACACACACACACACACACACACACACACACACACGCAAAAGCAAGTAACACAATTCCGATGATGTCATGTGTGGTATAAGGCCAAATAAAATGGCAGAGTGTAACAGTTAAAGTGACGCTGTCATTCTTCTGCGTAAGCACTTGTGCAGTTAAAGGAAAGAAAAAAACACGTGTGAAAGGATCAGGCAGGCTGAGGAGAAGATGGGATCGGGGGAGGGGGAGGGGGGGTGTTGCAGGTGAGAGCCAAAAGCATGCAATAAAGATCAGATAGGGAAGATGAATTATCGAGCTCCGGCACAGAGGGACCTGGCGGATCTACTGTATCGTTGACTTAGGCTATACGCCACTGCAGGGAGGCAGTTTTCAGCATCACCCCGTACCTCCACCTCTCCAGAGCCGCATGGACAGGACGCAGGTTGAGCTAAGGAGGCGTTTGACCCTGAGAGCGTGTTTTCACCACCCAGAGACGTCTGTGTGTCAATGTCATCTTTTTTAGAAGGGTGTTTGGGGGGGGGGGGGAAATCATCACCTCCTTGCTCCTCTCTCGGAGTTTTGATGTGATTGCATACTCGCTGTGACATTAGACACATTGTACAGGAGGCTGTTTATATTCACATCATTACACATGCTGATTGAACAGGGTGGGCATCCGCTGCATACTATTCTTTTCTCAGAAACCTTCTCATCTCATCAAACCGGCTTATTCCACCTTTCTAAATTACTCGAGAGAATTAGAGGTTCTTCATTCAGGTAGAACGCCTGATTGTTTGAGAGGCGTTTCACTTTATACGTCTTGTTTTTCATTTTTCACATATTCCGAGCATCTTTCCCTTTCGCCGGTTCAATCATTATTGCTATAATTACATCTGCCTCTCGGACAATCAAATCTAACAACCACAGAGCGTGTGTAACCAAGATCCTATTTATTTCTCTCTTCAGAAAAAAAAATATAATTTACAAATGACTCTTGAGCATTTACAAACAGTGCAAGGGTTCTACTGAGATGCATGTTCTGGAGACGGACGATGGACAGAAATAAACTCCTCACCCTTTCTTCTAGCATATGGGCTTACAGAGCACTACACTCTGATTGGCTGTGGGGCAGATGTGCATTCAATCAATCATCTACAGATTGTCGTGCGCAAGGTGCAAGGTTCTGCAATGATGGACGTTAATGGAACTTGAGAATCAAATTCTAAAGATATATGCACATCAAACATTTGCACTGAATAGATATTTTTGATTTGATTGAAATTGAACTGAAGAGAAAAACACAACAAAGAAGCTACACAGCAATGCTTTCTGAGCAAAATGCTAATGACAGCATGCTAGCATGCCCACAATGACAACATGTCGTTATAATGCATGCGCTTAATGTTTACAGCTGCAAACCGTGTAATGTTTTAGAATACTAAGATTTCCACTAAGCATTAAACACACAGTCTATATGAGGCTGCTGTGTTTACACAGGATTTGAGAGACTATGGTGCAAGTACATTTAGGGTACCAAAGGTCTGTACTCGAGTACAGTTTTGAGGTACTAGTACTTTACTTGAGTTGCTTAATACTTAATACTCTAATACATCTTAGAGTTAGTTACTAGCTACTTTGCAGATTCATATTCTAAATACAAAATATAAATGAACTAATATCCATTCAAACGGTCCAGTCGAGCTGACCATAGATGTATAGAGACAAACAAAGGGTATGGCCTTAACAAAATGCATATGGGTATTTCAATCAGGAGAGACTGGTTACCGAGTTTTAACCATAATTTATTACAATTGCAAACAATCAAATTCTGCAACAATCAAATTGTGCAAAGTCTTTGGCGATTGGACTCCATCCTGAATTAGGATAAGCAAGGGGTAGTGATGCTGACATCTGCGCCCGCAGAATCCCCCCCTGGAGTCCAGACACTGGTGGTGGTGAAGAAGAAGAAGAAGAAGAAGAAGAAGAAGAAGAAGAAGAAGAAGAAGAAGAAGAAGAAGACTAGAGTTGCTGTACCCGTCAATGAATAAAGCAGGACCGACTGCTGACTGGCGGTGCCCGGGGTGGCGGAGGGTCGCATCGGTTAGAGCTGAAATGACAACTGACAGCCCTGCGGAGAAACTATTTCAAGTTAGACAACAACGCTGTGATTGGTTTAGGGAATTGCTCTGCCAGGCTGGTTCATTCAACATACACGCCCCCCAATCAGCTGATGGAGTCATCGCTGTGAGCCTACAGACTGGCTCCTGAATGACCCAGCGGGTAACTAATCGGTCTTCCTTACTGAACTTGTGCTTGAGCTTCATTAGATTAGTTGGCTCATATTCATGTTAAAAACAAACATGTCAGTTTCTTGATTCTGTAATTAGTAATTCTGCAATTAATCAGAAACTGTTTATTGCCAAGTACGTTACACATAAAAAGAACATGTCGGTGTTGGTGCCCAACAGTAAAACAGTGCAATAGTATGACATCATTGAAAAATATGAAAAAATAAAATATGGTGAACAAATAGGAGTACGTTAAAACAAGTATATTATCAGAGTGTCAAAGTGTGTATTAATAGAGAAAAGATGTGAAAGGGTGTGTAACAGTAAGAAATTGCCCGGTGTCGGAGTCAGGAGGCTTATTGATGAACCCAACTACAGACAAAATGAAAATACCACTAAATCAAGAGGGAAATGTCTTTGCTTCTTTTTGGGCTTGCTGGAAAGAAAATTGCAATAAATAATTCCTGACAATGACATATGATATATTTGACTTCAGAGCATCTCTGACTAAAAAAATAAATGCTGAAAGTCAAACATTTGCATTGTATACATTTAGAGATGTTTCAGTCTCACAGAGTCTGATCGGCTGCTGCAGACTTCGGCAAGACTTGTGGATCCTCACAAGTGGCCTGCTGAGCATCAAGGGGAGAGCCAGCTCGTCAGCAAGCACTTTGCCGATGTGCTTGACCACACGGGTATGTGTCCGGGAGGAGACGCGGCGTGTGGGGTGGAGTGGCCGAGCGCTAAGGTGCTGATCAAGACTTCTTCCTGGGTGATGAGCAGAGGAGCAGCGTCCCCAACCACCTCCTTATCACGGAGCTCGTCCTGGTCCGGTCTCCGTCAGCAGCGGTGGAGAGGGGTCTTCAGCTCCGTGAAGCGAAACAATACCGACTGGAGGAGCAACTTGACTGCTCACACGCTGACAAGGTTGCTCATCATTATCTCCGAGGGTCCAGGCATGGAGCACTTGAGCGCCGTGCCAGCGGTGAAGAGGCGGCTCAAGGAGGCCGACGGAAGGAGCTTGCAGGGAAGGTTCCACAGTTCTCATGGAATTAATGTGAATGAAATCAAAATGCTGTATTCAAATTTCATAAATGTGCGAGAGAGAGAAAATGAATCGTGTGAATCTGTGGCTATTAATTACAATGTATAAAACAATTAATATAATTACTTTATTGTCCTTTCCCCCCCCCCCCATAGCCAGTAAAAATATACAAGCGAGTAAAACTCTGATCTACTGGTCCATACATTATTATTTGTATTATTAATGTAACTACTTTTGGGTAGCATAATCTACTAAATGCATCATAGTTTATAAGTTGCTGTGTTTAGTAACATTTAAATCCATAAAGAGTGGAGTTGCCATCAGCTGTTTAGCAGTGTTTTTAGATATGATTAAGTTGACCTGGTTTTGTGAGGCCGTTGTCAAAGTGTTTGAGCTTTGAACAAGTTGCATTCTAAAGTAGAAAAATACATAAACGTCAACGGCCTGGAGGTCTTTAAATCCTGCATATCCAATCCAATTTTGATAGATTAATCAAAGCCAGACCAACAAACAAACAAAAGACTCTCAATCTTTATGGAACAATATGTCTACATTAAAATGTTTCTGTACCATTTAATTAAGCAAATGTCTGACAAATTAATTGTTTTGTCATCTAACCCACATGACAAGTGTGAGCCGAATTCAGATAACTCACTCACACATGCCCAGATATTAAAGTTTCAGAGCTCTCTGAATTAATGTTTAATCCTGGAAGTGTTAGGCTGGGAGAGCAATATGTTCCTTGTCCCCCCCTAGGCTAGTTGGCAGCCATGAAGCTCAGCGTAGCTTGAGTCAGGGCCTGTTTACTAGAGGGGGGAAGGAAAGGAAAGGAGAGGAGGGAGGGAGGATCACAACAACACAAACGTTGACAGTCTTCTACAATTATTTTTGTTAACTCGGAGGCAGATTACATCCTGGGAGAGCAGCTTCTAAAACAGTGTGAGGAGCATGTGATATCTTTGGTGCCTCCAGTTCTTCTAGCGCGCTTACACAAGGGAGCAGGGCAGGGATTTCACCGGCGGCCCCGAGTCCGGCCTCGATGCCCCTCTGAAAAAACATCACATGGCGTCAGGCACAGTGGCCTTGAAGCCCCGCCCCCACTAGCCCAAGGTGATTAATTTTTTATTTATTTGGCTCCATCCTGCCAATACAGTTTTTTAGACACAGGTGTCTTTTGCTGAGATTCTGAAGTCTTATTGGGCAACATCAAGTGATTCGACACACACATTATTCGATGGTCGGCTTGATTTTAAACCTAGTAAGAACCACTGTGAAAACCAGGCTATACATGGCGGAAGTTTGACCCCAAATGTCACCCCTGGATTTCACTGGTCCAGTCGCTGGAGCTGATCGCTGCCACTCTCAACGATGCTGATGATCCCATCAGATGCACAGCTTCTAAAATATGCACCTAGTTTACTTTTGACATTTTGTGTCTCCTTCCCTGGTTAAGGCATGCACCCAAAACCTCATGCCTCTCCATCTCGTATTAAGGAGCCTAGCTTGTAAGGATAGCTATAAGTTAACGTTAACTTATAGCTAATCTAAACACATTCTGCATTTACATGCCGATTTTGGCATTGGAAGCTCTCTGGTTTGAACCAGTCTCAAAAGTGTCATATTTTCTTTTAGAATAAATATTGGGTGGATATTATTTATGCCGATGTGAAGAGCGGTTCACGTGGATTTAGAAACACTGCCATCCCAAATGGAACGCCCGAGAAGTACTTAAACTTCCTCCTAGCCGCAGAAGGCCTGAAGTTGGCCGAGTGTATCCGGTACCCGGGGATCGCTCTCCCTCATAGTGAGGGTGATGCGCTCCACTAGACGCCGTGAAGCTGATTGAAGTTGACAAGCACAGACGCAGATAAAGTGTTAAGAGACTGACAGAGATTGACGTCGACCGCGGTAAATTAGCAAAGACGGGTAGGGTGGACGGTCAAATGGGGGGGTCTAAGAAGTTAAATATAGTTGATATGTTTTGGGATTCCTTGTGGTTTCATTCATGTCTGATGATTTCTCCACTCTGATCTCACAAATACTGGATAGAAAACACAATAAAGAGTTGCTGAAACACTGCATGTGGTAAATATGAACAAAACAGTTCGATCATGTCTAAATGCTACTAAATTAGAACCGCCAACACATTTTGAAAACGAAACGGATTGCCAGATGGATTACATTATCAAAATGTATGTGAGAACATGAATAATGAAGAAGGTCAGTCACAAAATATTGGCAGAAAGACAACACCATGTGCCGAGTCTTAGACACGGTGGAATTCATTTAGACAAGCATGATGGGGTTTTGGGGGAGTTTGTTAATAATTAAAGTGAAATTATTGCGACCTGCTAACATTCGGCATTACTCACCAAAACACATTGTATACTTGAGGCCAATATTTGTGATTCCTTCCTCGTAAAACAGTTGCGAAGCCAAGCAAGTAATTAGAATCCAACCCTGTTTACATCCATGCTTCTGCAAACCTGACTTTGTTGGCACATTGCAGCATAACATGGGGAGGAGGGTTACCATCACCTACTATTATAAATCTAAAACTCCACAGAGAGCCTCAATCACTTATAACCATATCCACTTTTAAATATCTGAATAATACAAATTATAAAGTAAGTTATTAAGCAAAAATATGAGTAAACAAGTAAATAAATTAGATACAACCTATTTGGCTGAACAAAAACAATTGAATAAACCCTCAAGTTGACCTAAAAATCTGAAAATATAATTATAATTACTGTCAGTTGCAATAGAAATAGAAAATGTTCCAGTTCCAATATCTTCTGACCTGTGTTCTCATTGATAACCATTGCGTACGCACAGAACGGGGCCTGAAAGAGGCGTACGCCTCTTCCCATGCAAAAGTTGTGATCAATAAAAAACGAAACTTGACGGGAGAATGCGGACACTCTGAACATTTTGGAGACGCGGGGAAATTGGCGACCCAGATGGTGAGGTGGTGACTTGAAGCCAGACTGTAGAAATGAAATGCGAGAGGCGTCATTACATGTAGAATGATGCCTCACACATTTAATTTCACTTAATTTTCACTTAATACCACACGTTATTTTGCACTTCATCATTAACAGTCAAACCAGCAGTGCTATTTGTACTTGTACTTGTGAGCCCTAGCTGTGAGCCCATTTCAATTGTTAAAGATATAAATATCTGTATATCACCAAGTACATTCTTAGTATTAATTAAGTGTTTGTGAGGTAAAACCGCTGCAGTGAACGCAAGGCTATTGATAAATTCATGGTTTACTCCATAGTGACAGACACTGTAAACAGCTATCCGATCACTGGAGCAGAGGCTCCACCGCGATGACAGTCACACACCTCCTCCAGTCACCTCACCTGGCAAATCTTCAACCCCTGCACATAATGAGTGTGTAAATTAGCAACGCCTGGAAATAAAACCAGTGACAGATGTGGTGTGCTCACTGCATATCTTCATTATCAGTCCTAATCATAATGCCATAAGAAAACATAAGTATATAAATAATCAGGCTGGTTCCTTCCTTCCGTGTGTGGGTTCCTTGCGATGTGTAGCGATACTCTGGCACTGTCAGGACATCGTGGATGGAAGAATTAGGAGTGAACAAGTGTTCTTCCTCTCGGTACTTGCCGTGATTCACCGCAAGAGACCCACTGATTGGCCAGCTCATTTCTATGCATCAGCCTTCATGAAGTGCTTTGCATTGAGCGTCCATGGTTGAATGTGGCCGTGTAGACTGGAGGCTGAACCAGCTGTGCATTTACAGGTTGTTTTAGGATTTACAAAAAGGAAATTGCGCACTGCCAAGTGTACACAAGGTTCTTTTTAAATCTGAATATTTTTGGGCGTACATGCATTTCCTCCTTTGAGCATAAGCAAATGTTAGCGCCCATTATGTCCGTTAGCTCAGCGTCCGTTAGTTTATCGGCCATTACGCCTGTTAGCTTAGCGTTATTACACCCGTTAGTTTAGCGTCGTTATGCCCGTTAGCTTAGCGCCGTTACACTTGTTCTGTAGCTCACAGAGAGGGGCACCAATGTTCAGCGGTGTGAACTGAATTATGTAGAGAAAACACAGGTTGTTATTCGTTTTTTTCCCTTTCCTTGACACAAACTTTTCCCGATATGGAGACTTTACTTTTCCCTTTATTTCATTCGGTTAGGTTGCCTCCTCTCTGTGCTCCAAGTGTTTCCCTCTCTGTTTCTCTTCCTCATCTACAACCAATCAAAACAGGTGCAACCGATAATGACCAATAAAAACGAAGAGCTGAAACAAAATTTGTATTCTGTGTTCATTTTAGTTAACCTCAACTGAATAACTCACTATTTGAGTCCCTTAGTCGCATCTCACTTTATTTCAAGCTAAATTACTTTCAGTTTTAAATGCATCTCCTTCCTGAGCAAAGAAATTATACAACAAATCTGAATGAGCAAAAGAAAGCAAGCAAAGAACAGAGACTTTAATGTCACATCAAGCCTTTTAGGATGAAAGTTATATCCCAGAGGATTCGGACATTTGGGAGACGGTGACACTACAGGGAGGAATCGATTTTCCTCCATTTGCCTCTATAGCTTGAGATTAAAGACCCCCCCAAAAAAAAGCAAATGTGGGCACTCTAACCACTTGACAGACTGCAAAACCACTGAATGTGGTGTGTGTGTGTGTGTGTGTGTGTCCATTTGCATTGATTCATGTGTGTAAGGGAGCATGCATGATGCAGCAAAGTAGGCTAGGTGTGTGTGGGTTCGTCCAACAGAATTGCTTTCATTTGGTCTTTGTACTCCAGCGAGCCCATCTTTGTGACAGATACTTTCAACCTCCCTTATACCCGTGTGGTGTTTATCTGGTGCAGTCACTGTACACAGCTTCTCACCTGCAAACACCTTTTTGTTGAGCTGGAGCTGGCATCGCGTGTGCTCCCTCTGCCTCAAAACACCTCTCTGTTCAGCTAGAGTGCTCTTTGTATAAAAGACACCCCTCTGGGTCGCTGGAATGGTTCTTATTTGCAGTCCATCCATCTTCTGTTTGCCACTCTCCTCTTTTTTTTTTTGTTTCTTCTAAATCTCATTGTCTCCCTGCAGCCAATTTTGGCCCTCTAAAATAACACATGAAAAACATTGGAATTGAAACGACATGATTGTTTTCCAATGAAATGCAATCAAGCTTTTGATGAGTTCCTGTTCTCTGTTTTACTGCCATTTCCCTCCCGTTTTGCCAATATCTGCTGTTACAAATAGCAGGTTCAAAAATAATTTAAATTGCCGAGGAGATACTCCTAAGCTCCCTGTGGGTTTGACCCTCGACTGCTATTTAGAACACACAATGCCTGATTCCTCCTGATTTAGACCGAGCATTTTCCTGTCCAGATCAGTGCTTCACAATTGATATTGAGAGCCTTAAGAGGATTATATCTCTGATGCTCCATTTTCCCTCTGCTTGGTAAACCATTTACCGCTAAATGGCTACCCTCCTAAATATAGTGCTTAAAGTCTGTTTGCCATTGTCCTGCTTCCCCGTGATGAAATTAAGGATAAAAATCAGCGAGAGAAAAGTGTGTTCTTCTCCTCGCAGTGTGAAGAATGGGCGTGGAGATGAGATTTACAGACCTGGCTGTCAGATTACCGGCTCCAGGCTGTGGATGAGGAGAGGCCATGTGTCCGCTGTGTTTTTTCTCTTGTAGCTCATTGCAGCTCGCTACAGTGTGGTGCTGTATTTTTTATTTTTTCTGTCATCCAGCAGGGTCAAGAGGGTCAGGACGTCGGCTGTTTTCCTTTCTGCTCACAGGCGAGAAAGCTACCCCAGGGTCTTCCGCCTCCCTCTACTCGTTCCATCCCTCTTCCTCGTCCGCCCATCTCAGCTCAATTAATCTCGGATGCCTAAGTGACCCTGAGAGAAGCCACTGTGCATGATTGAAATTACTCCTCGCACACCTCTCTACGACTCACAGCCGCTGACGACCCTCACACACCCTTTTCCATTCACGTTCTATGTCTCTCTCTCTCTCTCTCTCTGTTTTTCCTTTTGTCCCCCTCAAGTTGACCATCACGCTATCCGCAGGTCACGTACAACATGATTTAATTAGATTCCTTGTTGCCGTGTGCTTTACCGCTTTTGTCAAAGGTTGTTGTTTTCATTTTAACTATAGCTCTAAATCAAATGTGGGGTGAGCTACTGTTCACATGCACACGCATTCACTGACACACACACACACACAAAAGCGCTCACGTACAGATCGTTAAACTTACACACACCCATGCATATTCAAGTAATGAGCAGTGTAATTGTAAACAGTAAATTGTTTACTGGGATTCGGGTTGCTGTTGCCCTCTTGTGAGCAAAACAATGTTATCTTAGGACGTTGACAAGCACGACATCTGATAAATGGAGGTTGCTGTCAGCAGTAGTAGTTTATTGCCAAACGGTGAGCGAGAGCAGAATCAAATTGCCATGTACGTTTAGACTGGTGGCAAAATGAATGTTTTGTCTGGTCCAGGCAGTCAGAGTCCAGTCTGCTCCTCCAGAGGGCCTCAGCAGCCGAGCATTTTCCAGCTGGACCGCCTCAAAACACCAGCGATAGGGTCCAAGCAACAACCCTCCAGGGGTGGCAGAGGACCTTGGCATTGCAACAGACACGGCTGATTTATCGCATAGGACCACAGTAGGAGGTGGAGAGAAGAAAAAAGAAGCGATACTCAAATTAAACATGTCACCATCCAGGCGCGAACTTGGAATCAACAAAACGAGGATGATTACAGATCCTTGCATCTATCGCTCAAATCTTCTCTTGTTTCCAGAGATGGCCCTGAAAAATTAATGAGGTGTTTTATCATTTTCCAGCTTCTGGTAGTCTACCTCTACAGTTAATAAAGCTGTCAATATTAAAATTCCCTCTCACGTTGGGTGGGATTTATTTCCCTGTTTAGTGCGTGGTTATTTTCCGTGTGTCTCCAATTTTTTTTTATACAGAGGGTATAAGGATGCAGGCCAGATATGGAGATGTCAGCGAGGCAGTCATTGTGTCAACGTAATAATGGTGCATTTGAGTTATGTGTCTGGGGAACACAGGATGGCGGGCCACCCCATTACCTACCCTCCCCACCATCTGTGCCACATCTCAGTCCGGGTAGTTCTGCAGCACCTTTCTGTCTCATTATCTGTCTCTCCGTTTGTCCCCTCCTGTCTCCAGCGTCCTCTTCGTCTCCCACACTCACACACAAGTTGAATCATTTTTGCTGGATGCAGTCAGTCTACATTTATAGTACTACTGTGATGGGGAAGATGAAGCAAACCGCCTCTGGCTGAACAAAACATTCAGATCATGTGAACATTATTCCTCAATAAAGTAGAACATTGATCCGTGCCTTTCAATGGTTCAGTGTGCGGGGGAGAGCTTTGAAGGATTTTTGTTTCCTTCTCAGACTCGGCCCACATTGTTGTTAAATGGGTGCTGGTGTTTGCTCAAAAGATAGAATGGAAAAACTCACAATTGATGGATGTTACTGTCGAGAATGAAAATGAATGCGTTAAATCAGCAATAATTCTTTTCCCAGCCATTATTAATTCTAGATTTGCTTTGGCAAATAGATTCGTTTTTTTGGATTGATGCCCAAGTACTCTGTCACGAAGCATTCATTATTGAAAAATGCAACTGAAACTAGGGCGCTTCTGTTGGAAACTATGTGAGAGAAATAACACTGAAAGCTTTTAGAAAGCCCTTTCATGTCCCGTTTAATGTTAAAGGCACCTTTTTTGTGTGACTACTACCGGGGTGCAAGAACGGGTATTGTAGCGACTAATTTAATTGCCATGGATGTCAGAGTGTATTTCGAGTGTGTGCCGTTCAAAGGCCGCATTAAAAAGAGAAAAGGGTGTTTATGTCGTACTCGAAAATTCTTTTGGCAAGAAAATTGACAACTCGCCTCGCACAACAACAGATGCTGTATATAAATTATGTACTGAAGTCATTAGAAAATGATTTCCTGAATGGTTGAAATGCAGGGCGAAAAAAATAATGTATGTGATATGGTGCATAAGCCGAGCGCTCCTCAAAGAATCGTTTCTTTAATATCATGAATGTGCTTTAAGCAGCGGAAACCCCTGATAAGTTCCAGTACAACAGTTTCTATTAACTTTTTGCATTTCACGCTCCCCGGCCCGTGTTCCACAGAGAAGGCTAAGTCTTTGGTGTTTGTTGATCCCGACATGCTCTGCATTTCTGATCATGTTTCAAAGGTGTTGATTGAAGTCATGATTCTCATCTTGACTGATGTCATATAATTGGGCTGGGTATCTGTTGTTAGTGTCTGAAGATCTCCTCTCATCCACAGCTGGTCTGCTACCTTTGATGGCACCTTTGATGGCACTTAATGATGCGTCCCTAAAACTCCTTTTAAAGTTTAAATTTACTGATGAGGCAACACAAAGTTGTTAAAAAAAAAACTGTTCTATTTTAAGGTTTTCTATTTAACAGTGCAACCATTTTGGTGAAGTAAAGTCTTAAATGCCAGGAGAGCTGAGTGCAAAACTCTCAATCCACATTCTTGTAAAAGTACAGGAGGGTTGAATTGTGATGCAGTTTCTTTATTAAGACGGCTAGTGTCAGCATTATTATGGCTCCATGATGCAGACTGATAATTAAACCGAGGCCCGAGAAGATATCGTCACCGGGACAGGCAGGTTACATCCCGCGATGACCTTTTCTAATCCAGGTACCGAACAGGGCTCCATCAGAAGAGTAAAAAGCCGAAGGCCTAATGAGGAAGAGAGCCAGGCTGTCCATCACCAGTGAGATACAGCACACTCAACCTTTTTCTCTCCAGCTATCGATCTGCATTGTTACAGTGATGTGAGTTGATCTGGACAACAGCGGAAGATTCACACATCTCAATTTTTGTTTTTCAGCAATTGAGTGTTGTGCTCATTGATGGTGAATTGATAGAACATGTTGTCCAGGGTCAGGAAAATATGCAAAAATCAAACGGCAAACATGAATTGTTATTATTAACCTTACAGAAATAACAACTCTTAAGTTGGAACATTTCTTTTGATTGTTGTGAATAACTAACTCTTCTACTGCAGCTTCCACATTGACTGAATATTACGTTAGCGGGGCAGATATGTCCCTCACTACTGTTAAGTTTTAATAAATAACCACCCGTCCTAAAACATAAATCCAATATGAACACAATAGCAGGCTGAATTAAAGATGCCCTGTGGGATTTTATTCAAACAAACACAAGTTATTTAGCGTGAAGTGTTTTCGATGGGCTAGCACTACTAATGACCAAAATATAGAGGGTACTTTTTTTAATACTTTTTTTTTTCATTTTTAACAGAACAGTCCTTGACATACGACCTCCGAAAACACAAGACGACAAAGTAAAAATACAACAGTAATATTAGTACCAATGGTGCTATATATATATACATATATATATATATATATATATATATATATATATATATATATATATATATATATATATATATATTAGCTAGTAGGGAGCATATATGTGAACATTTACATACCCACATGTACATGCACATGTACACCGACAAATCCATATATGCATCTACATCCACATACATACGTGCACAGCATACCAATATACTGTATATACCTTCCCACATGCATGTACTTTTACACATGCACTCAAAAAGGAGTATTGTAAGGGGGAGGGAGGGGAGGACTGAATAACTAAGTACATTTAAATAATATCTGCGGTAAATATATAAAATAAATAAATAATTAAAGAAAAACTAAATTAAATAAATAAGTGGAAACAGAGTGAAATAAATAGATACAAATATTAAGGTATAATGTAACACAGATCCATCGTATAATTGAGGGGACAACAACATACATAGCAGAATATATAATAATTTTGTAAATTCTGAAACAACACCCAGGGGTCAGGTAAAGGTGCGAGAAGTTTGCTTATAAAACAATCAAATCAACCAAAAGTGGTTGGTTTGGTTCGGAAAGGTTAGGACAAGATTGTGGTCATGGAAACAAACAGAAAAAGCAATGCTGACTGCTGTTGAAAGACAGGAAGCAACTCCTTGTCTCCAATGTCAAAATCAAACATCCATTCTTCCTGACTTCCTCCCTCAGGCATTTCAAATGTCACACTACTTCCTGCTTTCCTCTAAAGCTTTCTTAATCCTTTTGTATCCATTTGAACAAAACCCCAATGCTGTGCTGTTGTTTTTTGTGTGATAAAGACATAAAAAGATGTGTTTTCATGGCACAACGTATCCCAAGGTTTGGTTGTGTTTCAAGCCATTCTTAATGTAATTACCTTTCTAACTGTCGGAGATCTTCTGTAAGGGCAAGCTTGTTGAGTGTTTGTTATTTTTCTAGCTTAATGGAACATTTTACTAAACGCACAAGTAGACTGATCAAGTGATTCAACAGATTAAACCACCATTTATTCAGAATTGTCTGGGGATTGCTTCTTCAACCTTTTAAAAACCAACCTATTTTTAGGCCCTTTCCTCAAAAAGTGCATACCCAAACTAAAACGGGTGTATCTCTGCAACCACTAGGGCTAATTTAATAATGTGGGTGTTTTAATAAAAGGCTACACATGTGAGATGTTGTTCAGATGTGTAAATATCAGTCTATATGTTACTGGTTAAGAGTAAATGAAGATGACACACAGAAAAAAATTAAAAGGTTTCAGGTCCGCCTAGAAAAAAAGCACTTTCAGGATGATTATTTCTATGAAATGATGCAGCTGTAAGGTCCAACTATAACCCAAATCATAGCACAATATGTGAACATTCTATAACCCAAATCATAGCACAATATGTGAACATTCTCTCTGCAAAGGTTGACTTTGATAAAGTGAAGCAGAACAAAGTTAGAGAGGCTTTAATACAGAGAACATTCAGACGAGGTCTCCAAAATTTGCATTGGGGCACATTTGCGCACATCTGTGACATTTGAATTTGTTCATGTACCAAACCATATATGTCACTTGTATATTACTTATGGTTTTCAATACATCCAAATACTGCAGTTGTGGGCTTTTTCTTTCATAAAACAAGCTATGATTTACAGTTTTATGTGGGGGGAATTAGATTTTATGACTGAGCGTATTAGGTGAGTACTTACTTTGTACAGGCATGTTCGGACAACCCATTACAATTTCACTTGCTTTCTACCGACATTGCCACTTAATAAAATAACGAACAAGGCTGCGTGGTTTTGAATATACTTTGTTGTATTCAAGCATTTCGTCGGGTCCCCGCATCTGGACGAGGTTTGTTTCGACATTTGTTGCATCAGACGCCGCTATAGCCTCAACTGTCATCTTCTGGTTGAATGATGCGTGAAAGTGAATATCCATCTTTTGTGATCAAAAGTGTTATGCGACGGCAGTGTGATCCATGCATCGTAAACAAACCTGGCTGCTTGTGGAAGAGGAAGTACCACAGCGGGCTCTCACAGAGACGAATGCACTCCTTCAGAGTCCTTTCCTTTTATGCGTAGAGCGTGGAGAACATCTTCTGAAAAGACCAATTAGCTCGACACTCTCTTGACCAAATCTATCAACTCCATCTTAACAACACCAATCCATTTCCTTATAAAGAAACCCTAAGAACATTGACTATGACCCCAACGCTCGCTTTAAAGAGCTACACATATACCATTAAAGCAATATAAGGTGAAAAAACGGTGAAACCAGACTTATTTGTGAGTCGTGGTGGTGGAGGGTGTTCTAACATTTAAGTGCACAGCAAGAAATCACTCAGACTACGTAAAGAAGGTCTCCAGGCGGCCAACTCAGCTGACTGGGGAGAAATACCACCGCCATTAAAGGCCTCTCAACACCTATGTGGATTTTGTAAATTGAAGCTGTCCAACTCTGGGGAGTGAAAGAGCAAGGGGGAGGGGAGAGAAAGAGCGAGAGAAGAGAAGTTGTACAGACAGATGTCGAGTAAAAGGTGCGATGGAGAAGAGAGAGATGGACGGGGCAGCTGACAAGATGTGAGAGCAAAACAGAGAAATGCCCACTCCGGCTTCCTGTGATTACAATGCTATTATTTAAGTGTCAATGCCCTTCTGTCTGCGCGTCAGTCCCTAAAGAGGTAAACCCATGTGAACGCTGGACAACGTGTTAATGTTGTCTCCATTTCCTGTAATTCAAATCAGAGAATAAAAAGGTTGGACTATTTAATCGCTTTTTCATTAATCTGTCTATTCAAGAACAACCTTACAGTGTTGAGCATGTGTGTGTGTGTGTGTGTGTGTGTGTGTGTGTGTGCATAAGAGAGAGAGAGAGAGAGAGAGCGCTCTCGTCTCCGTCCCTCTGTTGATGCACAGAGAACAAGGTTAATTACTTTTCTGACCTTCTCCAGAAGCTTAAAGAAACATTCCAATCATCGCCTGAATAGATAGCACAGCCAGAGATGCTGAGTCAATGGCCAAACAGTGAAAAATGAAACACTGCAGAGTCTTTTAAGTGCAACGTTATTTACCTCCACCATCGCTTATCAAATGTTTCAATAAACCTGAATGCATCACTGATTTAATGTCACAGAGGGAAACGGATTGTTTTTCTTTCCACCCACAGCTGCTTGGTAACTTTGATGGAAGATGTATGCAAAGCATCCACTTTTATATAAAAAAAATGCTTAAATTGATTTATTTGGATATCAAGCGTCAGTCAGCAGGGTGCAATCACTTAAACGATATACTTCTTTTATGTTCCTGGAATGCCATGTAAAATACAGTCTTTTTATTTTCCTTTTAACCACAGTAAAGTATTCCCTATTGTAAGATGTTCTAATTAAAAGCACATAACATGAAGGACATATTCCACCATATTCGCTCCCATTTTACAGCTACCATAAAGGCAGTAACTATGTAATTCAGGGACTTGATGCACTCAAATACACCTGAGTGTCACTGGAGACTGAACCCATTAACCATGAGAGAAATACAAGTGTGAATGTAGTTGTTTCTGCAGTTCAAAGACAGGAGTGTAAGCATACATAAAATGACAAGTTTTATAACAGAAACATGTCACAATCACTTAAACAAAATGAAGGTTGTTTAGATTTACGTCCAGATGAGTTGCAACATTTAAACCTGTTACCTGATGATGATTTGAGGCCAAAATAAAGTGATGACTGGAATAATTTCATTTTACCTGCACGGGAATTTTGCCAGCACAGCAATGAATATTTGTGCTTTACAAGAGAAAGGACACTGCATCCAACTGAGATTTATTTTTAAAGCTGCATAATAGGAGACGCAAAGTCAATGTGAATAAATAATGTGTTGTGAGCAGCTAGGATTTTGGAAAATACTGAAATCATGAAGGGAGCCGTGCAAGCGGCGATCAAGAATCAGACAAGACACCAAAAATACCCCTTTGAATGTGAGCCACACTTATATTTAAACTTGTATTGGTAGGTGTAGGAAGTGATTCCTTAAGGCTGTCAGACGGCAGAGAATCACTCTGCAACCAGTTAATTTCACTCACCATTATAGACATAACAGTTTCATAGCCAACAGCGTTTGAGGCTATTAAATGTAATGTGGGGGAGATAGCGACGCTGCTTGATGAGCAGCCCTGTTATCATTTCTGCATGGCGAAAAACGTATATGAAAGCCCATATGAATAGGGCTATATTAGGCGCGTGAATATGATCCATACATGGGCCTAAGTCAGTAATGCTGTCAGCGGGTCTCACAGTGGCTCCCGTTGTCAGACTATTTGATAAGCACTCATCAGTCTTCCAGGCTGATCTGTGTTGGCAGCCATTCACAATCTCTCCAAGCCCAATTTGATCTCCAGGATAAACAAACCCGCAACGATTAAAAGAGATATTAGGGTTGACAAAATAATTAACATGGGGCCAGTGTGACTCTGGGGTGGGGGGGAGGGGATGCAGTCAACATATGACGAACAAACAGATAATCATGTGGGTGGTTGAGCAACGCTCGTATTAATTGTGTGTACAGAGGAAACCCTTCAGAGAAGGAAAACAATCGTCAGAGAAAAAGATGGCCGCTTCCTCCGTGCACCCCTCCCCCGAACACGCACACACACACACACACACACACACACACACACACACACACATCTTGGTAAGAAAATAAACAGCGATTCTCGACTCATTCCCTTATCTCTGGTTGTAAAATCGAGAGCAAGTGGAAACCAATGCTGATCTCAGTGGTCCGGGGCATGCTGGGGGTTATCGTCGCTCTTGATTTAGAAGTTGAGCCCGCAGGCCAGAGCCTGCACAGGTGAACAACAGTGGTTTTGAAACGTCACCGGTTTTGCCTCAAATGGCCTCGGGCTTTGAATATTTATGATAACCCTCACTGGTGGAAGTTTTTTAAGCTCAAATCTTTAGTGGCTAATTATCATAGTCATAGGTGTTGAAAAGAAGGTCAACATGACCCTTGGAATGCTAATGTTTTTCTCTGCGCTAGCTAGAAGCTAATATCATTCCAGGAGATCATCTCGCGTGGTCCGTGTACTATTACATGTATGCAGAAATACACAGTCGTTCAGGCATCGCCCTCTGAGACTCAAGCTGGATGTTTATCTGTGTTACCCAGAGGTGAGAGTCAATGGAGGGGGGGGGCAGCTTTTAGCAGCTGCACGTAAGTGCCATGCGGACGCTGCTGCATCTGGGTATAAAAGCTCTGAGGAGAAATTGAGGGTGCAACCACTCTGGCTGTTATGGTTACTGATAAAGTCCAAAAATATAACACAACACTCTCAGACAAATTTCATATACACAAAAATGGACCACGCATTGTGTGTGTTTTCTGCAAAAAAAAACAGCAACATTTAAAAATGCAACACTGGTCCATTTTTTTCTCATTAACAACTGATCATACATGTGATGTGGAAAGTGACGCAACAGTTCAACTAAGTGATAATACATCAGATGCTCTTTGGAGCTCCAAAGGGGCCGAAAAAAATGAGAATTCCTGCAGTTTAAACAAAAAGATGTGGCAAAATGTTTCGGATGGATATCATTAAAAATGGACTAAAGAAACGAGTGCAAAGATGGAAATAACAATAAAAGATCACATAATTACATGCAGAAAATACTGAAATGTAAAATGGCATATGTTCCATAACAAATGGCAACTAATGTCAAATGTCAGAAAATAAAGGAACATTGGAGAAAAGCAAACCCTCAATAATGAGAGAAACTTTGTCTGACTCTCTCAGTCCTCGGCCTCACAAATGGCCACCTCCGACAATCTCAACAGAAACCATCATGTGCTTCTCTAAATTGGTGTTTACTGCAGAGCTGTTGTTTTTTTTGCTATTTCGCCCACTGCCGGGAAAACGGCAAGTGGGGACACTGCTTATGAGAACATGCGGCTCGTTGTGTGACTCTCGCTGCTCGGCTTCCCACAGGAGCTGCCTCTCTCCCTCTCGATAGCGTGGCAGTGATTAGTCGATTGGTCTCCCCCGTGTGCCTCCAGGAGGGATGAGCATTGCACGTGGGAGCCGTTTCCCGTAGCGTCCGGCCTGCTCCTCATCTGGATCCGTCCACGGCCCCGATTTCCCCTCTAAGAGCTGCTGGCTCTGTTGCTACACACACACACACACACACACACACACACACACACACACACAGAGACGAAACCGACTCGCACACGGAGACCAACATGATAACAACACAGCCTTCGGTGAGAGGACTGAATAGCCTTCCTTGTGTTGATAAAGAGAAAGCGCAGGGATGATTATGATTACCGAAGATTATCCTCTTTATAAAAAAAGACAACAACAACAAAGACAGACCCTCAGGCAGAGAGCATCGTGATCAATAGACACAGATTAAACTACAAAGCGCCGGGTAAACTGACGCTTTCTCAAAGTTCACAGCATCGCCAGCAGAGGCAGTGCATCCCCCCTGTTCGCCTCCACATCGTCAGTTTGGGGTCCTTCGACAATTTGTTGTTAGACATTTGTTTTGCTCATATCTCCACGTTAACGATGCAGTCTGTGAGAACAGAGCAGCGAGCCCCTCCCTCTTTCATACACCTTAAATGAGCCAGATACAATGCAGTCATTAGCTACCTGCAGGGGGCTGAAAATGAGCCTCAGAGTGGGTCCAACACTCCCCCGCACACACACAAACAAACAAACACACAGTTAAAAAGGCCTCACTAACCCTGGCACTTTGTTCATTTATAATTCTTTGTTTCCATTTAATTACTGGGAGAGCTTTTGATTAAGAGGTTCTGTTCAATTGAGACTGTATGACCTTGTTTTCCATAAAAAACAAGTGTTTGGGTATGAATTTAAGTGCCCTGGGTATATTTGCATATTAACTTTTGCATAAGTGAAGTTGTGTGTGTGTGTGTGTGTGTGTGTTTGTCTCCCTGTATTTGTTTGTGTGTAAATATCACCCAAGTCCTCGGGTCCTCTCGTCAGAGTCTGGAGCTTTTCACACTCTGTTGTTGTCTTGGAGCGCTCCTTCTCCATCCTCCACCTCCTCCCGCATCCCCCGAGGCTTTCAGCCCCAGCTGGAGAGCCGGAGATCAGGTCGAGCTATGAGGAACACCCCCTGAGGAGCTGTGAGGTGGACCTGGGTTCAGCTGGGGCAAACACTGCTAAATGCCCTGGGATGGCTTGGATCCGACAGGTTGGGTCAGAGGAGGAAGGGAGGTGGTGAGAGCGTGCATGCGTGTGTGCGTGTGTGTGTGTGTGTGTGTGTGTGTGTGTGTGTGCTCAGAGGATAGGCTGTAGGGAGCCTTGTAGCATAGCATGCCAATGTAGGTCACTTATGACAGACCAGATGGAAGATTGATGTGTAAATATGAGGGCAAAGCCTAAATTAGCTTCCAGTGGCTTACTTTAATATCATATTGTATTCCTTCAGATTTGAGAATAAACGTGTGCATTATTCTCACAATTGATGACCTCTGCGGGGATGTTTCAATAGTTACCAGGGCGGATAAGCACGAGGAGGAGGAGCACTGTGTGAGCAATCAATCAAACCCAGACGCCCGCGTATTTGAGAGCTGTCCGAAAAGATAGCACACTGTATAAGTAGAAAATTAAAATGAGGTGAAGGGAGAGGAACGACAGATGTTTCGAAATCTGCTTGCGCAGCAACAACGCAGGAAATGAATTTGGCCAAAAGGAATTAAAATCTGATAATGACAAAGTGTGAATATTTTTCTTATCATCCCATTACCTTAAGGTAATGTATGTACAGCGGGAGAGAGAAAAAAACACCATCAGTACAGATTACATTTTTGCCAAATTTACACTTTGATCTCTAAACACTGCGCTCTCACAAATGAGATGAAACTATTCAATTTCACACATTTTAACTGCTCGGCATTGACTTGCTCATGAAGAAACCCTATTTGTGGGAGCAAGCCAAGTAAGGAAACTTGAGCATGCTGTGTAATTGAAAACATGACAGGATTAATTCAAATCGCTACATCAGTCGATATTTTGTAAACAAGATTTCGTAACGGGCTACAGTTATCAGTGAATACGTCTGATTCGTACTCATACAACAGAAAACTAGCTCCTGTTGCCAGGAAACACGATGCAATTTTTTTACGTGAATCCTGCAGCTTGCACAGTTCCCCGTCGACACGCGGGATGCGATTACGACTCAAAGGATTCGCTGAAGCTGCAGCAGCAGCGTCGTCCCTATAAGAATTGAGAAATCTTATACTGTGCACTACGCATTCAATGTGTGTACCAATGTTCAGCATGTTTTTCACGTGACTAAACAGTCATGTGTATCTTTTCAGACGCACTGAACTGAAATGATCACGTCACTTTTGAGGTTTTATTCATGTTCATGTTCTGGACGGTGTACATCCATTTCAAGACGGCTTCGGGGAGGAAAAAAAAGAAGTGATCCCTGTAATTCAATTCAGTTTATTTTATATAGCCCAAAATCACAAATTACACATACACATACGACATCCCTGTCCCAGGACCTCACATCGGATCAGGAAAAACTCCTCCCAAAAAACTGTAAAAATCCTTTCACAGGGAAAAAAAAGAAGAAACCTTCGGGAGAGCAACAGAGGAGGACTCCTCTCCTCGGATGGACAGAAACAATAGATGTCATGTGTGCAGAATAACCAACGTAACAGAGCTACAGCAAATTCAATGAATAGAAGACATGAAGATAAATATACAGCATTATTATCAGTGCGGAGCTAGCTAGTCCTGGTACTAGGATGCCAAAGTTGTTTTCCAATTTTGGAGATTGTGAATGTAGCGCAATACTTTGTTTTCATGGCCGGCTCAAAACCATGATAAATGACGTAAAGGTGGTTACAGCAAAGAAACCATGTGATTCATTTGAAACTAACATTATAAAGGTGTAGCAGTGAGGAAGTCAGGAGCGTGCAGCGTAGGGAGTTCCCCCTGGAATGAGCGGGGTGCACTCTTTTAGGACCCAGATGTTCCCCAAAAAATGACGACCCGAACACAACAACTGGCACCTGCAACACAGAACACAAAGACAAGCAGCAATGCCAGCAGCCAAAGCCGTCAATGACATACTGTAGTGGTATTTAGTGCTTCAGTATTCTGTTGTTTTTATTGCTAGTGCTTCGTAAATCCACAGAACATATTTTGTTGCTATCACTGTGGATTTGACTCCTATTGGGATATAAAATGTGTCTGATGATGTGGATGAAAGGCAAATGAAACAGCATTTGTTATTTTGTTTTATATTGGTTATGAGATCATCTCCCCGGTCTTTATTCAGGCTGTGGCAGTTTTACAGCTGCTGAGCCACCGCTGGCGGGGTCAGGGGTGCATCGCTTTAAATTTGAATTTGAGTGACGCTGACACACAGCAGCCACCTGTGTGTGTATGTGTGCATGTGTGTGTGTGTGTGTGTGTGAGAGAGAGGTGGAGGAGGTTACTTGTTATGTTGTGACAAACAAAGCTCTCCCACTATGTCAATTTTAAACTTTTCATAAACATTTATGGCTTTATTCCTTTGAAAATACAAACAAACAAAAGTGTTTATCAGGAACCTGAAGGAAGATTTGCACAGTGGTGTCTGTCCCCAGTACGAACGACTGCAGTCTTACTTCTATAAATCACTTGCTTACTTTTCATTTGGTGCACAGCACCACACAGAGAGGCAGACAAAGACGGACTGATTAAAACGTGCAGCAGGATGCTGGTGAATGTGACTTTGTGTTGGTGGAGAGCAGGTAAGGCAGAGCCAAACACAAAGCTCTTGACAATCATTTTTCTTCTCTTTTTTTTTTTGATTTTTTTTTTGCCGTAATTGTGAATGCAATTATTTCAAAACAAGTTGAATCACTTAACACATATTATGTTCTCCAACAACAATACGCCACATCAATTTCGGACGTTTTTTGTTTGACGTTTTACATGTCTGATTTACTTTGTTCCTCTTTTGTCAGTCAAAATCGCGGCTACGCTGTTTAACATAGACACTTTGACCCAGCACGCACAAAAATACAACGGGGACGAGATGAAAGTGCTTTCCACCTTAACTTAAGGCAGCCATTTAGCATAAATGCTCTGGAATAAAGGCACAATCAAGGCTTTTCAATGGTTTGAACAGATGAGTGGTAAATATGTGTTAGTGGGAAGATTTGTCTCCTCTTTTTTTTTATCACTGCAACAGAATGATTGCAAAAACAACGATTTGTCTCATTTCTTCAGCATAAAACAAACAATGTAAAATCAGTGAGAGCGACGTTCGAAACAACAGACCTCGTGTAGGTGACACAATCCAAAGAAACTGTCACACTTAAGATGAGCAACTGAAGTCAGAGACGGGAATAAAATGAAATCACGTTGGCTTTATTTCAGTTCAGAGCCAAACAAAATCAAGCAACAACTCAAATCATTTGCTCTTAATTCACTTTCCATCGAACAGTGGCATCAGGCACAGCCAACTGAAATTACAGCGGCCGCGATAAATGTATTATATGGAGACTTTTAATAAAAAATGCAAAGACCATAAAAATGCAGTTCAATATTGATGGCTGGAAATGAAAAATATCAGTTGTTTCAATGGCTGCAGGCTCCACTGCCCTGTTGCAGATCTGTAGCAACATATATCCCCTGCATGGTTTAATAATCACTCTCATTTCACCTTCATTTTTTCCTTTTCAAGCAGTAATGAGTGTTGGGATTCTGTCCCAATCAGGTTGCAGGTGTCAGGTGTCCACTATCCGTTCCCTGTGATCCCTCTTTAGCCTTCGTGACATCAGAAGACCGATGCTTTCAAACTTCAACCAGACCCTCACCTCGTCTTCCCACATGTGACGCAGAACAGAGCACTTAGCTTCTAGGTCGGCCGTGCGGCCGCCAGTGGGCTGACCTCGTTGCGGCCCCCAGCCGGCACCTCTGGGGGACCGTCCTTGGAAGACGGGCAGACCGTCTCTAACCTAACACCCCTGGACGCGCTGCGAGGCCTCAGACTCTCAAGGCTGTCGCCCTCGCCAGAACCTGTGACACTGCTAAAAGCCAGGGCCTTGACTGGAGGTCAGTGTGAATGGGAGTCTGGAAAAGATAAAAAAAAGAAGCCATTTAAGGTGTGAAAAAAAGCCATGAACTAACAAAAGACTCATTGGTAAAGATTTGTGAAACAGTTTCGTTGATGCTGGACTTAATGTTTTAGCTTGTACTTCAATAGTCTGCTCCATAATGCCACCTTCTCCCACTGATTGATATTTACACTGAGACAGAGAATTGTACCATTCATGATTTATTATTGCAAAACTGAAGAGAGTGTGCTGTCAAAGTGCTTTCTATTAAATGCTAAATATTTAAATGTACCTTGATCCTGTAAAATAGAAACATTAACAAAAAGGTTCAGTCGATTTGATAAAAAGAAGAAAACTATTTCAAAGGCTGTTAATCAATTTTGAAAAATAATGTTATTGAACCCTATGAGGGGATTTGGGGGAATTTTTCCAGATATGTTAAATTGGATCCTCTAATAAAAAATTCAAAACATTGGAGTCTGCAATTTAACAATTATTTTTCCTGAATACTGTGTCGTATATTGGGAGTACAGATGGAAAATAGCCTCTTGGCTAACTGACACATTTAACAGAAGTGTTTTTTATTAATGTGCACTGTCCCCTTATTAAATAAACCATTTGAAATATTACACAGTATAACCCATTATCAAAATAAAATTGAATAATAAAAAGGCTGCTGTATGCAGGACACAAGGTGACTTAACTGTAGCTTCAATTAAAAGATTAAAATGTGTTCTTTTGACTTCTGTTATGAGCGAGTTTTAGCTTTTAAAATATGAGGAAAGGCTGGTTTTGTGAGCAATAAGTGGTATTTCAGATATTAAAGGAATATAGTGCATGGTATTGTGGTAGCAAGGCACCTTGATCAAAGTCAAAAAGGAAAGTATCAAAAGTATTATTTGCTTAAAGTGTGAAGTTATTATAATGTCATATGATAAAAATGAAATCAAATAAGACCTAAAGGATACAACATAAAGCACATAAACATGTCAAGGTCTACACTAGCGGAGTAATATGAATAAGGACAACCTGATTTGAGTGACTATACCAATCAGCACATAAAGCAAAAAATGAACCGTACACATAAACCATCTGCATCCATATAACTTGAGTCTGTTGGGACCTTGGACGACTGATACGCTTGTCCACTTATGAGAAAAATCTTCTCTCGGAAAATGAGGAAAAACCTAAGTGTGAAGGTATGATCTCAGTAATATTACGTTGGCCGCTGAGCAGCGTAGACGCTGTGGAGAGTCATCCGTTATCTTGTCACCCTTGCTGCTGGGATTCCATAAAGGGAAGTGGTTAAGATGATAATGAAAACAGGCTGGTCGTCCACTATGAATATAAAAATGTTGGGAAATCTGCATGACAGTCCTATGAAAAGTGTTGTTGCTAAGGAGGCGTTTATGTATATTAACCCTGTAAAGTAGCCTCTTTAAATTCATGAGAATCAGCAAGTTTACCCTCCTCTCACCTCGGCCCCCCAACCCATCCAATCCAAACTCTCTGCACAACAAATAATTTCACCGCTCCTTCACCAGCTCCACAGGTTCACTTTCACTTCGGCACTTCAAATGGAAAAGTTTCCCCACTTCTCTGCCAACTTTCCGTTTGCGTGCCGGCATTGGAGATAATAAAAAATAACTCCTGTCATAGCCGGACATTTCACAATCTACAAGTGCTCTTAAAAAAAAATCACCACATTTTCCACAGATAAATCCATGTAATCCATCCGGCTTTTCTACCTTTTGGGTTTTTTTGCGCGGCCCGAGCGATCCATCCTCCAGGTCTCGTTACCCGGCGGGTGTTTTTCGTACGCAGTACTTCTGATGGTGACACATGGGCAAGAAGGTCGCGTTTGTTTGTGGACAAGAAATAATGAGATACAACAACCACAAGAGGAAGAAGAAAAAATCAAACAAACATACTGTTCTGGCTATATCCAGCGACTTTAACAGTGAGCACCGCCGGAGGCTGCTCTTCTCGCTGCTAATTACGGTGGCATGACATCCGTGTGGGTAGCGGGGTCGTTAATGCTAAGAGACCTGGGGTGCTGTTTTCTTTCCCAGCAGAGCCATGTGTTAATGATACATGCAAACAAACACTCAAGCAAAGGACAACTTTTCAAGCATATGAATAATGCATGACAGCCAACAATCAAGTAATTTAAAACAAAGAGTAAAAGGATAACCGGATACTGTGGAGGAGAGATTGAGCTCTGAGCATTTTTAGCGTGTTATAAGAGGAAATACGCAAATCCAACACCCAGCGAAGGTAGGAGGTTTTGTGTCTGTGTGTGTGTGTGTGTGTGTGTGAGGGAGATCTGGGTGACCTTCAGGGAACAGGTGTTGGTGTCAGCATTTACTCTGTCACGGCACATTGAGCAGCATTGTACAAACACACACAGAAGAGGGAGGGGCGAGGGAGAACCAGAGAGATGGTGGGATGCGGAGAGGAAACATGTGATGGTGGATCAAAAGGATTTATGGAGGGAGATTCTTATTTGATACCAAAAAGACATAGTAGATGTGGGATACGGCATGTGACGTAGGCACACACACACACACACACACACACACACACACACACACACACACACTAAAGACCAGTGGAAAAAGTTACTTTCCACCGCTTCTGATGTGTGTAACTAATTTACTCAAATACTGTAATGAATCGTCTTTTTTAAAGATACTTGAATACTTCCAATCAAATGTTATTTTGTTATAGTAGATTGTGTTACTATTTACAGGCTTTGGGTTCGATCCCCGGTCTGGGGCAGTGTGGTGTTTGTGTGTTGGGTTTCCTCAAAAACATGAAAACACGCGCTGTGAATGGGGATTAGGGGTCTAAGTGCAGGGTCCCAAACAGCAAGAGCTAAAAGAAGAAATTACTATTGTTTTTCAGATTTAAATTCAACAAAAAAACATACAGTATGAGCTTAGAAAATAAAACAAGTTGATGGCACTTCCACCACAGAGAGATTTCTCCTCTAAAACGTCTGAAATGTTTTCATTTCAATAAGAGCGACAAGAAAAGTCTGGAAAATTTCAAAAATGTATCTCCCATTGATTCTCTCAAGACTCCTAAGATTTACCTTGTGACTCTTTTGGGGGCCTTGACCCTCAGCTTGGGAGCCATTGAATTACTTTCTAGCTGCAGCTAACCGTGCACAGAGTAGTTAAAACGACTACAGTAAAATCCTCATATTGGTATTAATAATCTAATGTATTGTCATCAGACATGAAAATCCCTCACCTTTCGGCGAAATTCGCCGTTTTGAAACCAAGATAGGTAACCTACGTGAATCGTGTAGATCCAAAGAGTTTTTGTTTTTGTCCGCCGTTTCTGAAATTTCAGTGGGACACCAAAAAAAACTGAGGTCGTGATCATCTTAGCAATAGAAGATCTTTGACATGTCGAGTCTTTGCCAATCAGCGTTAAGATGTCTACAGCGGCGTAATTTCCCTAACGTGATGGCGCGTTAGGGAAATGAAGCCGCTAACGTTGTTGGAGAGACAGCGAAAAAACCCATAATGATCATAGTTTGTCAGCTTCTCGACGAGTGATGCTGTTCGGCACTGACTCTCCCGTAACTGCCACCCCGCCCCGCCGGTGTCACCTTTTTCACCCCTCATGAGTTTGCACGTCTGTATCATACATCAGTCACACAGGGGAAGATTTTCTGCAGAATGAGCACTTTTGCTTTTAATACTTCAACTATATTTAGCACATTATTCATCTGTATTTTTACTTAAGTGTGATTCTAAGTGCAGGACCTTTAAAGAATGTGCATCTTTTCTCCGGAAGGCTTTTTTTATTTTTAAACATATTTGCAAGCATTATTAAATCTAAAAAAACATAAAAGATTAAGAGGCACAATGTAGACGGTGATTCACTATGATATGAGAACCTGCTGTTGTCCTTTTAGAGCAACCTCTCAGCAACAACAAGAGGGGAGCAGAAGTCCTTGAATGTAGATTAGCAGGTAATAGAATTCCCCTTCATGTCCTCATTATTTAGTGGGTTGGTTAGGAGGGATGTTTTACAGTCGCTGCACAGGTGGTTTATAGGTGGAAGGAGCCGAGCATCTGTTGAACCCGCGACAAGAATCACACACCATGTTGCGTCAGACTCAATTGCTTTCAATTTTCCCCTCGAAACATTCGTCTGGACTTTTGTAACAAGCAGATCAATATGGGTAAATAAAGACGGAATACCCCGCGATATCATTCCAGTCAGCCACCGATAATCACTCACACAGGCAGAACCGGCTGTGTTTCCAGACTGCACCTGTTCAATGTTTCTATCCATTCTGAGCAAAAGAATTATGATTTAGTCTTTAAATTAAGCCGTGTGTGTGTTTTCTGCATGGTTCAAGCGTGGAAATGTGCACAATATACCATACTTCATGTGCCTGTGCACCGTTTCTCATGTCCCAGCCTCTGCATTCGGCAGCGTAATGAGATTTCTGGGCCCGCTAATCGCTTCAATTTTTTTTTTTTCCCCCCCCTCATCCCATTGTCGACGGAGGGAAACACACTCACACACATCTGTGTTTAAGAACAGATCAAAAGCGTCTGTAATCTCTAGCTTAGGATGCGGATCTTGGGGAAGAACGGCTGCGCTTCTTCATGCGAGATGCACTCATTTCCCAAGTTAATTATTGCAGCAGCTAAGACAATGAAATGCCTTAAGCAAGAGAGCAACAGTGGAACAAGAATTAGATGCTTCAGGTCATTTGAGTAGAGCAACTTTAGGTAAAACACATTTAAAAAAAAGTATCTACCCCAATTAATTAAGTTTGAATTTGGGACAGCCATATTGTTTTCTGAAGTATAAACCATGCTGCAGAGAACAGGTTTCATTATTTGGGACAATGGAACCTGCATTGTTCTTGCATGTGGATATAAATGGACAAATCAAAGTGCTGACTTTCAGCGGTTCGCCCCACAATTACAATGTGGTGTGCTAACGTTTTCTGCTACTCCGGGTAACGGTGTATCACCGTTACACAACGTTCAATAATCAGTAGCTCCAAATCCACACAACCACGTTGAAAATGAAGAGGACTATTACCTCATGACTCAACATGAGCTCTCTATATTAATTACAATGTTGTCACTGTTGAAGGAGGTTAAAGTAATGAAACAACAAGAAAATCATTTTAATGAATCCTTTCAGAATTAGATCGCAGACCACCTGAAAACGTTTTTTTAGAAAAAGCCTTTCGATCTCGACACCGTAACACATTTTGAGAAGCTATAGTTTCACTGAATACATTCAACACAACAATTAAAATCCAAAATAAAAATAACGCTGCATTTATTGACTGTTGCAATCACACTGCATGGTGTGGCTGCACACACTGAATAGTAAAGGGAAGACAAAACAAGGCAGAGGGAACGAGATTAAAGCGATGTTGAGTTTCTGAAAACGTTTCAGTTTTTCCCCGTTCCTCTCTCTATTCCTTTTTTTTCTTTATCTCTCTGCTGTATTTCTCCAGAAGAACATGAGATTCAGCAAACAACAACTGCTGTGAGCAAACAAAGCAAACAAATGGCACAGTCAGTCGTCATTGTAACTTAGCGGTGATGGATGACGATGTCGCCCCGAAAACACGGTAACAAATATTCTCTGTTGTTGTAAATGCTGCTCTTGCAAATAAGAGGAAACTATCTTCCCGGGAAGCCTGACTGACACTCAAAACAAGCTGCAGACTATTCATCTCGTTTTAACATTTCACATTACATGCGCTTCATTATCTGGAGAGAACACAGCAGTCAAATGAATAACTCAATGCGTCTTCTCCTTTTCTATCTAGGATAGGGGGAAGAGCATGTTGTGACGGATGTATTTAAAGTGTAGACACTGTGCAGATAATTACCTCCTACTTTGGTCAGAAAAACACTATTAAGTAGATCTATAACCCATAGCCAATGCTTTTTTTTTAACAACCGAACACCTACGAGCAGCTCCTGTTGCAAATAAAAGTCTTCTGCATTCCCTAAATCAATAAAAACCCGGGCAGGAAACCTACGCCATGTGCTTCTGATTGGCACCTGCCCCTCTGAGCGCCTCCGTTAGCATGTGTGTGTGGATCACCTCGCATTAAACACCCGTGTCTCCTAAATGCCACTGTTTGTCGCCTCTGAAGTGTCTCAATTACCGCCGATGCTATCGGGAGCCTAAGTGAGCCTGCGTGGGGCGGAGGTTGAGGGGCGTTTGTTAAGTGGGCCTTTGTCGTTGAGTTTCAGGGTTAATGCGAAGTGTGGGCTAATCCACTGGCCACTCAATAGCGTTAACAGCGCATGAAATCTCTTTTGTTAGTAAACCCTGTGCTTCGGGCCATATCTGAAATTGATCACTGTTCCCGCTCTCCCTTCCTCTCGCCATGGTGCTTCAGGAGGAAGGAGTATCGACAGGCGTCCGCGTGAAGGGAAACAGGGACTGATAGAGGCTGATGGGAGGAGGTTATAGAGGCAGAACAGAGTGGGAACACCACTAAGGGAGGGAGGGATGTCTGTTCTTTCCTCTGATGACTGTGAATTCGAAATCTTTAAGTTTTGCTCAGTCGCTTAAACAAAACAGGCAAACTGAAAATGTGACCTTGCAGTGGCCATTTGTCCCCATTTTCCGGCCTTTTTTAAATACATTTTTAATTATTTATCGATTAAAAGGGCCACTATAGCAATTTAATGTTTTACTTCCATAAAAGAACTCAAAAGAGATGGATTAAAAAAGGAAAGTGATGCAGCAGAGGCTGACATATCATGACTTTTAGTTTGGTTCGGGCTCAGCTCCGACACCACTGGATCCTACAATTCCCAACACGCAACCTAGCTTTCTTTCATTAGACCCTCCCTGATCTCCCTGATATATATATATATATATATATATATATATATATATATATATATATATATATATATATATATATATATATATTAAAAAATATGTGTTCTCAAAGTCAAAGCAGAGAAGGCCAAATAACACCAAATAACATCATTGGGGTGATTCTTTTTCAAATTTTACAACATGGACACAGTCGTACACCTTGTGACAATAAACTGCTTTTCCTGTGAAGAATTGATGGGGCGCCCCTTTAAATCGGAAACATAATCGACACATTAGTTGCATCATAATCATTCCTTGCAGCGCTTCACTTTATTATTCATGCTTCAATGGCACTTGACAACAAAGCCTCATTGATATTTTATTGGAATGATATACTGTTGCCAAAAACTGTGGAGAGTTACAAACATGCACCCTGCCGTAGAAGCAAATATTGAGACAGATGTTCGTTTGACGGTTGCCCGAATTATCCAGTCTCAGTGCTGCTGACATACGCAGGATTTGGCATTCAGAATGTCCAAAACGTCCATCAGAAATCCATGAGCACTCCAACTTCCTGCTTTCGCTGTAATTGCTTCATCGCAGCGGCTGCCAAGATTTAGCAGAAGAAGAAAAAACACCACATTTTTATTCTATTTCTTTATGTGTGTGCGCGCAGAGTGTAGCACGAGCACATACGCCGATTTTATGCATTCCCTTCACCTCTTGCTCGCATAAAAGTAAGATGTATTGTTTTAAGAGGAGAAAACAGGTGCAGGGAGGCCTGCTTGTTCGCAACAGCACGGCAACACAGATGCCAGAGTGAAGCGGAGTGAATGTTCGTGTTGAGTGCTCAGTCGCTCCGTCATGATTCTTACACTGTGGAAGAATGGATCGTGAGCTGGGAATGAACAAATGTGTGGGATTCAATATGCTTTCCCTTCACTTAGTTGAACCCCTCAACTGGAAAATGGTGGACTAATAGCATTAAGAACCAAAATGACAAATGCAAGGTTGTGTATTCACAATGCTCAGGGTATCCATATGTTAATAACTCTTTGGGACATTTGCTGAGCTGAAATATGGATTTTGTTTTACTTTTCAAGGACATAGTCCCGAATACATCATTAAAAAGTTGCGCCAAAAATCCGTCCATTGCATTCAGCATACATCAAACTCATAAAGTGTCTGTTTGTGCTATGAAAAATGAATAAACACTGCAGTTATTTCTCCCCGGAAACCAACCATTATACCCATCAGAGCGCTATCAGGCTGTGCTTTTATTGTGCTTGACAAGAGACAATCCTCTAAGTGATAAGTCAGCAGGCCTCCACCTGTCAACCCCTATGTTTATGTGTTGTTATGTACATTGCTCTGCACCACTTTGATGCCATATTTTGTTCCCAGATCACAGCTTTTATTTTTTCCCTCATTCTCAGTCTATTTGATATTTTGCCAGTGACTACGGAGGCAAATCCAACAGATGTTTCGAAGGCCACTGGAGAGAAACCAGCAAACACTCATTTGATTGTGTTTTTTTTTGTGTTTTTTGGCAGCAATCACGACTTTTCGTGCCCAAAGAGCACCATGGAAAAAACAACTTTTTCTCGTCATAAGTGATGGGGGGAAAAATATAAAGTAACAATATAAAGTTCTGGTGCGGTGGTGCGTGCTTCTGGTATGAAAAAAAAAAAAGGGTGCTGTGAGCTTTGAGTGACTGACAGCTGATGGGTTTGTGTCAAAGATCTGTCTCCGAAGCATCTCTGTGCGCATGTGTCTGTCCTCTCAGCTCCAATCGGCCATGTTTCTGACTTTGATCAATCAGCATCAGCGTCTTTAGCTGGAGCCGTGCCTCCCAAGCCCTTACCACTACACGGCTCCCCTCTACCACAGCACCTTGATCAGCGGTCGCCTCCGGGGCGGGCTGCGATACGTTGGGGGGGAACAGCTGCACGCCTCTGTGACATATGACAAGAGTTCAGCTCTGATCCGTTTCCTGTAAAGAATCATTCGCTGCAGAAAACGCAGCTGTGTGGCGCAGGTTCGCAGCTCGATCGCTGCGATCCGTCTCCCTGGCTGGCTTCTTCCTCAGAGCAGGAAGAGACTGAGACGTCTCCTCGCTCACACACACACACACACACACACACACACTACCCGTTTATTTATTTAATTCTTTAATGAGCTGACCTTAACGAGCGCTGACAGCGCGTCTGGCGTCTAGGCCTCCTCATCACTGTCACCGGAACGACCTCCTCCCAAGTGACAAACGCGTGTCTAAATGGGGATGTGAGAGGCTGCTGGGCTATGTTTAACTAGCAGGGCACCTACAGAGGCAGCCTTGTCTGAGAGGTTGACTTCACATTTTCAATACTGCCTCTCAATTGTTCATTTTTTCTCCTCCTTTTCCTGGTGCTTGATTGTGGAGAGATTTGGGGTATGAGATGAAAGCCATGTTGTCAAGCTGTCGGTTTCTCTGCTTGACACACACTTGGAAGTTGAGAAGGTGCCATTGGAGGAGGAGGAGGGAGGGGGGGGGATCTTGTGATGTTACAGACAATTGCTCTGCTCCAGTTCCCTGTGTCATCTATCCTGCTGATTATAAAGACAGTGTGACCTGCCTCTGCTTCCACTGAGAGACGTAGAGGACTTGATATGTGGTCGCCCCGCCTCTCACAGGCACAACAATAACGCAGGAACTGGAAGGAAAACTATGTTGATATTCTGAGCGAACAGATATTTTTCAAGTAGAACCACTCCAGCCACTCTCATTTTTTGGCCTCCTGAATCTCCCTGTGTGGTAACAGATGAGGCCGGTATGGCGGAGGACTAGTGATAGACTGTTTCTGTCAGGGTTACCTTAGCTGAGGAATAATGACGCCTCCTGCTAGAATTAGACTGATGAAACCATTAATTCTGTAAACACAAATTGCACTGAACTTTTCAAATCCCCAACAAACTACAATGGCAAACACTAATGAACAATTTATCTCAATGAATTCAATTGTTTCTCATTAGTCAGCACTGCAGTCGTTGCTGGGGTTCTGCATGTGCATTGTGTGCTAGTCTCTCCCCCGAGTACTTGCAGAAACTGGCCACATTTCCCTTCTCTGCTTTTATCAGCATTTCTGTTTGGTAAATTGTGAGTGCTACTCAACTCAGCCTGCAAATGACTAACAAGGACTGTGTTCCAGTAATTCAAATGTTTTGTTCGACTTTGCATTAGCGACCGAAGCCTTTTTTCTCGTGTTTAAAGCACAGATGTCGTCAGAAAAGCTGCACACTCTGTGCTGTACGAAAAGATATTAATTAAACTGTAGTTCAGAAAGAAAAACTTTTTTTCATCCAGGGTGAGAACATAGAAAAAGAATAGGAGAAGAACAGGCAGTCCTATTCAACACAATGTAGCAGGGTGGTCAAAGCGGCAGCCATTTTTATACTGTTGCCATTGCAGTCATTGCAGCCGTTGTAGCGGGCTAACTTCTGTATAAACGAAACCGAGTTACGGCAAGTCGCAAACTCATTGGTGAGGTTTAGCAGGAACGACTAAAACTTGCTGTTGAGTAGTGGAGAGAAAGCAAAGTAATGCAAAAATGTAACAACTTAATGCTTCTTCCACCACACACCAGAGTAGCATTCAATCATGGTTGATCTAGCAAGCTAGCTAGCTAGCATACTGCTGGCATGCTTACTCATTCTGCCGTCTTCTTACTAGTAGTTAGATGAGAACATTTATATCACTCGAAATGAAGCTACAGCTGGTTAGCTTAGCTTAGTTTATTATGGCTTAGTCCAAAAATGATAATAACCACCTTCCACTTCCTCTTAAACTCACTAATCAACACATTATATCACGTCTGTTTAATCCTTACAAAAACGTAAGTATATACACATTAAATGTATGGTCATCATAACTACTGATCCACATTTAGTTTTCTATTTTTTGTCTGTGGAACTTTATTTTGTCTTACTTTCTTCACACAATAGTGAAGAAACAAAGACAACTGCTACAAGTTTTAACCTGACAAAACACATTTTAAGGGGCAGCAACAGAACCGAAGCTCAAAGCATTCTCTTATATGTCTTCCTTCTGTTTTTGCAGCTCCAACACCAACCAACAATGGGGGTGACGAGGTCTGTGCTGTTTGTCTCTCAGGTCTTTTCTTCTTCTTTTTTTAATCTCCACCATCTGGTCACCGCAGCAGAAGCTGGATAACACTGGTGCTGTTTCTCTAAACATCACATCTAGATACAAGTGCACATGTGTGTGCTGATGTGACAACCCCATTCTAAATCAACAGATGGTATCTATCGAGACAAAACTCCCACTAGCTAACTATTTAATTTTTCCTCCGTTACCTCTCTTTCCGGTCTCTGTTGCCCTTTTCAACAAGTTAAAATTACAAAATTGAATTAAATGCATGCTCATGATGGTATACATGAAAAATTAAGATGCAGACATGCATGGCAGTGGCAACAATAACCCACAAGGTCAATTCAGTAGCTTTTCTGGAGCTCTCCATGGGAGAGAATGTCATGAGAATGTAGAGGTTTCTTTCTTCTGAGCAAATTAAATGTTAAGATGAACATTTAATATCCATCTGCTGATGAAGAGCTTGTGAAATGGTCGAAAGCTCTTTTGTGCGATATGGTTGGAGCAGCTCTTGTACTGAGTGGACCTTTTGTTGAGATTGTTCTTGTCAGCAGGCATTTATTTCCAGTGCAACAGTGGACCAAGACCTTCTGCACTCCAACTGCTCCACCTGTCGAATGCTCTGCAATAAACCACAATGTCCTGAATCAGGACGGAGGTCTGCATATCTGATTAAGCCACTTGTTGAACCTATATATTGATCCCAAAAGTATTTTTATCATACAGTTGAAGTGTAATCGTTCATTCTAGCATGAAAAATAAATCATAATAAACTGCTGCAGGCAAAACATTTATACAGTTTACTGCAGGAAACTCAATATAATGTTGGGCTATCTACAGCTAAACGGTAGCATTAATGGTGTTTGGAAGGAGGGTGTCTGTTTCAGAATATACAATACTCTTTAGTATATGGACACACTAGCGATGGGTACCGTTTTTCGATACTAATACTCTTATAAATACTCCTCATCTGTTCGGTTCCTTATCGATACTCATATTGGTTCTTTTTTGTCATCTTGAGGAAAGAAATAATGGTCATTACTTTAACATTCTTGTACGTAAACAAATATTCTTTCTTGAGCAGCAATACAACAAGTTTCAACATCTTTCAAATGTATTAGCAGCTCAACAATTAGCTAAACAAATAGCTTTAATTAATTAATATATTCTGATCAGCAAACTATGCATGGCATCGGCAACATTATCTCCAGTGGACGAGGATGGACGGCTGCTCGCCAAACATTCGACAACTGTGCATTTCTGCAGATTTAAGATATGTTTGTACGCCCAAGGATTTGATAAATTGTGAGTATTGACAATGAGACTTTTCAGCATCTACTCGAGTAAAATGCAGCCATACTATGTATAATTTTGTTCTGTCTGCCATGATATGTGTCTCACGCTGTAGCCAGAATTAGTCGGAGTGTGTGTGTGTGTGTGTGTGTGTGTGTGTGTGTGTGTGTGTGTGTGTGTGTGTGTGTGTGTGTGTGTGTGTGTGTGTGTGTGTGTGTCAGAGTAAAGCACAACTCCGCCCCTCGTGCAAAGACAGGCACAGAGACAGAGAGGGGAGGCTAGCAAAACAGTTAACTGTTGGACCCTGTCGATACTTTAGAACCGGTTCCCGTTTAGAAACGGGTTTCCTCGGGGCATCCCTCGCACACACAGACACATAAGTACACAAAATTCTTCGACCCTTCGTGTATTTTCTCCAGGAAACTCAGAGAATCTGATTTGGCAAGAAATCTTAAAAAAAGTACTGGCCCATTTTCAGCAGGGTCAGGTCTACTCGGACCTCCAGCACAGTTGCATGAGCACAAATGGAGAACGCGTGCACGTCACACTTCATATCTCCCTTGACATCCATCAACATTGCACTCCAGTCTTCCTGGAACTGGAACTCATAGCGAGAGAGACAACAACATGTGAAGAGAAAACCTGTGAGTGTCTGATGTGGTCACAAAGTCTCCATCAAGTGGAAGTAGGGCGCATGTTGGTTTGACACCTACATAAACAAACACACACACACACATACCATGAATTGCGCATTGGTTAGCATTTATTAATACCCGTTTCTCCTATTGTGTTTGTAATAAAAAAGAAACCTGTAAGCCTGAGCGAACCAGTGCTTAAGAATAGCTTACTTTTTGTGCGTGATTAACTACCCTGTTCCAAAAATGCACAGAGAAGATGAACCAGTTGCTGTGAAGAGACGACGCTTTTATGTCTGCACTTATCAGCAAAGTTCCTGTGTGGATTAGTTCTAATCCCCTGCCATTCTGGCCACAATGGTTTCATTAAATAACCCGACATATTGTAGCAAAAATGAGTTTTTTATATAATGAAACCACTGAGGATATGCCAGGAGGGTGCAATGAAGAATCCCCAAAATGAGAGAGGAACATTCAGCGTGGCTTAGCCTAATAACACACTGACTAGGCCTGTTATGGCACAAGATTATTATAGGACGAGACGGGGCTTTTATTCTGTATGGTATTATTAAAGATTAATTAAAATTCAAACAAAAGGAAATGCTCAAATGAAGACAAAAAAATAATAAGTAATCCCAAAATAGTTGGCACGCATAACAGCTTTAAAGCTTGCTGCAATTTATAAGGTAATGCTGTGTAGTGCATTTGCCAAAGTCATGTTCTGTTTTCAAAGATTTCATGGCTGTTATCTTTAAAGGGCATGCTGTAAATTCAAACACAAAGCACGTGTTAAATGTTGTATCATAGTTTCATTGGCAGCGGAAGATACAATTTACTGTAAGTTTATGCCTTTTTAACGGTGGGTAAAAGGGCCCAAAACATCTCCATGAGAAAAAACACGCGGCAGCTTCAGAAACGATGGCATTTCAAAAACATATACACAAATCCAAAACAAATACAATGTAAACGTGCTGAAAATGGGGGGAAACAGCGTGCAACAGAGAGCAAAAAATAATGCATTGAAAGCAAACATGCTGCAAATATGTAAAGATTACAAAATGGAAAGTATTTTACAGAAAATGTAAATTGTTTTTGGTGAAAGGAGACTCTGAACTGACTGATTAACTTGCCCTACAGTCATTCATCCAACAGAAAGCCAAAAGCTGAATATTTTGGCATTTTTAGTCTGACCAATTAAGGTAGATCCAAATCAATATGCTGCATTTTAAATGTACACCTCAACATGTATCAAAATAGGCTACATTGTCAAAACCTGTGTGTAAAACAAAAGACATATGGCAGCCCCCCGTCTGTCGGGCCGTGTTTAGAGTCTTTCCTCTTTCATTCTGCATATTCTCTGGACACACACAATGTCTTTCATGACAGTGCAATTGGTAATTAAGGATAGTGATGGTACTTCAAAAGCATCGATTTACTTTTCTTGTGGCACATTTATGCTGCTCTTGCAAAAATGTGCCGGGTTTGTGAGTGCTTGCCAAAGTGTGAAGAGGCATATTTCCGTTGTCCTTTTCCAGCTGCCATGATGTAGAGCACTTAGTGTGACACAGGATCACATTCTCTCAGATAAAGTCATGGACAGACAAATCTACCAGCACCACAAAGACAATTTATTGATTATTAAATGATTATATATTAATTAAATAATAGTAATAATATTAGTAATAATATAATGACATCATATTTGTTTCAAAAATAATAATAATCCTTTAAAAATCCAATAAACACAAATGGAATAACAGAAGTATAGACACGTAGTAGCATCTCATTAGTTGGCAAATTGTAATAAGTGAAGCTATACATAAGTAACAGTTACTTTTCATACTTTAACTACATTTTTCTGATAGTACTTACATACTTTTACCTTTCGTAAAATGTGACTTTAACGTGAAGCGGAGTATTGTCACAGTGTGGAGACTTTACTCAAGTAAAGGATGTGGATACTTCCTCCACCACTGGTCTGCAGTGTGTCCACAGAGTGATTACCTGCAGATGTATCACCATAACAAGGAAACAAGAAGCATGACTCAGCCTGAAGTCGCTCTCAGCTCCCACTCAGCTCCCAGGTTCATAATTATTTGAATGAGAGTGGGAGTCCGTCAGACTGGTTGCCTCGCTGATGCTAGGGAGCCAGCACAGCTCTCTGTCCATGCCTCTGAGATGCTAACTAGTCCCCCAATTACTTGTTGAAGGCTGATATCCAGGGAGCTCGGAGAGACATGCTGCATTTGAGGACTTTTAAATGAGATATAAGGGCAAACAAAGAATCTTCTGGGTCTCGATAATTGACAGATCATTCATTATAAGCGTTGAACTCTGCTAAGGTATTCACTTGAACTCCCGAGAACTCTCCTAAACGACAAAACATTTGACAGCTCGGCTGTGCTCGCTGCGCAGCGGTAGATGTAGAGGGAAATTACAGAGACACACATACAAAAACACATACCTACTCTTGCAACTTTAATCAGAACAGCCATTCTTGCTTTATTACACCCGAGATTCTCAAACAGTTTAGCCCGGGGGCCACTCTTGGAAGCTGACAGAGGGCCAGGGGCCAGTTAATATAATTGTCTTGCTTTGGCTGTCAACCTTTCAACGTTTTGCCGTAACAGCTGCACTCACGATGGCAGGGCACGTCAGCTCAGGGCGAGATTCTGACAAAAAAAATCTAAGAAATCCTACACATATCATTCTTTCTGCTGTTGCAGTGTTTGATTAACTCATTTGCATTCCATCATGTAAGAGAAAATGACATGTTAGAGAACGTAATGTGCATTAATTAAGGAAGAGAAATAGCAGTGAATTCAGTTTTCTGTCCAACAAGTTATGTGGAAGTAGAATTAAATATAGACTGCCTCCAACAAGGCCGACGATCTCCAACCAGTTCAGCTACAACAACAACAACAACAACAACAACAACAACAGGGCCCCTCGGGCGAGTAGCTGACATGTTCTATGGGCCATACAGCCAAACTTAGTCGTCCAAAATAGAAAATGTAGGACTTGTTGCTTCCCAACAGGGATTTGGAAGAAAGAAAAAAAAAAGTCAATTTGTTATTTGCACACATAAAAACTAATCAAATGATAAGAAGCACATGACTGATTTGTTATCTAAATATTTCCTTTGACTAAAAAAAGGTTTCGGGGCGTTAGTAGTTTAATGATGTATTATGAAGCTGCATAAAGGCCATAATTATCTCTCTAATATCTAATCTTGTTGTGAAAACATTTCCTTCAAAAAACTGTAAATGTATGACCAACACTACATTTTATGAGATTACATTATAATTTACCTTCACCCAATACTTTTCCCTGAGCAGCCTGAACACATCATAATGTAAGTTAGCCGTTAGCCATTAGCCGTTAGCAATAATGATGTTACCAGCTCTCCTCGTGTCAATTCAAACACGGATTGGTTGTTTACAATGTGACATTATTGTAAATTGGCGATTAAAAAAGCATGAATGTCGAATGTCCTGATCTAATAGTTTACTCAATATTGGCAGATAACGGTCGTCAGTAATACGTTATTTCACACTGTGATGGTTAATGTTTAACTGTCTAATTAATCCGTACAGACCACAGATTGACGGTGGTCCATTACACCAATATTTATCAGGGATCAGCTGTTCGGAAGCATTAATGCCGATTGCATATTTTTACTGAATATCGGTAAAAAATAAATGCCATAAAACTGGCATTCATTTGCCCCGGGAAAACGTTAATGTTGAACCAGCTAAGTCAGTTAACAATTACGGTATTATATTATGTTCAACTCTCAGTACCTCAACATCACATGACAAGTCTCAATGTTCTTGTAGTAAAACCAAGCAAAACTCAGGTACAATTATCAATTGTAAATCATTTACATGACGCTTCTTCTTCTTCTCAGTTATTCAGACACTTTAATCATCAACAAACCAAAGATGTTGATATCACTGAATACACCATCATCAAACAGCACAATACATTGACCTGATGCAGTTATGAAAGACTGCCAAATGAATAAATGTTTGATATCCAACAACGGGAATTAAATAAATATATGCTAACATAAACACTAATATAAACAAACAATACAAAATCTACATTTATGCATCAGGTCATGCCAGTTAAATAACTGTATGCCTGGTTCAGTTTATAAATAAATAATATCTAGTCTGAAACGTACATAAATCTTTCATGAGCCATATTCCTCCTCATATTCCATGCTTTGGAGATATATACAGAAATCGGAAAAAAACTTGTCGAATAGGTATTCAATTAAAACTCCATCCGCTGGGCCTTTTTTATTTGTATACTTGTTGCACATTATGATATAACCGCACAGAATGGAACGCTATTCATGAGCTATTTTTCATATTTATTATCTTTGTTAAATAAACAATAGATTCTCGATGTTGATCCAGACTGAAATATCTATGTTTTTTGCGCAGATGTTCAAGGTGAGAGGATGAACCATGAGGTTGACACAATATGGTTTTAAGGGAAATAGCTCAACAACTATTGTATGGATTGCATTAATATATCTATGAATGGCGGACGTGGCCAAATAACCTGTTCACAATGTTTACCCATAAATGTACAATTACTCTTACACTATATAGAGGATAAAATGCGGCAGAATGACTTCTGACTTCTTTTTGGCAACCGACTTTATCAAGTGTTTATTTCTTTCTCCGTCTCTAGCTCCAACAGAAAGTGAATGCAGAAAAAGGAACAGCAAGAACTGCATCAGCCTTTCTCCGAAGATGGCATCCGGCCACCAAGCTGTGTGCAAGACATGGATGGACAGATGCATGCTGGGAGACTCTATAGGCCTGCATTTTGAGGCATGCTGTGCGCTTTGTCCATGTGCAGGAAGTCCTACTGTTTGCCCTTGATACAAAGCGGATCAATGTGAGACTGCAGGGATTTATTGTATGATAAAGAAGAAAAATATTGGGAACAACGACTCAGACAAACGTTGACTCTTTTCTGGTGCATTTTATAAACGTGGACATTTTGTGCACACAAATACATGGAAACCGAACAAGAAGCCAAACAAGTGAGATAATATTCTCCATTCTGCATGCACCAAAGCCAACGTGTTTGTATTATGAATGATATATAAATCTACTTCACGCCGTTTATTCTAAAGAAATATTCAATAACGTCAAGATCTGGTGGTCTTGGAAACTATTTGATGTCATGTTAGCGTTGATAAAAATAAACAAAACACTCTTTAAATTGTTTGTCAGGCTATATGATGGCGTTATCATAAACGTTGGCGGTGTAAAATGGCCTCATAATCCTTAGCTGTTATTGGACTGGTGTAATGATCAGATCTAATGACTCCCAGGAGATTACCGCTCATATCATCACAGTGCAGCCATCATTTGAAAGAGCCGACAACAGACAAAGTGGCTCATAAAGGCTTGTTTAGGCATCGTGCGAAGGGGCGGAGAGATGAAACAACACTACATTACTGAGCTGCGTCGCTGCAGCGGTAATGTTTTCTTTCTTTATTCCCAACACCCAGCTGCGTTTCACCAGTGTGGATCTTAAATAGCTTCTGAATGGCATCCCTGCACTTTAAGGTGCCCGGTGAACAACTGAACACTTTCAACATTCAAATAATTCTCGCCAAAACACATTGTGTGCAACCTTGAGCTCTGTGTTGAATGCATTGCCTCCCTCATAAAACAACTGTATAGCTGAGTTAGATTATTTTGAAGAATCATTGCTTACATTGCTGCGTTTTTATGCTAAGCTAACCGGCAGCTGGCTGTAGCTTCATATTTAACGTACAGACACGATGAGTGGCATTAACGTTCTCGTCTAACTCTCAGCAAGAACGTGAATACAAGTACTACAAGTTGCTTCATTACTGTGTCAAAGAGTTGTTGAATTAACTTTGATGTATTTTTGGGGCCATGTTAAACTCTGCAATGTTCTGTTGCCAAATTCCTTTTCCATGTCAGTGTTTTTTTTATTCTTTGGGAGGGATCAATGTTCCTGCAATGTAGAGATTAACTATTTGGCCTGTCAAGTCACTTAAATCAGATATGCATGATACCCGTCAGCCGCCCTTCCTGAAGAAGACTTGACTCTCAGCTTATTGCCTCCACTTTAGCTGCCAATGTAAATGGGATTTAGTGTGAAGTGCTTTTTCATGCAGTGTTTTCTAAAATGCATCCACCCTTCTCTATAAAAATACACACACTGAAAAACACACACACACACACACAAATACACAAGTGCACCAGCTTGCCCTTGAGTTGGCTACAGTTCCCTCTCGCTGTCCAAATGAGAGCCGAAACACCTCCAGTGAAAACAGTTGCATTGCACTGGACTCTCAGCCGAAAGTCTCACGGGTGTTTCATTTTGCAAACAGGGAAACTTTCCACATGACTCTGCAGATTTTTACCAGACCATACCATCGCTCTTGGTATCATGAAATCCATCAACAACACCATGGCAAAGGCCCATGTGGCAGATTGTAGAGTTCAAACCCTCTAGCTTTTCTCCAGAAGTTATGCGAGACATTCTCCTCACTTTAGTTTGGGCTTTTTCTCCGCGCTATGCGACTTTCCTCCCTTACCGTCTGTTGCTCTGAGTCTTGCCATTAACTCGGGCTGAACCTCATGCTCTGTGGCTCACACAGGGTAAGGGATGAAAATCAAACTCTCATCTCTCCGCCCTGCCAACTGCACTCACATTATCTAGCCTCGAAACCTGGAACGCGCTCCCTCCGAGTTCCCCAGTCTGTTAGCATGACAATAGTGCAGTCGCATCTCCCAGCACAAGAAAACAAGCAGCCACTAACAAAAACCTTGGTTTCATGAGACCTCCAGTTCACTGACTCAGGTTTCAAAAAACATCAAGCTCAGCCCCTGAAGTCTCAAAATATCAACCCTAAAGCCCCGAACTCATCGCAAGCAGGCAATTGGAGATTGTTACTCAGCACATATTGGCCCGAGATGTCAGTGTGTCAACGGCTGGGCCCCTGGCTCTGGGAAAAGCTCACAGTGATCCAGAAGATAAGCGCACACCAGTACTGACACGGATCCCAGTGCAGCTACCTTTAATTAGCATGTATAGCGCTAACGGCGACCATATTGATGTCACTTTCCCCCCTCCCCAAAATATCCTGACATGATGCGGCCTCCGGTGTAAACTAATCTCACCTTTTAAATTTGACATACAAGGACACAGAAACTCCCGACAGGGATTTCTTGGAGGCAGCTTTATAAGCGCAGTATTTTACTAAATGTAACAGGAATATTGGGTTATAAGATCTGCATGCAAATCAAGTCAATTATACATTTTGGCTCATAATTTGGTTTCCACAAAACGACTCCCTTGGCATATCTAAAGTGAACATTTGTTGCAGAGTATACATGCTTTGTTAGTGTAAGTTGCAGGATCCATCTGGCAGTGCTGAGAGAATTAGTCACAGACTTAAGAGAAGGGAACAGTGGAGAGGACGTATGCAACCTGGAGGCCTATTTAAAGGAACAGTGCTTCATTTTGGGTAATGCCCTTATTTGCTGTATTTTATGTAATAAGGCTGTTAAATAAGGGGATATATTAAATATTACTCAAAGCTGTAAGGTATAAACAAAGCTACAGCCGCCAACCGGTTAGCTTAGTTTAGCATAAAGACTAAAAACAGGGACAGCTGACTGGCTAGCTGTGTCACCATGCTTCCAATTTGTATGCGAAGCTAAGCCAATCGGTTGATGGCTGCAGCTTTATATTTACCGTGCAGACGCCAGAGTGGTGTCGATCTATTAGCAAACTATTCCTTTGATGTTTCATGCCAGTTGCCAAATGAGAAAACAGTCATGCAACAAGCAAACAGTGAACTAAACTGACTACAACTTTTAGCCAATTGGGGCAGTTGCATCTGGAGTTGGTGACTCTTACTCTAGGATGGAACCTGTGGGAAAAGAGATATTTTACAAAGGTTTTGAGTGACGTAATAGATCAGCAGAAGCAAAAAAGGGTTAGAATTTACATTCCCCCAATACTTTTACTTCACTAAAACTATTTTACTTTAACTAAATTGAATGCAACATAATGTGCATGTAATGTTCCGGTGCTGCCAGAGTCCCTCACTCTTCTTTCGCCAATTTAAACACAGATGTGTTGTTCACAGTGTAGTGTTATACGTGATCGGCAACTAGATACCATCATGCCGATCTCACGATTGCATATTTTGACTGAATATTGGCAAATAACGATGGTCAGTAAAACTTTATTTTACACTATGATGGTTAAACCGTGTAATTAATCCGTGATTCACATCCAGGTTGGGATCCTCACGGATAAACTAAAGTCGTACATAGTATTATGTCAGAAGGTTGTAAAATAAATATAATAAAAGACGTAAATGTTAAAAAATATATGGGGGCATTTGTGCTGTAATATAATAAAGCGCCATATCCTATAAACCTGCACATTTATATCCCAACAACTCGCTGCTTTTCCTCGCAGTTGAAATTACAATTTTTAAACTAAATAGAGGACGGAGCCAATGGGCAGATGAGATGACAGGAACTGGAGACACTCCTTGGCATAGACATCACTTACAATCTGCCAGATATCAGTAATTAATTACCATGAGCAAGTGGCATGATTTTATCAGCCATGAAAAAAAAAAACGGAATTAAGAGGGTTTTATCAGCTTCTATTAATGCATTGTCAGGAGCCTCTAATGGGCTGATGAATATATTATTCATCCTCCTTTGGGTGTTGGGGGTGCAGACTGGGCAGCAGAGCTGAACAGCAAAAAATAAGTGTTAAACCAAAACCTTCAAGTAGGACAAAATCTTTCAGAGCCTGGCTAACAAACACAAGTATAACGTATTTTGCCAAGCAAATTATGTTAAAAATAAATGCTAATAAGCACTCCATAAAAAGCATAAATGTTACAACCTTTTATAATTATATTTTTTTACTCACATTAGAGATGAACTTTATGCTGCCGCTTGTTTTTTTTCCTGAAATCTATTAGGTAATTAACTGTAATTTTGAGGCACTGTTAATGGAAAAGGTACTAATTTATATCCAAATGTTTCTTTTATTTATTATGTTTGGTATCCAGAGAGTTTGTAAACAAATTAATTCTTTAAAAATAAATCACACAGAGGAAGTATAATAAACCACCAGGAGATTCAGGCTACGGTAAATGTTTAATATTGACTGGGAATTATCATTTTAAGAACAATAAACACTGCCTTGCGGTTGTGTACATCCACCAAGTCATGTTGAGGTTCACATCCACGTCTGTACAAAATCTTATTCCTTCATCTGTTTTATCCAAGTAGACATTTGTGTGAAATTGTCATAATTAGCATATGAATTCTTGACTTATGGCTAAAAACGTGTTCTGTGATAAACAATTCAACCTTTAGAGCAGGTGGATATTTGTGACAAATGTGAAGAAATTCCCACCTGATTCCCACCTGATTAATACAAATCTAAAAATATTTCACAGAAAGCCCCTTGTGTAGGTCTCGGCTGCTCAGCCTGTTGCTAATGTGACATATTTTCACTTTGTGGCTTTACAAGGACCCCCTTAAAGTGCACTGGATGTTATTTTGTTGTTGTTATATACCAAATAGAAATTGCTTTTCAGGCTGTCTTAAGGGCTGAACTTGATTTGTTTATCAGCTTCAGTTTATTCTTGAGTGCAAAAAGCCTTCAACCTCATATCTGTTGTCAAAAAGTGATACATTTACAAAGCACATATTGCTCTTCTGGATTGCTTGTGTCTCCAATGAGTGTGTGTGTGTGTGTGTGTGTGTGAAAATAGGAAACACAAATAGGCTTTCAGCGTATATGGTGTGTTTGCATGCTACCTTTTAAGGGTTCACTTGATAATAGTCATCCATGTTTTGTCTCTGACAGACCACTGGAGTGGAGAACTTCTCTCACACCGACACATCTGCTGCAGTTATCATTCAGGCAGATGCGTGGAAAACAGAATGATTTAGAGGGAAATGAGAAACATTTTGACGGATTCATTTTATTGTGTTTGCCGTCAACGGGCCAACGATCTGTGACAAAAGCCCGTAAATATATATGAGGCATTCTCGTCTTATGAGTCCGATTTATCCTCCGACGGAGCAACTTTCATCAAAATGTCACTGTCGGGAGACCCTGACGGTGCCAAGTCGTCAGTCAGATTTATCACTCTGAAAAGTTTTCCAGCGCTTTCTCTTATAACTTGAGATCATTTCAACCTCAGAAGCATCATTAAAAGACGGTATGCGGGTTTCACAAATATGGTGTCGTCTTTCCTAGGCACTGCATTCTGGATTCACCAACGGCAGTGCAATCTCATCCACAGCACTCGGTTTCCCTTTGCTTATAGCGAGCGTACAGTAAGTGCATTCTGCTCGTGGTGGCATTGGGTCACCTTGCAGGTGCCGCTGAGGTATTAAGAGATTAGGGGCAGCAGCTCACCCTGTGGAAAGTTCTGGTCTGCGGTGTGCAGCCGCATGCCCGGACCTTAATTGGCTGTGGTGGCAGCGAGTGCCCTGTCGTTACCGAGTGGAGCGCCGGTCAGGGGTCATCTCAAAACAGCCTCGTCCTGTCATCCTTCCTGTCAGCCTGAAGGTCAGCGCTGTAGACCAGCGTGGCAGGAAGAGTGCGTCACAGCCACTTTCCACGGCGTGTGGACAGGTGTACCACAGCGACCTGTGGATGAGACAGAAGGTTTACGAGGTGGAGGAGAAAGAGTGCGGCGCCCGGAAGTGGCCATAGAGAGAAATATTGTATATCGAGGACACAATGTATTAGTCGGTGCGTCATTTGATATCTGGACACATTATACTTAATAAAACGCTCTGGTGTTTTGGTTAATTTGTCCGCACAAGAAAAGTAAATATAAGAGCCAGAACTGGAGTGATGTTGCACGCTGTCAAGCCACAATTACTCAAAGCAGATCCGCTGGCTCCATTTTGTGCATCCGGCGTCAAACTGTTGCACACATAAGCACAGTGGGTTTCTGTTATTTTACATCAAACGTTTCATTTTGATTTATTATTCTACAACTTCTTCTGCACGTCAACACTTCGACACATTTTAAAGAGTTCAGACAGCAGCATTAAAAAAAATTGTGTATCTCTTAAAACTTCTTGCTAGGCTTATAAAGTAACTCTCGCAGGACCGGCCATTCCTGCCAGTCTGCAACAGCTGCACAGTCTGGCTAAAATGTTGGAGCTTCAGATTTGATTCTTAAAAAACAAGTTGATGTGTAGCTGTGGTGAGCAACATTATATATTAGATAGAATGTTTGAGTTAAAGTTAGAGCTTAAGTTTTGTAAATGTTTCTGTACCAAGTCCCAGACAATACACACACACACACACACACACACACACACACACACACACACACACACACACACACACATATATGTTTGTATAAATGCTCTTCCTCCATCTGACTCCAAGGAGTCTAACGCTCATGTCTGGGGTGATCGATGTGTTTTTGGGTTAGTATTGCAGAGTTGTCACTGCCAGCTGTATATGGATCACAGAGTTGAGAAAGGAGAGTTGGCTATGAAATGAGCTGCAGCGCGTTGATGGATGCGGACGGGAATGATCACCAGGAGACCTAACAATTAAAACACCAGGAGAAAGATGTGACTTTAAATCCATGATAGAGCCAGTGCCCGGGGCAGAAGAAGGAGAGGAGGAGAAAGAGGAAAACACTGGCAGATTTCTCATGATTCACACAGTCCTGTGTGTAAAAGATCTCTGTATGATAAGAGAGAAAGAGAAAAAACAAGACTCACCGAGAAACGAGAGAGAACGAGAGAGAGAGAGAGAGAGCTTTGGGGACAAAGAAGCTTTCCCAAAGGGGCTGCTAAGTGTTGCTGAATAAAATTGTGCATCTAATAAGGAAAAGTAATTAAATCTTCCTCCCAGACATCTTGTGTCGCAGACAGAAGTTATCCGGCAGTTCTCTCCGGCAGACAAAGGCAGGCCGTGAAGCTAGAGTGGGTTTGCCTGAATAAGATATAGGTTTTATTCTGTTAGGACAAGGTTTTTTAAAGCAGTGTTGATTAAAATGTATCAAATGCTTCACTGGCATTCCCCGAATCTTCTACAGCAACTCTGATTTGGAAGCAAGGCCAAACACCGAGTACAAACTAAATTTCTTTTTTTCCCCCCTGTGTCATACCTTTGCTTTTAACTTTCTTGGCATTGCGGAATATGCAATTGGTCTTTCCGTTCCACTTTTAATTTGTTCCAACGTGACAATTATAAGTGCTAGTCCAATTTGCATGGCTAATCCCACAGAAATGATATGTTTTCTTTTATGCAATACTCAATTATAAAAACCAGCATGGAACATTACATCCACAAGTTTATTTGATTTGTTTGAAACAATTTGATTTACAATTTGAGATACTGAAGTGAATTACAAAATGTTTTCAGACGGTGGGGAGCAAACACATCTGAAGCAACCAGAGAAGGAGACATGTAGAAAGGGGATGTACCGAGCCAATCCGAAGGGTCTCGTCGGGGCCGATCCGGGAATATTTTAATGCATATTGGCTGAAAAAAACAAAGCATGTGTAATGATGATGGCTGATTTTGGTGTTTGTACTCAACCAAGGAATGTGTATGAGGTAAAAGAGTTACCGCTGTGCAACAACACTGCAAAACCGCAAGTTTGTTCGTATCCATCAGTTTGAGGAGTCACGTTCACTCAGTTCAACTTTCTGAACCAGGTTTTGGAAAAGAGATTTTCTGATGAAATGTTGACCATCCCGGTACTGAGTCAGATCCCTGAACCTGCAGATGGGGCCAATACCGAGTACCAATCAGATAAAATTAATAAAAATGTATGAAGTTAAAATTTCTGTGAAAACCTCTACTTCAAAAAACTGCATGTACTGTATTCAAAGTGTTTGAATTATGTTTAATTATGATATACCTTTGCACAACAGTATATGTTATTGAATAAAGCCTGAAGGCATCATATTATAATTAAATGCAACCTCTGTCAATTGTAGCTCCATTATCTAGCCACACAGGACTGTGCTAAAGGCTGGCTGCTACCAGCTAACGGTACTAGCTCACCTCTGTGTTCACACTAATGCATCACCAGGGAAGACAACAGGGTGCATGAGTGTGTCCCTCCCGTTGTCTTGGGGTCAAAATGGCCCATCAACACACATACATATACATTCGTACACGGGTCATTTTGACCCCAAGACAACGGGAGGGTTAACCAAGGTTGTGTAGCACTAGTTTGCACATGTGCAGTACCAATCGGGCAGGGTGATAAGATTAGGTAGCATGTGACACACGTTGTTCCTGTGAGGTGTAAATGAGCTGATAAATCATGTGATAAAGCCACATCTCATATATTAGGCCACATCTAAAAAGGCATATTCCAAAACTGGTATCGGAACAACTACAATTTGAATCAAGTAGCTCTTGAAGAATAAAGTGTGGAACATTTAGAAGGCTAGAGATGTTCTTTCAATGTGTCAGATACATATTTAATCAACATGTTGGGAAAAGCACATAGAAGCAAGTGTTCAATAAGGGGCCTGTGATCGGTGCCAAAATAAGGCATATCCTAATCATACAATTCAGAAGAGAAGAGTGCATGAACATGTATCAGGCTTCCAGCTTTTCATTTCTAGTTTCACACTACATATAGTGAGCTAACGTGATGCATAAGGGGCTCATTGTAACCAGAACCTATTAATGCATGCCACTTGCCACAGAGATAATGCCAATGTTACACCCACACCATGCAAAGTGCTTTGCACACACAGGTACACACACAATGTTCGGTCTCTGTATCCGACATTTGTATTGAGTGAAAAGTGAACTCTGATACCTTTTTGTTCTTGAAGATTTGGCAGATTTAGAGAGATATAAATGGCCCTTAAACAATTGGGGAATCTTAATAAAACTTTCCTTCATCCTTTTATCATAAGCTCCACTTCCCAGTACACATCTCAACGGCATCTCAACTTTTGCAGAAGAGAAGTTTGGAAGTTTTGATAGCGCTGTCGAGCACATACACGTCTATCATATCACCCGTCAGCAGTTTAGGCAATGAATTAAACATTAAGATGTTGAAACGGCCTGTTTTTGCTCAACTCATCAATTATTTCAATTGCAGTTGACACTGTGTGTACTTTTAACCCAGGCTGCACACCAACAAGTACACAGGGAGATAAACACATGCACCTGTGTTACTTTAAGGTTGAACGGCTGTCATAAATAGTTAGAATTAGAAATAGGATGTCAGTTTATTTACATGTGCAGGCTTTTAGGAATAGATAGGCTGATATAAACAACATGTGTTTACTACTTTATCAGGAATATGGAAATGTGAGATGTGGACTGAAAAAAAACGTGGTTTATTTATGTGTGCAATCCCAGAATATCGGGAACTGATTGTCAAGTGTTACAGCTTCAAATCCAAATAAGTGAGACTTGGACAAGATTAATATGACCTGGATTAAATCTTTGACCCGAAAGTATCCAAATAAATTGCAAACATATCAAAATGCTGGGTTTATTTCCTCCATGTAGGTTTAACCATTAAAATACAGGACACAGAACAAATAAGGCTCACTACCTGAATTTTTAAAGAGCCAGAGGAAAAGAAGAAGGTCAGACTGAGTCTGCTTTCTCCACCAGCAACAACCTTTCTGGTCCAATTTGTTTTCCCCCATCACTCATCAGTTGTGCTTCACTTTTTAAGTACCTCATCTCCACCAACAGATCCTGTGGTGTTAAACTTGTTTGTTCTCTTGAGCAGCGATGTTTAATTAATGTTTTGAAATAACTACAAAATTGAGAACTGACCTTTCAACCCTCTAATCCACTTACTAAGTGGTTTCACAATTTTTTCCCAGACCCAAAAGCACTTCCACTAGGAGTTGTGATAACACACACACACACAGTGCCCTGCAACGATGTGAAGCAAATAGTCAAAGGCCCCTCTAACCTCGGATCATCTGCTTGCTATGCATCACTGTATTCAATCCAGACCGACGTACAACTATTGGAGGCATTGCCTTGAAATCGTATACAGACATTCACTTTCCACGGGATGAAATGTAATAACTTGGATCCCCTGACCTTTCACAAGTGCCTTTATAATGTGTCCAATACTTTGGGTTATGACCAAATACCTGCAAAACGAATGACACTCTCATCCGCCTCAGCTGTGCTTTTTGTTAAGTGCTAATTAGCTAATGTTAGCATGCTTAAATGCACTAAAACCACGATGGTGAACATGGTAAGCGTTGCACCTGCCAAACAGCATGTGAACATTATGATTATGGCCTGGCGATCGCTCAATAAAATAATGGATCGTCTTTCAATGGAAAAGTATCGTGATTAAATCATGTTGAGATGTAGATATTGTGATACACATTGTCTAAATTAATAATGCCAACTCAAATTTATCTGAAAACAAATATATCTATAATTGAACTTGAAAATTATGTTCATTTTGCAATACAGAAAAATACTTTAGCTACCGTGTAGCTATATCATATAGATTTGTTATGGATTTATTGCTCAGAAAAAAAACATGCTTTATCGTGATAAATACCCCTGGGTTATATGAAATGACCTATATCGCAATAGAATATTTTGTCCCAGTCCTATATGACTGTGAGCCCGTTAGCATTTAGCTCAAAGCTCCACTGTGCATAAGTACAGCCTCACAGAGCCACGAGCCCGGCGGTAGACTCTCACGCTTGCTGTTGGAATCAACACACACACACACACACACACACACACACACACGAGCCATCACCCAACACTGATGTCCGTCATTATCTTCGAGAAGTTGTATTAATAACTCTTATTTCCATAAATGCCTAACGCGCCTCCTCACCGCAGGCATAACTGACACCCCGGTCTCCTCTCTGCCGTTAACAACACCTCTTCACAGGGAGAGGTGAGAAATGTAATTTGGAGCTTGGAGTGCTTGAAAGAGAATGAGATACCTCCTGCTCCGTACCACTGAAGTTGAATATATTACCAAACAGATCAATGTGTCACTCTGAGGAATATCAAATCAAAGTCTGTAAAATCCTCCTCGTCGTTGTTTTTCCGTTTAAAAAATGTACACTTATATCAAGAATAACACTCGTATCTAATTATGTGAACTATTTGTGTCGGTTGCATTGGAATTACTTTAAATCACTTGTGGAATACAGAGTGATGGAGCAAGTCTATTTTTGGTAATATTAGTAACTGGAACTATCCTTCTGCCCTTTGGCAAAGATGAATAAAAACATTTTAAGGCGAGACCCATGTCTGTACAGGATGGATTGGTTTTACCAATTTTACAGGAATTATCAATGAGCTTTCATCCAAAGTTCTGAATAGTCTGAATTACATTAGTGAAGTTTTCCAGGTTCAAAATGGCAGAAAAGTTAAAAAAAACGGTTGAGAAGTTCGAAGCTTAATTTGCACTGCGAAATTCTTCTTGTTTTGCTTTAAAAGACTTTTTTTTTTACAATCATTATCCTACTATGAGTGATGGGGCCCGACATGCAGACACACTTTCCTGCCAAAGTTATTTTACAAGTAAGATTTCTGCATTTGCATTTTGTGTGTGTGTGTGTGCTTTTCTCACTGGTTATCGGTGGGCAGATGGAAGAGGTTGATGTCATGTCTTTTTTCCTCTGCACCAATTTGAGTGGAGCAACATTTGAATCAAACTATGTGACAGTTTTGGAGCGATTTGTTTACGTTGTCAGGCTGCTGTCAATTAAATCTGATCAAACCGCAGTACTGAAGATGAGCTGCAATCTAAACTCTCAATAACTTGTACGAGTTTGTTTTTATGTTGCAACTTTGACTGATGCTTATTTAGGCATCAGTCCTTCAAAGAGGGAAAAAAAGAGAAACGATTCTTAATCAAGTTTTCAGATATATGATAGAGAGATATAGATAGAGATATGTTGGTTGTGCTTCTCTGAAAAAACTTCCTCTGACATAAGGAAAAGTCCAACAACCGTCATTATTGTGATTCATATTTTAAGACCTTGGCTTAAAGGGGACATAATCATGCAAATGTTCAGTTTCATACTAGAACATATTTACATGCTTTAATGTTAAAAATATTATTTTAGTTATTTTTCTCATACTGTCTGTCAGAATATAACTATTCACCATCTGTCTGAACGGATCCCTTTTACTGCCCGTTTCAGTCTGGCCCTCCTCCAGGAAGATCACAATCTGCTCCGTTTGGTTTGCCAGAAAACTAAAGCGCAACTTTGCGATGGTAGCGCTCAAGCCGTGGTTGGAGCTACGCAGATAGGGGGCGCTATATTCTAATGGTTATTGCATGTGACACAGGGAGGGAAGCCATACTTGTTGAATCACAAGTTTTCCCAATCGAGGAAGTCCGCAAAAGCTGTCCGAGGTTGTCTTTTTAAAGAAAATATCTGGGTTTTTAGCCGTTAAATTCTTCATAATAATTACAACTCGTCGCTATTTGCTGATTAGTAATGTGCGGGTAGCATACAGTGGGTTTATCCAACGTATTTCCACTAAAAGAAGCTGCGACTCGATGCAACGCGTGCAGTAAAACTAAACCACAGCAGTATAATTGCAGGCCGGAAAAACTAAAACATTGAGCTGAAAAAAGCAACAAAAAAAAGCTCTGTAGAGTTGAAGGGAACTGCAGAGTCGGGGGATCTTTTCTCTGTGCATCACTACAAATGACCTCTCACACAGTCGTGTTTTGACGTATCCTCCTCATTCGACGGTTCGTATGATATCTACCAAAGTGTATCTCGTTATTTTTTTGGGGCATTTTCTTATGAATGTCCGGCAACATGAGCCATTAGTGAGCCTGCGCAAACCTGCAGTGCAGAGTCTGTACGGTATCTGTACAAAACTCTTGGTTAGGTTTTTGGAAAAGATCAGGATAACAGTGGCCTCCTGGGTGAAAGTCCTGCTTTTTTTTTTTACGTTCCACGTGATGCTCCGACACATCAGTCAGCGAAATGGAAACATGCTGTTTGTGTCCTGCAGACAGAGTTGATGTGCTTTTAAAGTTGGAAGAGGAATAAACACTTAAGCCGCCATCTTTCAGGGCTCAGCTGCCCGTTAGAGACTGACCTCTTGTGCACTACAATACATCACACCAACACAACTTCACAGAAAGCGGAGCAGCGGAATTTACGATGATATTGAAAATCATACCGTCAGGATTTTTGCATACCCTGGTATAACGTAATTCAGAATACCGGCCGAGATTATTGTTAATACTAAGAAGCTTATTGCGAAAACCAAGTTTTCAGGGACTTTAATTTCTCCCAAACTCTAACAGCCCAGGGTTGTGCTTATATTCATTTGCAAAACTAATTAAAGTTTACCGACAGTCCCACAAAGTTTACTGCCTGTTTCAGAGTCGGAGAGCACAGACAATCAGACTGTGTTAAGGTTGTTTGTTGAATGAATAGTTTTGGTTACATCAAAGCTCATCTGATCTACAAGTTGATAAAACAACACTGACATTCATTCCTCACACTCTCGGGTGTTTGGCATGGTTACATGGCTCTGTGAGCAGCCTAAATAATTGAGGAGCAAAGAAGAAGAAGAAGTAAGGGGAGGAGTAAGAGGAACACGCTTTAGTCTCTGTGGTGTTGGCGTTTCCAGCCTCCATCTATCATCCAGATTAATCGGCTGTTTCTGTGGATTTAACTGCAGTCGAGCACATGCACAGGTTTCACTTCTCAACCTCTAATGTAATTTTCTTAATTAGCTAATTCATGGTTTATGCATAACAAGCCAATCTATTCATATATATTAATGAGAGATCCAAGTTTGATTTTGTTATCGTCTCTCACTGTGTCATAATATGATATTAATGAATGAAAGCTATTAGTCCTGCATTTTAAATCATTGCTAGACAGAGAGAAATGAGTGTTTTCCCATAGAAAAATTAGTTTTCATAACATCAAGATCAGGAATTTCACAGCAGCTGCCAAGAAAGAGGAAAAAAGGACCCCCGACCCAATCTTTTGTACTTCATTTTAAGATTATGTTTGGGGTGCATAATTACGACACTCATTAAACGCTCCTATGCTGAAACAGCGTCAAATGGGGGGGAAATATCCTTGGCTGCTATCCAACTCATTAGAATCCCCGATGACGCTTTATGGGATTTTTTTTAAATTTATATTAGCGGCCACTATTTACTACACAGCGGAATGGAAAATATTTCAGTAATAACTTATAATTATGGTGCGAGTCCAACTGTTAATTTGAGTCGGCGAAGGAGAGGCAGATTGAGAAAGCGTGGTTCGCTGTGCCAACGGTCACAGAGGTGAGCGGGAAGTGAGGCGGCTCCAGCCTCGTCAACATGGTCATCTGTTATTTTGGCCCAAACATCAGAGCGCTGACTACGAGTGTAACAATACATACGGCTCACGGTTTTGGCTGGAAAACGCAGCAGACCAGAGTTTCTCAACTTTGGAGGCCGGGCCCCTGGGGGGGGATGCTAGACATGCTAGAATATAAAAACATATGCCATATTTAAAATTCACATTGCAACATAGAAACTCTTTCATTTGTATAAGCGTAAAACGGAGATGTATCATTTGTAAGATTTGTGATGCTGTCCATTTACCGTTTATATAGAATGTATTTTATCAACAATATACCCCTCTGGCAACTAAAGGCTGATTAACATGTTTAGACTTGCATGAGAAGGTCAATACCACAGTGAAGTCAAGTCTCTTTATATAGCACCATATTACAAATTTGCCTTAAGGGGCTTTACCGTCTGTATAACGTTCAACATCATCCGTTCTCAATTGGGACGGGGAAAAACTCCCAAATGACTCTTTTTGACTGAAAGAAAAAAGTACAGAAAGAGCGACAAAGATGACAGACATGCCATTCAGAAGTGCTGCAATTACAGTGTAGGCAATCAGGATGAGGAAATAATAGATGTGTTGTAAACATATATGAAGAATGGATACAGGAAGATGTGGTGAAACTTCCAGGTGCTGACAAATAATCCATTATTCTTTCCTCATTACTCGAGCGAAACTAACCACCTCCATGGTCCCTAATCCAGGTAGTAATTATGCTCCAAACAATTGTTACACTTTTCACATTTTGCAATATAAATTGCCTCTTTTGGCTCAGCGTGTGGTAAATTTTCCGATGCAATGAGGGCCGGCAATTATGTTTCCTTCAATATTTTGCAGTCGGTTTCGCAGACAGAGGGTTTCCTCATTACTGGGACAAAGCAATACAAATGGCAGAGGTTCACTATGACAATTTGACATCTGGTTTGGAGTCCTGCAAGTGAGTCTCGCCGAGCGGCTTTTGAAAATTCTTAAAATTTGAAAATCATCCCGCACACATTATGAATAATATTACTATATTAATATGATGAATTCACCAATTTTATCACCAAGAATAATCAAAACGAGGACCTTGTTTTGACAAAGTGGAGAAATATCAGGCACTTCAAATAAGAGGTCCTTGACATGCTATTTGAAGCCAGATCTCTTAAGACAAAGGAAACATCTCCCTTTCCAAAGAGATCAACAACCTCTCCACTCCTGAGTGACACATTACCAATGTCGATCATGTATCTTCGAAGGTTGCTATCCACATAAGTACCGTTTAATCTTACCAAAGGAGGAAAGACTGTGTCTAGATTACGTGCAGAGGGCTGCAGACCTGAAGAGTTGTACATCTTGATTGCACCCAAAGCTTAGATGTTCTCTCCCCTTGTGCTACCAAAGTAAATCCACCCAAAGTGAACTCTATCTCACTCTTAATTAAAAGGTCCATGTGTGGGATTGTTTCTCATTTCAAAACCCAAATTGGCTCTGAACTGCAAGGAGATGAGGATTGAGGGTGTAGGTGTGGGCTTTGCTTGTGTGTGCATGTGTGTAAACTTGCCTGAGTGCTTTGTACATTTAAAAGGGGACATATTATGCTCATGTTGATACTTATATTTATGTTTTCATGCTTCAGTGTTCTCTTTATTTTTCCTCATACTGTGTCTGAGTAGACCTGTATTCACCCTCTGAGTAAAAACGCTCCATTTTAGCGCCTGTCTCTTTAAGAAAAAGCCCAGTCTGCCCTGATTGGCTCTTGACAAAAATACGGTGCACCTTTGCAATGGTATTCTCTTGCCGTGGGCGGTATATGCTAATTAGCCTGCAAGTGAAGCCGACCCAAATCTGAATGGCTTGTTGAATAACGTTTTCTGATCTCGGCAGCCCGTGAAAATCCGACAGGGAATTGTCTTATTTCCCAGTGTGTGGGGTGGTATGCACTCCATGTATCCAATATGTATGTGCACAGGCACATGACGAGTCCCTTTTTAAACGTGGTTGGATGCATTTGTTCGTACACCTAAACCATCCAATTGGCAATGCAAGTATTTCCCCTGCAGTTGGAGACAGTAGTGTGAAGCAAATATCAGTTCATTTTTGCTGTTGTGACCAAACACTCTATACTCGCCTGTTTGCACGGCTTCTCTCAGAGCTGCTTAGAGGTCAAAGATCAATGACCTGGGATCTTCCCGCAGTGTCAATCTCATGACCCGCAGGGGCCAAGTGTCAGCAAAAGCAACATGCGTTCATATTCTGCATCAATGAGTGCAGCAGGGGTGAGGTCCTGACTGTGCCGTTTAGGTTGATCCATGTCTGCATCTTGACACATTGTTGGTTTAAAAAAGATAGACATTTGTTATCATCAATCTGTGTGTTTATCTGTGATTAACAAAAAAACACATGTACTGTAAGGTAACGACAGAGCAATGCCACATTTTAATGCTTTGGATAAAGATCAAAATTGTTTTTACCATCAATTGTTTCTGGAACACGCACAAAACACACAAAAAATGATATCAGAGAGATGCACAAACAAAACCTATTGTCTCCCCGGTGATGAGATTTTGAGCGTCGGGTGATCGGCTGTGCCGGGATGGGGATTGGCAGGATCTCAAGATGGCTCTGAGGCTTCTCTCCCTGCCATGCTTTATGGTTAAGAAGCCAACAAATTGGGGAAAGTGGCTTTATCTAATTAGAAAATACATTCCTTTAGCGAGCAGTCCCCCAGGCAGAATCATCATTATTTAAGCCGGCTGGCCTTGAGAAAAGCAGAAAGCGGCATTCAGATACATGTCGAACGCTCACCATGGAAATAACGATGTGTGGCAGATATGCTCATTGTACAATTATTGGATTTTTCCTTCTTTCCCTCTCAATATAATGCACTCTTTCTTCGTCTTCATAGTCTCACACATCTCAATTGTATATTAAAAGCCTAAGTAATAATTATTTTAGTGCCTTTTCATTAGACAATTTTCATGCAGTGGTGAAAATGGTCTTGCAGATCGTCTCAGTGTGTTGTTACTCCACATTAATGCATTACGATTGGTGCAGCGGGTGCAGCAATCACCAAAGGAAAATTGATCTAAACCCGTTCAGATACCAGCGTAATAGACGTGATATCTTGAACTGTAATTATGTGATGTTTTCTGCAACGTATTAATATAGAATTGTGTTTCTCAATAACACAATTGCAGCTGCACTTTATTGTAGGATTAAAAAAGAGAGCTAATGGACAGATGCCGGCTCAAACTGAGGACTACCCACCACCTTATTTACTGAACAGCACCACGCACACCGTAATGAGCCTTGATTTAAAGCCCACAAGACCTTTGTACACTACACATGGCTGGATTTTGCACTACATTTCTTCATTTTAGTGTGTGTGTGTGTGTGTGTGTGTGTGTGTGTGTGTGTGTGTGTGTGTGTGTGTGTGTGTGTGTGTGTGTGTGTGTGTAAGGCCACTTTGAAGCTTTTGTTTGTACAGTGAACAGTCTTTCAGTATCTTAGGCTACAGCGAGCCCTCCTTTCGCCCAGCACTGTTAATGAGGCCTCTGGGAATGGACACGGAGGTGTGTGTCAACACATAAATCTTTTTCACAAGTGTGTATGTGTGTGAGTGGTGGAGAGATAGAGAGAGAGATTACAATCTCATTTTTTTTTACCTACATTTGGATTAGGGTCTCTCCAAAAGTGGAACAATTATCATCATCCACATCTGCACTGATGGATTTCTTCAAATTCAAGTTAAGCAAACACGTGGGCCTGCATTTGTTCTCGCTTCCATATCTATATCTATCTCTTGCAGTCCGGGCTGCAGTCGTCATTACACCCCACACAAAAAATGAATTGTAAAATTGATAAAGCACGGAGGAAAACATTTATTGTATTGTTGTTATTGCACCACTACTGAGCCAGTCAGGATCGTTACTGACCAAAATCTAAAATATTTTTACTCTGGAAAATGTATTCAATACGCATTTCTAGACAAAAGCATGGTTTCTATAACTAGTCTATTTTTTATTTTATTACTCTTATCAGTTTTGTCGTCAGATTACTTACTAATTACATTCACAGTATAGTGCATATGGATTGCCATCAGAAAAACTCATGATGCTGCTTGCATTAGTCTGTCCAGATGTCTGTGAACATGTGTATATCTATATGTTGAAGTGTTTCTCTCTGTGTGTGTGTGTGTGTGTGTGTGTGTGTGTGTGTGTGTGTGTGTGTGTGTGTGTGTGTGTGTGTGTGTGTGTGTGTGTGTGTGTGTGTGTGTGTCTCTCAAGAGAGCAATTTGAAACAGAGCCTATGACAGACAGAGTCTAAAGATCAACATACTGTAAATCATTAAATGTCTCCTCTGGATCAAATTGTCCTCACATTCTTCCATCGACCCTCTTCTACACTTCTATAAGCCAGGTTGTCATTCCTTAGTTTAAACCCTCCAGGAGGCATTTCCCAGCAGATTTGGACCTAACCAGTGTCTTACTCATGACTTTAACAGAGTGGGTCACTGAGTTGAGGTACTGCTGAGAAGGAGAGAGGTGGACGGTGCAGTAAAGTCGAAATTTTCTTATGAATATAAGAGGAAAAAATGGAAGAACTGGGAAAGAAATAGATGGGCAGGAGAAGAACCGACGGCCTTTACTATACACAAATCTTCAGCTTTTCAACATGCTGTGAATATACTGTTCTTGAGATTCGTTACACGTATTTTATGTATGTATTATTTGATGTATTTCTCGAACATCACCAAAATCCAAAGGTCCTGAACAACTCATTATTTTCCAACTGTGTTTGAAATGTCAGAAATGTGAATGTTTCGTAGAGGGAGAGACGTTGAGGCCGGGCAACTGCATGGCGTGAGCGAGACGGATGCAGCTGTCTCGTTTCTGCATGAGGGGAGGCCGACAAAACCCCCGGTGTAAACCAGCGGGCAACCTCCGGGTCTGAAAAGTGAAGCCAAAGCAGAAGTGCCATACATTTGCATTATTTCTAATGGTCAGCAGGGGGCGACTCCTCTGCCTGCAAAAAAAAAGTTAGATTGTATAGAGGTCAATGAGAAAATGACTTCTCACTCAGTTTACTGCCTCAGTAAACATGAGTTTATGTTCTCAATTGCTACTTTCAAGTTTTTTCTTAGTGCTCATTTAGTAGTAAAATAAACCTTAAAGCAGGGTACGCTTTAGGTCTTGGCTACTTTGATTGACATGTCGCGACTACTGCATTGTCCTTGTTTTTGTCTTACAACTTTAACCCTTTACAGTGTGTTTTCAGTTCATGGAAGCTAATTGGAACATTTTTGATTGCCTAAAGAAAAACGGTTTTATTCAACATTCGGTTGAAACAAAAAACAGTTTTTACTTTTGTTTTTCAAAATCTCTGCATGCAATGAAAATTCTTACTGCCAAAGCACTTATAATGTTTTCTGCAGCCGAACCCGAGGACAAAGAGCTTGACATTAAAATAAACAGAATGGGATAAAATATTTTGTCAAAAAAGTCAGTATAGGCAGGAAAAGGCAGATGAAGAAAGTATGGAAATGGTGAAGCAGGGCAAAGTGGATGGGTGTTTAACCTCATACAAAACCTAAAAATAGTATCAATGGACCTCTTCGTGCTGCGGGTGACGATGTGAGAGGGCTCTTAACTTGGATTTCCATGATGTCAGACATTACCAAGGCTCAGATAGCTTGTGTACAGTGAACTATATAATTTAATGAAAATTAACTCCTTGAAAGCCTACCGCTTGAGATGGTCCCGAGTCACTCTTCTTAAATCCAGATTTTTCTAAAAAGAATTGATTAAAATCATTCTTGTCTGTCCATAATAGAATTAACATGCCAGGAAAATTAATTATGCATTGCCATGATTGAGTTTTTGCTTTTAATCACGACAATTTCAGGCTTGACGAAGCTTAGATTGGCCAATTTAAGAAGAGGTTAATAGGTTCTTATTATGGTTAGATTTCTCATTGCACAATGAGGGCCTGAACAACAAGGAGAGCGAGTGACCGTCTCTCCGGCTGTAAAAGTCGTTTTCATTGTGAAGAACACTACACACTTATCTCCCTCTAAATGTAAAAATAGGAAATGATTTGAGATTGTTCAAGGCTACTGGATCGCTTTTGAAGAAAAAAGTGCTGCCAATCTCAGAGGAATCCCATTATGCTCTGACGCAGAATGTTCCCGTTATTTACAGAAACTTGGGCTATATAACCCTACGTATTGGCAAACGATGCAAAAAAAAGTCTACCGTCCAGATATGGTCATAAGCTCCAGCAGTGGTAAATAACATGACCAGCCAGTGAGGATAATGATTAAAGATGCTCAAGATCTTTTCAATGCATTCTTGGGGCTGAATTTCGAAACCGCACTACAACAAGTTTGGAATTTGTATGCAGAACAAAAAAAAGAAAAAAGCCAGACTCCCTGGGCAGATCACTTTGTACTGATTTAGGGGCCGGCAGTCCTAACGCTGCTAATGGCTACCAGCAGCAGTGCTGCTCCCAACACCCCCACCAGACCAAAGTGGTTTGAACTGAGGGACCGACATTCTTACCTTGGAACCTTGGAACCCCGTCCTCCTGAGGCTAATTACTCAGTATGATTTATTGCTTTTGGGGAATGATAAAATATGTATATTCCCCCTGTAAACACTGCAGGTGCCTGCAGTTAAAAGTTGTTGAAAGTTGCATTTCTTTTGTCAGCTAATTCAAGATCTTGTACAACCCTAAATTGCACTGGGATCAAACAGTCAGTCTAATGATGAACAATTTTGTGCAACAAACTTTTTTTATTAAAGTTTGTTATTTTTGTTCATTTGTACTGGCCACACAGTGCCGTTTCTGGTTGTGCTGACGTGTCCCTCCACGACCTCACGCTCTTCTTTTTGTTTCTTTTTACTATATTCTCTGTGGCATCCGTTGTCTTGTGCTTTATTATTATTATTATTCTCATTATTCTCAGGAACAGCCTATTCTCATTTCAAGTGAGCCAAATACCGGCCCTTTGTCACACCCCTCGGCTTAAAAAAAAAATGCTGCTTCATTACAGACACCCAGAAGGTGTGTGTTTTTCCTACACCTAACTAAGTGCCGTTTTTGATTGAATTCACAACTTTAACCACACATTTGCTGCGACCAAGGTGGAGCATTATAGTTTGAAGCATTGGGTTGAGGAAGTGTTGCTCAGTTACACGTGTCTGTTGCATGTAATGTGGACTCTGTTCTGAGTACATGTTCCCCTCATATAGTCAAATATCCAATAAAGAATTTACATTCACTTTTTTCTCGCTAATCTGGATCGTCATACTGGGACGACAGTCTTTAGCCTCTGAAAAGCTTCTTGCGGTTTGACAGGATCTTTTAAAAATAGCCGTGGCTTAACGAAGACAGAGTTACAACATAGAGGACTATTGGGATCCACCCACAACTCCACAATTAGACTCAACAACACACTTTAGAATATATAAACAAAGCCTTTGCTAACTGAGATGCAAACACACACACACACACACACACACACACACACACACACACACACACACACACACACACCTCTCACCCATAATATCGCTCGCTATAAGCAATTCAATGTCAACTACTACGTGAATGTGTTTTTTTTGTTTGTTCCTTATGACAATTCATTCCAATTGTTTTCAGTTTCTTCAGTTCTTCATCTTCAGCTTCCTTACATGAGAAAAAACCTTTTTCCCCATCAAAAGCCTGACTCTTTCTGCTGCAGGAGGACGCTGTGGACCGCAGTTCACAGACGGCGGCGTCCTTGTGATGAAAGGACAGCTCGGAGATGCTCGCGGTAAATAGAGCTGAAGAAGAAATTGGTGAGAAAATGCAAAAGAGCTCCTTTCTATTGAAAATCATATTTTCTGTTGGGTATCTCGAAACCAATTGACAGAGAGAGAAAAGGAGAATTTATGTTTTTTTCCACATCACAAAGGTTGTCATGCTGACTACAGAGAGCTCCAGAGAAACTCCATAGAAACTGATAAAAAGAAGTAAGATGGCAGCTGTAAGCTTCATTTCAAGGTTCTTTACTGTTGTTCAGATGTGAGCACAGTAGCACTTTAAAACGTGTAGGTTAATTCATGGTCTTATTATTTATATAATTATTTGCTGACTTTTAGGTCAATGGAGCACAAAATTGCTGTGCAAATATACATAATTCACTGCATGGCAGATTTATCGTCTCCATAGAAACTGATCTATTTACTGTTGTTAAAGCAAGACAATAAGTTCATGAGTTCACAAGACATGCTTAAAATGAAAAGATACCAAAGTGGAGAGGTGGAGGACTGAGAACGAGACAGAAAATGAACTTTTATAGCGAGAGAACGCCATTGATTTGTCTCGCCAACAGCCTATTCTACAAGCAAAAACAATTACAAAGTACACAACTAGAGTACACAGAGTCAACACTGAACAGCATCGTCTGCTGAAGCTGGATGTATGTCACACCATCAGTGAGAGCATCACCAGGGCTTTAGAGTGAATGGTCAGTAATGGGTCGCTGGCGTTACTTAACTACATAAGTGATTTGACATTTCCGCTCCAGCTGTTTTTCCATCGATATCGTACAGTGTTGTGGACAGAAGATCGTAAAACACTTTGACCTGAAGTGCACCAACGCCCCAGATGCTCTGCAGAAGAGAGGGCTGATGTTTACCAGTGGCGAGTTGTTACTTTTTTCTCATCTTTTTGCCATTTTTGGAGGCCCCGGTTTTTATTTCTGACCTTTTTTTTCCCATATCAAAGAAGAGAGTCTGCTTCTATCTTTCTATTTCCGTGCTATTTTTTTTTTTTAAAAAAAGGTGCAAAATGTAATATTCAGAACTTGCAATGGCTTCTCAACATGTCAACGGCTGAGCCGGCAGTTAATGGTGCCAACGACACAAACGGTGCAAACATCGCCAACAGTGCTGACAGAGATAACAGTGCTGGCAGAGATAACAATGCTACCATTTACAACAGTGCTGACAGATACAACAGTGCTGACAGAGATAACAGTGCTGACAGAGATAACAGTGCTGCCTGGTGGCAATTAGGGGGTTTCCTAACGAACGATTGAAAGTCAGCGCTCAGCTTCAATCACTAATGTTAAAAACCTCAAACCAAGCCAGAAATCTAGGTGTAGTTATGGATTCAGACCTCAACCTGAACAGCCATATCAAGACAATTACAAAATCAGCCTACTACCACCTGAAGAATATATCAAGGGTTAGAGGACTTATGTCTCAATAGGATTTGGAGAAACTTGTCCCTGCATTTATCTTCAGGAGACTTGACTACTGTAACGGTGTGTTCACAGGCCTCTGTAAAAAGTCAATCAGAAAGCTGCAGCTGATTTAGAACGCTGCAGCTCGAGTCCTCACTAAGACCAGGAAAGTGGATCACATCACTCCAGTTCTGAGGTCTTTGCACTGGCTCCCTGTCAAATAAAGAATTGACTTTAAAATCCTGCTGCTGGTTTATAAAGCACTGAATGGTTTAGGGCCTAAGTATGTTTACGATCTACTGCTACCTTATGAACCATCCCGGCCACTCAGGTCGTCTGGGACGGGTCTACTTTCTGTTCCAAGAGTCAGAACTAAACATGGAGAAGCAGCGTTCAGCATTTCTGCTCCACATATCTGGAACAAGGTCCCTGAAAGCTCCAGGTCTGCTGAGACCCTCAGCTCCTTTAAGTCCACATTGAAGACTTTTCTGTTTGCTGCTGCCTTTAATTGAACCAGATTCAATTACTGCATTTCACTACTGCATTTTATTTCTTAAACTGCACTGCAACTTTTATTCAACTTTTATTTTTTACGTTGCTTTTTCTACTTTTATTTTGCTTTTTGACTGTTTTAATGTTTTCTTAACTGTTTTTAAATCTGCATTATGTTTTGATGCTTTTAATGGTTTTATGTGAAGCACTTTGAATCGCCTTGTTGTTGAAATGTGCTATACAAATAAACTTGCCTTGCCTTGCCTTGCCTTCCCAGCACTTACTGTTCAAGTCTTGAAAGTTAATTGAAACATTTCTGTTGCCTAGAAATGTCTTGCTTAACATTCGGTTGCTCAACGTATTCTCAGACAACGGTTCATATGATATCCAATGAAAAGTACTTTTTTTTTGTGAATTTTTATACAAAAGCATTGCAAAGCATGCCAATTTACGCTTGTTACGTGCAATACAGTCGTTTCAAAATAAACTTTCGTCTTCACAGGAAACTCAATTAGGTGTCGGCAACAAAACCACTTAGTTAGGTTGCGCATTATTTTTAATAGATTTTGCTATGAATGCTGGACGAGACCAGCCTGCTTGGCTCCACCCCTTTGTGTCACTTCTGGTTGCACAAAACCAAGATGGCGACGGACAAAACTCAATCAAACCGGCAGTCCGCAAACCAATGGGTGATGTCACAGTGACTTCGACCACTTCTTGCTTGCTGTGACGTGTACTCAGATCACTTGATCACCTTCTTTGCACATAAAACGTCTGTTGTACTACCAACTACACAACTAAACTATGAAACAGACAAATAAACGAAGACTCAATGAACACAAGGATGAACTGAATGGATGCAAACTGCAGAATAAGTGAAGGATGTATTTGATGTCGACACAGTTCAGCAGCGAGTGTGAATTCAATATCCATTCTAATTTTAGGGGAGATCCTATACATTGTTGGTCAATGATGGCTGTGTGTAATCGTTTGAATGTGCTGCATTTAAAGGAAAAAATTATGAAATGCTATCAATTCTTGCTTTTGATCTCTCCGAAGCAGCTTGCAAGTAGATGGGGGGAAAAAGAAATTGGTAATCCTACGACTTCAAGAAATGTAGCAGATAAAAATAAACCTCCTGATACACTTTCCGTTCCACTGACACTTTACATTTTAAAATACACATTGCAGAAATTCCCCTTTGAAGTCAGTGGGGAAGTGTGCTCCTATGTATTTTCAGTTTGTGAATCATTATTCAATAGTTCTTTAAGCCCCATTTGGTGAATATTGTGAGAAATAGTATTGGAGTTTGGTGCTCTGCATTGGTCAAAGTGCACTACCTCGCTCAGACCAAATGTAAGAAGTGACTCACCGTGTACACATTTCTAATAAAAATGTGTTTGTCTGTGGAAAGGGCACTTAACAGTATGATACTAAACAAAGACGTCAGAGTTACAGCACATGGATCTATTTTCAAAGCGAATGTACATTTTGTCCTGGCAATTTGTTTCCCGTTTACCAGCATGTGATGCGAACAAAACAAAAAAACATTATAAAACTAAGAAGAGGAAATGAATTTAATGAGATCCTGTCATGACCGGATGTGAGAGGCAGAGACTCAGGAGCAGAGGAAACAGACTGGAGGCCAGGTGGAGGGAAAAATGAAAAAGGTATTTAACTAAACAAAGTCCCAAACAAAGACATACATGTGTTTCTTATGCCGTTGTTCACGCCAAACGCGCCGCGAATTATTCGCGCAAGTAGATTACATGCAAAGTCAATGCACAGACGCGACAGGTTGCAGAGACGCAAATTTTCCGCCGGGCGGCGTGAATGACGCGTTTGACGCGGGGCGAATTCGCGATGTTCCGACGTATGTGGAATTTAGACAACAAGTATAAAGCAGAACTAGTGGTAATTTCCATGGTGGATGGCAGAAACGGTAACTGTTTTTACAGAGATAAGCCAGACGCAGTTCCTGGAGGAGTCGGTGAAATTCACCGAGCTGTGTGCGGCTACGGATGCTGTTCCGACGTTTTCGGGACTTCCACAACAAGTATAACGCAGAAATAATGGTTATATCTTCCATGGTCGATAGCGGAAATGATAGCTCTTTTCACGGAGACAAGCAACAGAGATAAGCCACGCCCCCTTTGACGACGCGAATATTGGTGTGAACACAGCTTTTATTGTCGAGCGAGTAAACTGGCGCGGTAAACGGTGTGAACGCAGCATTAGAAACCAAATAACGACTAAGTAGACTAAGATTATGAACATGTAACAGATCGTCGTGTATTAGAATTATATTCAATCATAGACCTGAAGATTTACCTGGATGCCAAGATTGTGGATACATTAATTGATGATTATTATATGACAATAGCTATAAAAAAAATGTTTACATAGATGACATACAGTGACACTGTTGGACTGAAGCTTAAAAAATACTAGAGAGAAGTGTGCAGACACACACACACACACACACACACACACACACACACTCATCACTGTAGGACTGATTGTTTTATGTTTTCCCTTTCAGTCGTTTCCCATCCAGGAGCCTCCCTGCCCTTCTTTAAAAACACACTTACCGTGGGATATTCACGTCTTCGTCGTATTGTGTAAATCCTCTATTACCGTAAGTCTTTTTCATCTTGAAAGTGCCTTGCAAGAAATAAAAGAAAATGCCAGTAAATGAACACAGGAACGAGAGAGAGGCTCACATGGGGGGAACAAAACGAATGATGCCTGATGATGAAGACTGGGCCGAGAAATGTAGCTGCTCGAAAACCATTCATTTCCCAATCCCCCACCCTTCGGATCTGCTCAATCTTCCTCCATTACAGGCCAGATGCATTTCCCAGTCTGTGCCGCTCTGGTGTCATTTCCATCTGACACTTTGCTCTTACCTCTTGTGTCACTGGAAAATGAAAAAAGAACTGGAACCACAGCAGAACTTTCTGTTCCACACTCCACAGGCAGAAAATTGCCCTCTTTTCACTACCGTGGCTCCATTTCATCCAGCCATAGCGAGGCTGTAGTAAATGCGTGTTCATTCACTGAGATCCACGCCAGACCTTGTCAATTCTTTTCTGCACCGTATATCCATTATTCTGAACGTATAAGAGACACAAGGAAAAATTAAGTTGAATAGTTTGCGTCGTAAAAATGCACATAAATCAACTTGTCCTTGTTTGAATGACATGTAATGCGAGTTGTGTGTTTTCTTTTAATCAAAATGATGTGGCAGAGAGGGATTAGAACTCATTTCCTGACTTTCCTTAAAGTGTCTCTAATCCCACTTAATTCTGCACTGGCTCCTGCGCTGCTGCTGCTGCTGCTGTGTTGTTTATGTAGGTCTACTTTATTCAGATTTAGCACCTGCCATGCCATCCCATCACACCCACACGGGTACACCCAGAAACCACTTTCAGAAATACTTTTTCCTGCTATCTCTTTCATGCAAGTGCTACTATTTATGGGCTTTGTCTTTTTGGCTGGATGTGTGTGTGTGTGTGTGTGTGTGTGTGTGTGTGTGTGTGTGTGTGTGTGTGTGTGTGTGTGTGTGTGTGTGTGTGTGTGTGTGTGTGTGTGTGTGTCTAGGCCTGTGTGTTTATACTTGTGTTGTGCACATCACCTTATGCCTGTGTGTGTGTGTAGTCTGTCTATATATATATATATATATATATATATATATATATATATATATATATATATATATATATATATATATATAAAGATAGCATATTAAAGAGTCATGCCATACTTGAACATTTCAAATATATTCCATCCTTTGAAAAATGAAGGTAAAAGAAAACAACTTGGTCTTAAACCCAATTTAAAAAGTACAAATCATAGCAAAGAGATTTACCACAATGGTCGTATGCCTCGATCAACCAATCACGTTACAGTTTACAGCCATGTCTGTCCAAATAGTCATCCCTTCATCATTTTATCCAATTGTTGGACGTTTGTGCCAATAATGACGAAATTAGCTTGAGGCGTTTTCCGAGATCTAGGACGGCCGTGCGGTCACATTGACCTTGACCTTTGACCTCATACATCTAATCAGTTCATCCTTGGGTCCAGGCCGACATTTATGCCGTACGTACGGACAAACTGAAGTTAAAGGTAGTTGATTTACTTTTATTAACCTCTCTTTGCTCTCCGTTTTGGTGGGGGCTTTGATCCGTTCACCGGGTTTTTTTTAGATATGCAATGATTGGTAACTTTTAATTGTAATGCACTTGACTTTAAAATGTACAAAATTACCCTAGGACCCCCTCGCAGAGTTTAAGGTCCACTCACCTCAGTCTCACAAAATCCTGCAGGAAAGACTAATGACTACAACCTCTAGGAGCCTTGAATGTAAACATATTCGCTATGTGTGGATTTGAACCCAGCTCCATCTTAACATGTACGAGCACTGTCTATGTTTTCAGAGTTTGCCATTCGTGTGCATTGGCCCTTTCTTTTTTTTCCGTCAAGATACTCTTTTTTGGAGGACAGTCTCGATCAAACTGTTGAATGGTTTTGTGTAGGGACTCAAAGCACTTTAATTTTCAGGAAAGAAGTGAAACATTTAACAAAGTAACCTTCAGCAAAGTGCTTTTGTTGCCTAAACCAAACCACATGTGGCTCTCAGGGCTTCAATATCAAAGTCTTGCATTTTGTATCGTGACAAAAGACTTAACATTCAGCTTATCACAGCTGCAGCTCTTTCAGTTTGCCACTTTGACCTTCAAACCTCTCCTTGAGGCCGTCCAGCCCTCCAATACATAACCAATGTCACCAAAAGATTGAATGTGACATTTTCAAATATTTCCTTTCATCCTACTGATTGTTAAAGTCATCAATTCTTTCAAACTCCTTCTGCAGCCCTCATCTGAAGTAGTCAACCTTTTGCCCTGGAAGCTTTGTCCAAACGAATCAAAAATACTTTCTACCAAATTGTGCAACACCTTTAGAAACATTTGAGAGGTTCCAACGGACATGAGTTGTGTAATGAACCTGCTGATGGAAGATGATGGAACCATTACTTTTTCTTCATTGATCAACCACAAGTATTTTTCACATATTAAGGCCATTGAAAGCGTCCTTCAAACATCTGAAGGACTGTGCCCAAGTCTTTTATCACCTTCATGCGTAAAAGGTTGTTGTGTCTTTCATAAGTCTCCAGTCCAGTGTTGACAAGAGCATGAAAAACAACACACTGTGCTGGTTTTCTATCTCCTCCAGGACAGAATTCAAACAAATTCAAATGTGATGTCCTGACTACAGTGAAAAAGCAACCTTCCCTCAAGAAACTTCGAAACCCCCACAAGCTCCCCATGCACCCCCCGAGGTCAAACAACATCCTGCTGCTCCACGCCCTCAGAACTATAGATCCACATCACTGGGGACTGGATTTCCTGTGCAGCTGCACGCACAAACTGCTCGACCACCTGAGGTTACCACAGACGCCGTTCTTTAATAATCCAAAGACTGTAGTTACGTAACCTGTGGATTCAGCTCCAGTGGAGCTGCTCAGTGGCCAGGCTGTGGTTGTACTGGGCATCTTCCAGATGTGAATGTGTAACATACTGTGTGAAGGAGATCAGGGCGTTCTTAAGAAGAGTCTGACGAATAACTCCCCCCTGAATAAATAAAAGATGAAAAATTGTGCTTCTGTTGGTTTTATGTCTGATTTTAATCAAAAACAATTCCTGCAGCTTAAAATGAAGTACAAGTCAGCACTATTAGCAGTATCGGATTGCTTTTCTTAGAGGCTTTGAGGCAACAATCCTGCCTAAAACCTGCTCCTATGCAATATCTGCTCCTAGCAACTAAAGGATGATTAAAAACCTTTAGTCATACATGCGCCGTAGCTTTAAGAATTACAACGTCAGTCGGCCTCCTCTTTGGATAAAATCTCAACAACGCTAGTTGGATTTCCATGACTTTTAATACATTCATGGTGTCCAGAAGATGAACCCTAATGACTTTGATGCAAAAATGTTTATTTTCGTGCCATAGAGAAGTTGACTTTTGGGGTTTTAAGTGAAATGTCTCAACAACTGAGCGGGGCCGGTGTAAAATTTCCAAACCAGTTTGATATCAAGCCAAACACCGGACCAGTATATCAAGCACTAGGCGTCTCACTTGACTTAGCAGTCTTTCCACCAAAGCTCGGCGGAGCGGCTTATCACGAAAATGAGAATAGCTTGTTCACCTTAAAAAGGTCTTAATGACAATTGTCAGTTCAGCCGGTGTGCATGAAAATCAAACTGGTGTAAGCTTGTTCATCGGACCGGACTGGCTTAACCTGCAAGCAGAAACACTTTGATACTGGGGGGAAATCAGTTCAATTCAATTAAACATGAAAAGAAAGCAAACCAAAGGGGATCCCTTTACTTAATACTTGTGTGACCAAATACCTGCAACACTATAATCTCCATCAGCTGTACCTTGTGTTCATTCCTAGTCGGCAAATGCTTATACCTGCTGAACATTCGCAGGTTAACATTGTCGTTGTGCGCATGTTGGCACGCCGACATGCCGACATCAGCTCTTAGCTCTAAGCAACACGGCGTCTGGCCTCGCACAGCCTTGAGCGTCGCTGTAGATTCTTCATTCGCGATGTATGGTTTATGTTCAGGCACGCTCTGTTGAGGTTAAGGAGAGATCATTGTCTGTCTGAGGAAAAAAAAGAAAAGTGATTTGATGCGCAAGATTGACCAGAGTTCACATCCAAAGTCCCCGGCTTTGCATGCTCATCATTTACCCCGACCGTCTCCCTATACAGCTCACATTTCGTACAGAGATGCATTCCCTACACTCGAAAACAACTCCACAGTGAACATAAACTAAACAGAAATTACATTTTCCCTCAAAGCAATAGATGGTTAAACAAATTCAAATTATATAAATCATCATTTCAAGGAGACAGCGTTGTGCAAAGAGACCATAAAGCCAATCTGGAGCTATACGGCGAGTGAAGTATGGAACATTTTTGTGCAACACGCTTCTGCACAGCTATTTTTAACTGGAGAATTGCCACCCTCTGATGATGTACATCTCGCTGTTGGTGAGCTCACCTGGAGCTACAGGGTCTTATCTGCCTCTGCTCCAACAAAAGTGAGAGCGCTGCTCAGAAGTGCCTCAGCAAAGCATGCAGTTTTGAGTTACGGCTCGGTCGGTAATGGAAACTCAGCCTTCGGGTCATATTGGACGCATGAGTTTTCTCATCAAACCAGAGAGCATGGTAATGTAGTTGGTACGGGCAAAGCTGTAGGGGTTGTGGTGATTGTGGGGAATCAGGGGGTGGTCGCTGAGGTCACTTAAGGCTTGAGATGATGATGTAAAAAAAAAAGCTAGAGAAATCATTATACTGTTGGATGAAGGCTGGTATTACAAAGTGCAAACTAAGCGAGAGAGGAATGTTTCTCACATTGCCGTCTTGAAAGTTTTTCCTGTGTGTGAATTAGATGCTGTCCAGACTTGAGGATTTTCTAATTTCCTGTCGAAAGAGTGATGTCTTCTGAAATGTTCAGCGTGACACGGTTCTGTCAGCGCGTGACATTCTCGCTAAATTAAATTCTCCCGGAGAAAAAGACGCGTCAAACAATGGCGTAGTCCGCCGTCAAAAAGCCAGAATAATGCCGCCGGAGATAAGATGAACTACAGTACGTACAGGGAAACGTGATCGCACTCACCTTGGGATACGTTTCTGAGAGGTGGTCATTTCTCACTTTAAAAAATAATAATTAAACATCTTGAATATTACTTTAAAAGCCTGCATCATCGCAGGCTTTTTCTTCTCCTTTTAACAAACAACATTCAGCTAAATGTGGCAAAGAGACAGCCTGAGTGATCTGAAAAGGGATTTCATAGAAGAAGAAAAAAAATAAAAAACCACTGCAGCCTCACCGAGTGTATCAGCCAGCCAAGCGTTGATAGCCTTATCAGAACACTCCACAGAGAGCTCACAGACAAACTTTTCACATCAGTGTGCTGCCTCTGTTGTTTTTATGTTCAGTGGAAAGACAGAAAATGTGTGTGTGTGTGTATGTGTGTGTGTGTGTGCGCGAGAGAGAGACAGAGAGACAGACAGGCAGAGATAGATACTCCATAATGAGTTTTTATAAAGCACTCTCAGTGTGCTATCATTGTCGTGATTTCATGAATTCATCATAAAAGAGTGAGTAAATGTCACAGCTGAATGTAATAGAGCGCGATGCTGCGTTGGAAAGCCAGAAGAGTAAGAGAATGAAGATGGGGTTGAGATGGGGGCGGGGAGGGGGAGGAAATTGTCGGAGCTCCTGTGATGATTCGGCTGATAACAAAAGCCATGGCTGGTGTTGTTCATGTGTGCTGTCTTTACCCGGGGACTAGAGGAGATAGAGGGGGGGCTCACTGGCAGAGAGCTGGCCACGTCTCTAAATAAAACACGACATTGATTTATGAGTGTGAGCCCGCTACGAGTGCAGTAGGTCTCCGCACACACACATACTTACACACACACACACACACACAAAATCACAGTGCAGTTAAACCACTGAGTACACTATTGCACTGTACATCTAAGCAATTCCATTTTACTTCTAGACAGCACACCTTTGGGCACTTTAGAAGTTTTTTGGGGTATTATACTTTCCTCCTCAGCTCCAAAATACTCGTCGGACTGCATCGCCACAACGAAACGAACTTCAGAAAGCGGGGCAATTGTTTAATTAATGAAAACCAATCACTCCGCATTTGAACATGAAAGCAACTGGTCTGTTTGTGTAAAATGATTGATATTGGGAGGTTTGAACACAGAAGTGGTGGGTAACTTCTTCGCGAGGCCAGCAGCAAATAAACAGCGAGGAAGTAATAAACTCTGCCTGGAAGCGCCGGTTTATGAAGTCACAGTTATGAGTTGTTGATGTTGTATTAATACCACTGCTGGCATCTTGCTCTGCGGCCGAGTGTTATGCCTCTGTCTCATGTATGTACTGTTTTCTGAAACACCAAGGGTGTCAAGTCTTTACTAGTGTAATGTGTATTTACTGTGCGAGACAAGTGAGCGGAAACTAAAGTTTCACTGCAATAATGCTCATGACTTAATGGAAGTTTTGCAGGAGGCAAATAGTTTCACCCCCAAAAAGGTCAAAACTGTCGGCTGCAGCATATCAGGAAGAATATTTTACTTGAGTTTTCTAGAATTGACTCGCACCCAGAAACAAGTTGGCAGCTGTTTACGGTAGGTATTTGAGTAAATTTTCAAGGTTATTCATTTAAAAGTAGTTGATGGGCTGTAAACTTTAGAGCAGCAAGGAAGGAGGGGGAGGAGAGTGAAAGAAACAGAAACAAGGTGGAGTAGAAGCAGTAGAAGAGTACTAGAGCTGCCAAACCGCTTATCCTATTTATGGTCGCGGGGGCCAGCTGACATCCCACCTTACGTTGAGCGAAGGCAGGGTTCACCCTGGACAGGTCGCCAGTTTACCGCAGGGCACATAAAGAGACCGACGACCATTCACATCTACGGGCAATTCTAGAGTCTCCAATTACCCCGAAGCTGCATGGACGGTGGAAACTCATGGACGTGCAAGCTCCACACAGAAGCCCGGGATCGGGGATCGAACCCGGGCCCCTCTTGCTGTGAGGCGCTAGCCACTACACCAGCGTGTGTGTGTCTGTAAGAACGAATATCATTTTGGCCAATTGTTCAGATAGACGTCATGTCAGCTGTCATTCTGAGTCTGAGACTTCAGAAATTCCAGACACCTACGATAGTCCCTATTTATTAAAAAAGTAGAAGTGTGAGCAAACTCTGACAAACTTTCAATTCTAGAGGAATATTTACTTTTTTTAAATATACTTTTTTTTTTTTTTGCTGAGAGCTAGTTCATGCAACTGTGTAGCGAAACGAAACTAGCCAATTTAGAAAAAGAAACTGGAGCAACCGACCCTTTGCCAAGTCCCGGATCCGGATCTGCTCCATCGTCAATAGATGAATTTCATTTGATTCAGTCTCGATTGCCAGTTGATGTGATCTGTGATCTGCAGACTTTAGCTTCTATCTTTATTCTTTTGAAATCGTTTTTTTCCCCGCTGCTGAATCAGTTTGACATCTTGGATGTATCCTGCAAACACACGTTGAAGACCAATCTGTCTGCTTCTCTCCGACATCGCCTTTTCTATTTCTCCAAAAGTTAGATAATGTTTATAAAAAGGGATGGCTCCATGGTAATTGGACAGGAGTAGCAGCAGGGGCGGTGCTTAACAAAGGGTCAATCTGAGGAGTAATCAGGACAACGAGAGGCAGCTGAGCAAAGTCTGGGAGGATTTAGGAACTGTGATGCGATGCAAAGGACTCACATAGTTTGACCCATTTATGTTTTACTTTGTTTGACCTCCGGTCGGCTTGGACGTCGTGCAGAAGTGACCCTCGAGCAGAACCGAGTTGAAGAAAAGCAACTCCCGCTAAGAAGTATTTTTAGATTAATGATGTATGATTACAGTCTGCAATTTTTTATACCCAGCAGTACTTTGGAAAGCTAACTCTGCGATCCATTAAATTAACCAAAGACCTTTTAAATGAGGCAAATCAAAGAGCGAGCTAACAATTAATACGGCTCTGAGAATAGCATCAGCTGAGCTGACACAAAATCCCAAGCTCAGTAAAGAGCAGTGGTCCAGATTAACATGAAAACTTTGGGAAAGAAAAGAGAACAGCATGGGAACTTTAGCACACTGGGAACATTGCATCTTGTCCGACTATAAATCTGTGTAATGTATGGACATCATCCAATAATGTTCGTCCAATAGGTCAACACAGGAACAATGTATCATGTTATATTATCGGGAAGTTGTTATATATGAATCATCAATTATTCTCTAGATGTGTTTTGTTTCCAGCACAGGTTTTGTAGCTCAGGAACTGTTTGCTCAAAACACACACACACACACACACACACACACGCACACACACACACACACACACACACACGCAAAGACGCACACGCTCGTTTCCCTGCCACTGCATGTGCTGTCTGTGATTTTTTTCCTTGTTTCATCCTTTTGATCAGGCTCAAATAATACCAAAATGAATGTGAGGCGTTTGAATCTCCTGCTTAATGTTTAAAACAAACTGCTACAAAAACAACAACAAAAACCTGTGTGTGTGTACCTTTGATAGATGGAGGGTAAAAAAAGAAAACAAAGCTGCCAGAGTTGTCAGCAATTCTACAATCAGGGCAGACATTATGGAAAATTAGCCTGAGCAGAAAGAAGGGACAAAGCACGGCAGATCTATTCTTATTATGTTCTGAAAGCTGAAACAATAATCAAGCTTTTATATTTTGGATTTTCTGCGCCCCCTTCTTTTTTTAATTTTTTTTTATTCTTGCAATTTTATTTTTCCTTTTGGTGGGACGTTGAATGAATATATTACCCCTTCAGTGTAGAACGTGTGTGTTTTAATGAGTATTATCTCTCCATGCAAGGTTTATCACATTTTGTTCAAACTTAACAGAAACTGCACTTCTAAAATGGCATCCATTAATATGTGATATTTCAAAGCCACGTTCAACAAAGGCTGCTATTATCCAGTCCTTTGCTTTTTTTCTTTTTAGATGGAAGAACTTTGTGGGATTCGCAGCAGAAAACAATGGGACAGTCGACTGAAAAGGTCCGCACAGCTGCAGGCGGACAAAGCGGATAGATTGGAAAAGGTCCCCGTCGCCGCCTCTGTACCTGAGCCCACTGCGCCACTGGTTAGCTCCATTGAAGCTGGGAGACGCTGTGGGAATCGGACTCAGTCCAGGTCAAGGGACTTGGTGAGCATTTTAACATGTCGAAAGACTTTAGATATCAGCCGTCTGAAAATATTCAGAAGTTCCTCCGAATGTGGAATCTGCTCTCAAAGCACAACAGTTCTCACTCGTGTACTCATTTCTAGTTGAGCAGTGAAAACAAACAAATCAATTAGTTTTGTTTTGTTTCGTCTGATTGTCTGTGGTTATGTTTAATTAGTATTACTATTATTACTATAATTGTTGTTACTATCAATACACATAACCACCCTTCAATGGGGAATAAGGGACGGATATTCATGCAATTACTATTCATTTACGAATGTATTTACTATTCATACTTATTTTTAATTACTTATTATCAGGGTTTAATTATGTCTTGTCTGTCTTGTTTATTAATGCAAACACACACAACTGGGAGGATGAAGAAACACAGTGAGGATCATATTGAAAGAAATAGAGGTTCCCAAAAATGTCAATGTTTCTTAAATTAACTCGGTTACATCACTGTCTCTTAGCTTTTAGTTTCTTTTAACTTGTCTTGTTCTGTGTTTTCTGTCTAACTGTGTGTTTCTTATGTTGCTGCCTGTCTCCCTTGAAAAAGAGATGTTTAATCTTAATGTGACTCTCCTGGTTAAATAAAGCTAAAAATAAAATATATAAGTATATAAGTATGACATTCAGAGGATAGCGTGAAACACGTCAACGGTGTTTACCCGACCAAGAACTGGAGGGTGGACGCTACGCAGCGGTCAATATCCATGGCACTGCAAGTATAATATATCATAATAAATCTTTCATTTGGTTGTCCCATGTCCCAGCAAGCAATTATAATCAAATGTTTCATCCGACTTCAGAAGCGAGAGTAAGATATTCAAACACGGAAGCAACAGAACCTATTTGTTTGCACCGTTGAGAGATTTTGGTGAGATAAATAAAGCAGACGAATTAAATGAATAGTGCAGTAGAGGGAAGAAGTCAAAGGGCTTAAACAAGCCTAATTCAATCATTTAATCAAATGCAATCAACTGTTATCATAAACAAAAGGATAAAAGGTTATTCCGCCTGTTTGCGCCTGTTCTTCTTTCCTCTTGAGTCATTTATCTCAAGAAAACCACAGAAAAGTTCTTCTTCCATACTTGAGAGAAATTAATTAGTGACTGGAATCCAAACGCTGACATCAGTTACTCACAAGCATCTGCTCAGGTTCACCTGTGTCTATGTGTTGCATGCATATCACCTTTATGTGTCACTTTTCCAGGTGAAATTTACAAATAAACTCTCGCCTTATTGCAAAAAAAACAACAACAGGAAGGTAGCAAGAAAAAGAAAAACATACTTAATTACATATTTTTGTGAAAACATTCATTCCCTTCAGTTTGGGGTTAATCTAAACGGAGCTTTATTTAGTCGGAACACTTTATGCACATTTCGTGTGACTCAGTTTGAGTGCGAAGACGCCATCGACATCGTGTCCTCCCTGTCATGTCATGTTGTGTTTTCATACATATTTATATTGTGGAAGCTGGGTGAGCGATGCGCCTATATGAATACATAAGATGAGAAACAGAAGGGTCGTGTATGTTGTCGAAATGTGCGCCACGGCAAGCGTGCGGTTTTAAAGTTTCATGAGAAGAGCTCAGGTCTAAATCTTCTGGCTTGAATATTGGATCAGACAAGCAAAAGAAACAACCCACTATGGGAAAAACTGAACAATCGTAATGTGTCAAAATCAACAAGCTCATCCCATAAACGTAATCACTTGGTAAAGGCTCTTTTGGGCACCGGTAAACACAGTCTACCACTTAGGGACTATTTCAGCAGGCTCACTGCGTCCTCTGAGTCAGAGTACAGCGGAATCAGTCATTTGAACATGATGCATATCCACAGCTCTCTGCTGCCAACATTGCCCTGTCATGCGAAGCGGTGCCAACTTTTTACAAAGTATTCAAAAAATCTGTCTGTACGCCGACAGATTCAGGAGCCTCAAACCTGTGGGGTTGAGTTATGTAAAGACTCTTTTTTTTTTGGAATGGAAATAAACAGAGGGCTTTAAAAAAAAAGGTACAAAATAAAACAAACTGCAATAAAATGAGCATATATCACCTGTGCCCTTTAGCTTTCTAAATCTAATTTGTGAAAATGTATTTGCATGTGTATTTTGGAAGGCACTGCTGCGGTTAGATGAGGAGTCGAATTATCTTTTTTAATAAACAAACAAGGTCCATAATTTGTTTGAGCTGAGTGGGCATATTTAAAGTGCTGCTCATGCTGCTTGTATCTCAATGGGACCTTCCTGGCTAAATAAAATAGAATGAAAAAAATAAATAAACATGTGGCAGGATGTAGCAGTTTCATTATGTACCAATATACCACCGGCACCACCTCCTCTTTGCTCGCCTCCTTGCCTCCTGTGCACCTTCTCGTATGAACAGAGCTCCGAGGGTTCACTGAAGATCACGTCTGAAAAGAGGAGCCACTGGTGCATACGCTATCGGGCTGCTCCACGTGTGTGGAGATGTGGCATTTGAAAGAAGAAGAAAAAAAGACAAGCTTGCGTGTTTAAAAAAAGACGAGGTCGAGCGACAAAAGTACGGCGGTGTACCGCGCGCCAACAAAGTGCCTTGTGCCTCTGCCTGCTGCTGCTGCCTGGTGTGGGGAGGGAGATGCAACCTGTCAGAAAGTGAGGGGGCTGGCTGAATGACTTCACATCACCCTTTCAGCTTCAGCAACTTCCCATTTATATTGTAATGCAAATCCATGGTCTGTCCCAGATGGTGCTTTTCCAGCATCGTGGGTGCATAGAAATATGATTATTTATCCCGAGCACTTCTAAAGTCTTTAATGCACCCTCCTCCGTCTGCTTCTATCCCCTCCTTTCCACTGGCAACGGTTTAAAGTCTGTGCAGTCTGATGCGTCTCTCCCTAATGGCAAGGAAGGAGAAGAATAGACGGTAAATTTGGGGAGGATTTAACAAGGAAGTACCTGAGAGATTACCGAAAAAGCAGGGGAGAAACAAACCTAAGTGCATGAGTCAAGGAAAGGGGGGTAGAAAGAAGAAGGAAAAAATGCAGGTAGATCATTTTCTTGGCTGAGCATTAGGCTGAGAGGCATAAGCGGTAATTCTCACGAAAAGTGCTTTTAATCACCTCTGCTGAGCAAAAAATAGTCCACACAAGCCCATATCAGCACTGAACATCATGTTCCAGAGACGCACTGAAATTCGCCCATCTCTGCTCTCAGCGAAGGAACACGGACACTGCCTTTTTTTGTTTGCTGCAGAAAATCAAACGACTCGGAACACGTTTAGAGATTTTTATACGATTGGACAGCAATTTTGGGACAGCTTTTAAACACGTGACTGAAGTATAACTACAGATAATAGTCTTCAAGGGAAATGATATTGCACCTCGCTGAGTTGTGAATAGGCATGCCCTTGCAAATATTTCTGATCCTCCTCCGAAAATCATACACAAGTCCATTTTCAGACTTTTTAACGTGGCAGCACTTTGTGGTCGCTCTTGATGGGATCATGTAAGCAGGGTTATGCATAAACAGCAAAAAGCTGGAGGTTTGTGTGTGTGTGAAACAGGCACATCCCGAGGGCCAGCTGGGTACTACTATAAGTCGCTCCGTTATATTGTCAGCATTTCTTTACTTCCATCATAATACCTCCACCAATCTGCCGCCCGCCTAAGAAGCATTTAGGCTGCACATCACACTTCCTACACAGTAATTAAATCAGATCGACTCCCCTCATTATGCTACATGTTCTGACAAGCATTTGCGCCTCGAACTTACGTTGCCATGACAAAGTTTGAGTAAATCAGAGAAAAATCACTGAATAATGAGGTTTACTTGAAGATGAGAGCCAGCAGTAAAAGTCTGCAGGTGGGCGCAGCAGCAGCGTCTTTTTCCAAATTAAATGTTTCAATTGAAAAAAAAGGGGGAAATAATATATATTTGTGTCTTTACTGCTTTGTCTCGAAGTCTTATGAGGGTCAGTTGACGTATCGGTTCATGCCACAAACATATTTGTCATCGCATCTACAGTAGATTTGGTTGGACAGAACTGCTTGTTGTTAGAAATGTTCTACTTTGCTTGTTTTCAACTGGCATTTATACCAGTTATACAAATATCTATGAGGTCACATGCCAACAAAACCATTTCAACCACGGCCGTCAATAAATCTAATGATAAAATGGGGTTTGTTCGGTTGAACCACGCCTTTAAGAAAAGAAGAAAAAAACAGTGTGCCAAAATGTATGACCAAATTTTAACGGTCATCTTTTTTTGAGTCCGGAAGCCGATGTTTTCTGCCTCTGTTCTGCATAGAAATCAATGGGACATGGATTTGAATCTTACTGGACCGCATTAATGCAAAAATGCAGGTATAATTGTTTGTATCCGTGCAGTGCATATTCACATAATGTATCCATATTTGTTTCAACCTCTACTTTACCCAAATCCCCCTAAAAAACACCTTTTCTCACTGCAGATAGTTTTCGTTTAATGCACTGAGGGTTTTAAGATGTTTGCTGCAGAAACTTCTGCTGTGACCTCAATATGATGGAGGTGAACAGAATTTCACTTTTGTTGCTTAAAGCATGAAAAAAAAAAGAAAATGCTTCAATTTGAGAAACTCAACTTTTAGAAAGCAACCTTCTGATTACTGAGGATCATCCAAAACCCTCACCATCAACAGTTTTCCTTGCGGCTATTTCCTAAGCAGGAAAGTATCCCCAAAGAAAACTGCTCGATCTATAAGAGCGCTTCACTGGTTCCTAACATTATAAATAACGCATTATATTTAAGGGATTAAAGCGTTTAATGCCTGTTATACCGAGTGGCGTGCGGTACAGTCAACATTTTACCGCCACAGAGATTTTCACAGTTTCTATACATCTGCATGCAGCTGGCTTTTTCCAATAACAAACATGCCTTTATTTTTCTCAAGCTTTCCAAATAGAGCAAATTAAAGGCAATCTAACTTTAAGCAAATGTAAATGGCTTAATGGAGCCATCCCTGTAATTGCTCCACTCAGTCAAGCATTCATTAAGTGCTGGAGAGGTTGACTGCTCTGTACCGTTTGTACATAAGAGATTTTCTCTCCACAAACAACTTTCACTTCACTTTCAGATTCTTTAAATCACAACATATGAATATATAAAACCTCTTTCCGAGGCCACCTGCCCTTCCTTTTCACTCCCTATTTCCACTTCCCCCCCGCTCGACTCGGACAGTGAAGAGTAGGATTTCAGGGTTTCATTGACACTCGGAGGAGCTGCAATCACGGAGCAATCCCAACAGGGTCCAGATGCACTACAATATGTGCCAGTGTTCCCAAAGAGAGAACGAAATGAAGGGAAACCGACGATCACGATAACTTCAACTCGACAGAAGGTGTGGGGAATTTCATGACCAAAAAGCACAAGCAATCAAATCCATTGCAGGCCCTTTTTTCCAACAATACAGATTGCAGGATGAAACACTGGACAGCTACAGCTGGAATTACAAGCTCTCTTGCCAATTAGGCCTTTTTGTTTTTCTATACTTTTCTCAAACAATTTTCAGCAAAAGGCGATTGGAAAGCAAACACCGTTATTCAATGATCCGACCGTCGAGAGATTTTTGTGTTTTGTGCGGCCTGTTGTCATTCCACATCACTCTCCAAACAGTTTACCTGCCCACACAAAGAGCAATAGTTGGCCATAAGCCTGGATGGTCCCCATAGTTTCATGTTGCTCACCATCTGTGCTCAAGGCAAAACCTTGCAACGGCCATTACAGTGAAGGGCCAATGAAAGAGATGAGCCTGGGAGGTGAATGGGAGGTTAATGCAGCGGCTACTCCGCACTGCACATTTAGAGAGGAAGACGGACAGAAAAATTAAGTTTGTGAAAAGCACAATGGCCGTGGAGTATGTGGCGGTAGCGATTGACCGCTCCAACCCACCCTCCCTCTTAGTTACCGTTGCTATGCCTGTCAAGCTTCCTGCTCTGGCCCAGCACGTACGCAGTTTACCACGAAAGATTAGAAACCCAAAAAAATGTAGACACAAAGAGAAAGAGGCAATTCTAGGACTATAAAATGGCCGGAGGGGGCAGACGTCAACATCCTCACCAACTGACGGTCCAGAGGAGACGTAGAGAAGCATTGGGGTCGATCCCTTGTGTTACATTTAAGATTATCAATAAAAGATAATTGAGATGTCATTCATTTGAACACTTGGGACGTTGGAAAGCTTAATGTTGGACAAGCAACACAGTTGCAGGATTTAATTTTTAATAACCTTGGTATTTGGCAGACGTAATGTTATCCAACCCCAGTTGGGTGGAAATTGCTGGAGGCGAACCTTCCTCAAACCAAATAAAAGAGCAGGACAGACTTGACATGTATACTTCCACCTTAGTTCCCATCAGTGGAGGTGTTTTGTAACCTGTAACTACACACTGCAGTTGATTTAACTTAAGAAATAGTATTGTTCAGTCTAGTTACCTAAAGACACGCATTTTAATCCGTACTTTACACTTTTGTCGTTGTGTATTTTGGAAGCTTGATAAAAAAAGACAACACTCTCCGAACTCTTCCATCGCTAAATATCTGCCTCTGCATCTCTATAAAAAGGCCTAGTTACGGTGTCCAAGCTATGATTGGATGATTGCATTTCAGGTTGACTAATCAATGGGTCAAATAATTAGAAACATTTTCAATTCTGCCATAACACAAGAAAATAGGTAGAATCATTGTACGAGATCAATGGCAAACAGCTTGAGACTCAGCCTGAAGATGCCGTCGGACGACTAAATAAAGATACCAAGCCAACATAATAATCCCAAAATACAACAAAACAAACCTTAATCCATAGCAGGTCGACACCTGCAGCTTTTGACCACGGTTGTTTCTATATTTTCGGGGCGGTTTGGTCGAGAGAGCTCACGGTGCGTCCGCCCAGCAACAGGAAGTGCAGCATCGCCATCTATAGGCCAGAGCTGCAACCACACTCTCCGGGGCCGTGACAACAGCTGCCTTTTACACAGTGCCTGCTCACCCTGTAGACACACATCGTGCCTACAAACACCACTTTCAGAATCAATTACTCACACACCACAGGTCACAGAACAGTTCATTACCGTTCAATTACCGGTGAATGTTCAATAGCGAGCCCATTACAGGGGGAAAGTTTCAACCTCGGTGCCAAGACAACACGAGAACAAGTATGACATTTTAATGATACTATTAAAAGATGAACAAGAGATGAGTGCAAAACAAATAAATTTAAGCAGATCATGATGATCTGGAGGAAGGGAAATAGAGAGCAGCTATAAAAAAAGAGCAGTGTAACTAACGATGAAGCTGGCTTCCTATTGTATTGATCAGCTGTACTCCATTAGCCTGACTCTCCATTTATCTCACGGAGATCTATAACATCATTATGATCTCTGCTAATGCCGTTTCAGCAGCACAATATATTAAAACTAAAGAGTACATGCACACAAACTGCATGTTTTTTCGCCACGGATTCACACAGGTAGTTCAGTTCTGCAGACATGTCTGCAGCGGGGAAAGTCTCGGCTGCAGCTAATTAGGTCTCACTCGACACACCTTTTCCCTTCGTGCTCCCCGGCAATTATTCTAGCGAAAACACACTCCCGGTAAATAGAAAGTTTACTCCTCCAATTCTACCAAGATTTGGATTGAATGTTCCTTTTCCTGCATTTTCAGTATGGATTTCTTTCTTCATTCCCCGCCAATCCCCAACCTCCCAAGTGGAAAAGCGCAGCACTTGCTTTTAGTTTCATCAGAAGAAAACAAAACACTTCCAAACTGAACAATCACCGTGCCCTCGTAGTTAATTAGGTAACATCCATGCACATGTTCCACTACGTTTAGCCCTCTCGTTGTGCTTTTTACACAAAAACAGGACTGTTTGATCACAAAATCAATTGTCATTCGGTTTTCAACAAAAACATCATTGGTTTTCTGAGATTTGTAATTGTTTTTTGAGCAACATGTTGTTTTCACTCTCTGGGTGGCAGTGGATTTGATTCATTTATTTAAATAGAAAAACAGGAGGGGTGCCCAAAACTTCTTCCCTTTGGGAGACATCTCTGTGGAGAATAACAGTGCAAGCTGTTGAGAGTGAGGCACGGCTGCTACGGGAAACTGGCTAAATATGTTTAATGAATCAGAATCAGAATCAGCTTTATTGGCCATGTGTGTGTGTACCCATACATGGAATTTGACTCTGGTTACACTTTGCTCTTTTCGTACCTATGTTCATATTATATACAAATAAACAAGAGAAATATAAAAAAGAAATTAAGGACAACAGAGTAGAACACAGAAAGTAAGCGTCAGCATTATCATTTAACTAATATGTACAATATAAATATATATCTAATATAAGGCTCGTTCGTTAGAGCTGCGCCTCGCCTGGAATCCAGACGAGAGCAGCGGCCGCAGCAGGAGACGTTGACGAAAAACTGCGATCAAGTCGGACAGTTCGAGGCTGCCTTCAAAGTAAACACAGGAAGTCACAGAAAAAATGACTTCCTGTTAGTTCTGAACTTTTGTTTACTTGTAGTTTACGGATCACGTTTGGATTCATTCATGTGTTTGTAAATATATATTTATGTAGAAATGTGTGTGTAGCTGCATCCTTTGTTCTTTTTATGTCTGCCTGTGAAATACATTACTACTCATTTTGATGTGTGTTATATAAATATGATTTTGTACAACAAAACATCCACACAAGATATATTTTTAGATTAAACATGAGACGAATAGTCAACAATCCAGCGTTAAGTATTACAACTACACATAAAATAAGGATTTTCTCCAACATGTGGTGTTTGCTGTCAGATCTAAGAGCCAATCAGCTCTCTGATGTGGCGACAGCCAGGCGTTTCCCATCATGCACTGGGCCACGCAATCCGTGGAGAGCTACTGCGGCGCCTGACTCTGAAATCGACAGCCGGCTTGATCTCGTGAGAGTATCGTTGATCACGTGTGCATGACGTCAGAGCAAGTCGGGAGCGAGTCGGACACAAATCTAACCAGCATGCATTGCGCGCCGATCGCCGCCGATCGATTCTGCGCAGGACAGGCTGTTCTCGAACGAGCCTAATATATACTAATCCTATATGTACTAATCCTTTACACTAAGGGAGAGGGGGAGCACATATTTAAATACCAACAAGATGAATTATCTATCCATCCATTATCTTTAACCGTTAATCGCAGGGCGGACACACAAATAAACCATTCACGCTCACATCCACACGTACAGGCAATTTAGAATCATCAAGTAACCGAAGATGTGGATTAATGATCTGGACAAGTTTAAATACAACGTGCCACTGTGTGAAATTTGTTGAGAAGACAAACTGTTGCACAAGGTGACAAGCTCCTTTATAAAAGGAATACTATTATTTATTTGGAACAATAAACTTTATCATTTCATCATCATGTCATACGAAAGAAGAACTACTCATCTTTTAAGACGGACTTATATCCGCCCCTGAATCAACACTGACTAATTGCGAGCGGCTAAACATTTCTATCTTTTTATCTCCGTTGCTGTGCAGCGGAAAGCTCTCAGAAAGTGGAAGTTTTGATGGAGCTAAATTATCACTTCCACATTAATATGAGCGTTGTATTCTTCTGACAGTTGCCATTAGCTGCTATTGTTGTGGTGAAGAGAAGGATGACAGATCCGGCTCATGATAATCCTGTCATCTGCGTGATTAATGCAGTCATTATGTAAAAAAAAAAAAGATAATGGCTTTTATTTGTCATAGCAGAAATAACTTAAACAGGTTTATTTGTCAGACGCTTACACTCATTAAGATATGTTGCATCAAAGAGTTAAATATTGTGTATTTAAAACAATCATATTTTACAGAACTGGGACAGCAACATGACTACATTGTGAGGCTGAAAGCCATAAATCAAGCAGGAAGACAATGAAAGTGTCAAAATATTAAATTATTTCAGAGAACATTGCATGTTTGATCACGGCTTTGAATCGTCCATGAAAGCACATTTCCTTCTTCAAACACTGCCCGCAGAGTGTGGCCTCGCACGGAGAAATAAGAGAGAAAGAGCGACAAGAGAAAGTTGGCTGGCACGTATAACCGGCTCCCCTAGCGACTTTTCCAGCACACAGCCAAGATGGCCATATTGTGTCTCTAAACAAATCGAATGGTTGGCACTGTGACAAGCCGGCCTCTGTGGCGTTCAGATTCACCGAGTCAGCACGACCGAGCTCCTTCATTCCCAGGTCACCGCATGCGGCCGCCAGCGGGGAGAATCAGGCGTGTTTACTCAACTGCTGTTTGGCGACTATGTCATTAGTCTTTTGGCTGCGAGTTAAGTAAAAGAAAAAAACAAGAAGCATTGATTACTTTGTGTTACGTTTTATAACTAAATGCAGTCCATTTCCAGTTCTTTCCAATTAATTAAGATATATTGTGACCGAAGAGTCCAGCTGAGCCTTATTTAAATAATTCAAAGAGTTGGAACACAAACGCAGAAATACCTCGTCCTGCGTCATCTTGGCTTTTTACAATCAGAAAATACACAATATGGTGAAGCTTAGAAGTACAACACCAAATACAAATATTTGAAGCTACCAAGACAGTTACACTTAACTTTCATGACCTGAAACAATGTGAAAGAGTTTAAGTTCTAAAACAAAAACACAAAAGGTAGTATACTCTGTTTTATCCTTTAAACACCATAGAACCATATATGGTTATTTTTCTTTGTATTGCAGAAAAAGACATATGAATCACAAGAAAATATATTGATGTTTCACATCAAATTAAACATCAAAGCCTTTGCTACAAGAATCAGTAAGCCATTTAACAAAAAACTCAAACAGAAAGAAAGATAATCATAAAAGTATAAAAAGTATTGTTGTTAAACTTTGTTTTTTACTGTGTTCTCGTCTGAATTTTCTCTGTACTAAACCCTCTCTAACTTTGTTCTGCTTCACTTTGTCAAAGTCAAACTTTGCCGAGATAATATTCACGTATTGTGTTATAATTTGGGAGAGCTTTAGACCTTACGAATCATTTCAAAGAAATAATCATCCTGAAAGTGCTTTTTTTCTAGGCGGACCTGAAAACTTAAAATTTTTGCTGTGTGTCATCTTCATTTACTCTTAACCAGTAATGTATAGACTGATATTTAC